>NC_083440.1:24750374-25053412 GCF_020745735.1 Hemiscyllium ocellatum | reverse complement strand
AGAGAAAAATGAATTTAAAACCACCCAACTCGCAAATAGCTGGAATACAAACTGACACTCAGGTTATTGTCAAAACAACAAATGGAAGAATGAGATGATTTTTACGTAAAAAGAAAATAAAGATATTTTTTGATGATGTAAAATGGACCGTTTGAGCATGGCTGGGCACCATGTTATGCCAGAACGCGATTGAATCAGTAACTGACAAAAACAAATTAATGCCCTGACAGGAGAGTGACAATGAGGTGACGAGAACTTCTCCTGCCGAGAGAGGGGACAGACATGATACAATGAAAGGTCAATTGCATTGCTGCAAGTAATCCAGGATAATGTAAATGATTTACGACATAGGTAGTAATGGTCTATGCTAGAGAAGGTTCTCTACAGTTAAAGATTCTTAAAATAAATGGTGACTACTGACATCACTGAGGCAATATGAAGTACATTCTCTCAACACCACTTTGCTGGACAAAAATTAAATATTAGTTATAACGTAAACTTAGATTTAAGCAGTGCATGAAAGATCAGGAAAGCAGAGTTGATGAAGCAAACAAAGTTAATTATAGACGAGAAAACAATACAATATATTTATCTTAAGGCAGCATTATTAAAACAGAAACTACCTCTTTGTTTGTAATGTAGTGGGATTTAAGTTTTTCTATTGAAACACGGTCCACACGTCCTTCAAGTTACGTGATCCAACAACAATTAACACAGCTTCCAATTATGATTCTTTCCTCAATGGGGTCAGACGTATCCAGCCACAGTTTAATTTCAGTGACAAACATCTTCTCCCAACTCAGAATGTTAAAGTTGTCACCATTATAGTTGCGACAGCAATCTCCCCATGGATATCATACAAAACATAAGGATCTTTGAATAGAATACCTACAACGTGGAAACAGTCCCAACAAGTCCATGCCGACTCTCTGAAGAGTAATTCATCCAGACCCATTCCCCCTAGCCTATGTTTACTCCTGATTAATGCATCTAAACTACACATCCCTGAACACTATAGACAATTTAAAATGGCCAATTCGCCTAACCTGCAAACCTTTGGATTGTGGGAGGAAACCGGAGCAGCCGGAGGAAACCCACGAAGCCACAGGGAGAACGTGCAAATTCCACACATACAGGCGCCCAAGGCACGAATCAAATCCTGGTACTGGGCACAATGATGAAGTAGTGCTAACCACTGAGCCACCATGCCAGCCTGGAAAAAGCCACAGAATGTAATATCTCAGAGGTCAGTGCTTGCATGTCACAACAAACGACTACTATTCCACACTGAAAATGCATCTACCAATTCAATTAGCCAATTCAAAGTTTCCAACATGATCCATGCCATCAATGGTGTTTCTGGTAACAGTCCACAAGAATTTACAATATGCAGATGAGATATCCTCTATTTCTCCTTGTTAATTAAGAAATTTGCATTCTGATATATTTTTCAGTGTTAGACCCATGACAAATTGCAATATCATTCAGTTAAATTATAATCTCAAGATTCTTATACTGTTGTTTCATTTCCTCAACTGATTTATAGCAGGTTTACAACACAATTGCAATTCGTCGAATGTTATGAACTCCTGGATCAATCCTCAGAACTGAAGGTTACTTTACTGGAATGCATGATTGGAAATGTCAGTAGTTATAGAACTGAAATGGATTTTGGTCACTCACAGCAGTGGATCTCGTAAACCCAGTGTTCTCAGATTCCTGCAAATATTTATTTGATAGCAAGACATTTGTCCTTCCTACTTTAGGTAACACTGCAATAGAAGAGTTTAGAACTGATTAATCTCCTTTATACAGTGTGGTTTTCAGGTTCTGTTGCCATGACTGTTGAATATTAAGTATCCCATTATCAGCTTGGGGAACTATTGAGGTATACATGCAGAACGTTTCAATTTTGGGAAGGATGAAGATTTTAGGATTCATTTTCTTCTTATTGAATCATACAGTACAGAAACAGTCTATTTGCCGACTTGTTCATGCAGATCAGATGTCTTGAATTAGTCTTGTCCCATTTGCCAGCATTTAGCCCATATCCATTGAAATCATTCCTATTCAAATATCCATTCCTTTGAAATGTTGTAATTTTACGCACCTCCGTCACTTTCTCTGGCAGCTTGCTCAATGAATGTCTTGATGGATACTTGTATTCCGCAATTCTAATCTGCTGTTTGTTGATTGAACATAGAACAAAAAACATTTACACATCAGGAACTGGTCCTTCGGTCCACCAAGCCTGAGCCGATCCAGATCCACTTACTAAATCTGTCAGTAAATTCCTATGCATTTGTATTCCTCTGCTGCCCACCAACTCATGCATCTGTCCAGATGCTTCTTAAATGAATCTCCCGTGCCTGCCTCGACCACATCCGCTGGCAAGGCATTCCAAACGCTGACCACCCTCTGTGTGAAGTCCATACCACGTGTATCCCGCTCAGAAGTTCCACCTCTCACTTTGAAAGCATAATCTCTCGTCACTGAATCCTTCACCTTTCGAAAAAGTGTTTCTCTATCCACCCTGTCTATACCTTTCATGATTTTGTAAACCTCAGTCAGGTCTCCACTCAATATCCTTTTTTCTAGTGAAAATAAACCTAACCTACTCAACTTCTCTTCATAGCTATCACCTTCCATACCAGGCAACGTCCTCGAAAACCTTGTCTGCACCCTCTCCAAAGCGTCCGCATCATTTTCGTAATGTGGCACCCAGAACTATACACACAATTGTAAATGTGGCCGAACCAATGTCTTGTACAATTTCAAAATGATTTGCCAGCTCTGATACTCAATACCCAGTCCAATGAAGGCAAGCATACTATATGCCTTCTTGGCCACTCGATCCACCTGTGCAGCAAAATTCAGGATACAATGGATCTCCGCTCCCAGAACTCTCTGCCCATCAGCTTTTCCCAAGGCTCTTCCATTCATCGTATAATTTGCTCCAGAATTAGACTTGCCGAAATGCATCACCTCACATTTTGTCTGGATTGAAAGCCATCTGCCTCATTTCCACCCAACTCTCCAGAATATGTATATCCCCCTATATTATCTGGCAGTCCTTTATGCTTTCTGCCACTCCACCAGTCTTTGTGTTATCTGCAAACTTGCTGATCATACCAACAGTATTCTCTTCTAGATCATTTCTGTATAAAACAAACAACAGTGGCCCCAGTACTGACCCCTCTGGAACATCACTGGCCACATTTTTCCATTTCGATAAACTTCTTTCAACAACTACACTCTGTCTCCTTTTGCTCAACCACTTCTTTATCCCCCTCGCCAAAACAGTCTGCACGCCATGTGACTTCACTTTCTCCATTATTCTGCAATGGGGAACTTATCTAAAATCTTACTAAAGTCCATGTATATGACATCCACAGCCGTTCCTTCATCTAACAACTTGGTCACTCCCTCGACGAACACCACCGTTCAGTACTCTCTCCAACAACTTTCCAACCACCGACATCAGGCTCACTGATCTTTAGTTATCCGGAATATCCCTGTTTCTCTTCTTGTACAGGGGGCCAACATGAGCAACCTTACAGTCCTCCGGCACCTCACCTGCATTTAACGATGTCACAAAGATATCTGTCAGGGTCCCAGCTCTTACCACTCTCACCTCCCTCAGGAACCTGGGATAGATCCCATCCGGCCCTGGGGATTTGTCCACCTGAATAACCTCTTCAGCATAACCAACACCTCTTCCCTACTTATGCAAACGTGACCCAAACTAATCAAACTTGCATCTCTAATCTCAAGATTCATTACGTTCCTCTCCTCAATGAACACTGATGCAAAGTAATCATTCAGAATCTCACCCATTCTCTCAGATTCGGCACGCAGCTTTCCCTCAATAACATATGGTTTACCAATCCTTTCTCTGGTTACCGGTTTGCTTCTTATGTAAGAATAAAATGCTTTGGGATTTTCTTTAATTCTGCTAGATGGAGTGTATTCCTATAAGTGGAGACATATGCAACTGTCAAGTGTACAGTTTTGAATTTCAAAATGCAGGATCCTATCGTTAAGCATTGATAATCAGTTCTCTCTCACTCCTTTAACATTGGATTTTTTCATGATCTCCTACATTCCTCTTCCCCTGTCACCCAATGCATGTTGATTTGTTTCTGAATGAGTCCAGAGCTGCACATTGAAGTTTATTTTCCTATCTGACAGTGGCTATCCACTCATGCCTGAAATGGACAATGAACCTGAGCGTTATTTAAACCCACAGTGAATATGACCTATTCATACGGTCAGCAGCAAATCATTCTCTGTCAAATGTCCCTTCATGATTTCCCACAGATTTCCACAGGTTGGATATTATTCATTAGACTCCACTTGTTCACTATTTTGATTGGAATTCCTCCCCCACCCCATCATCCATCACTTGTCCCGGATATGAATGTTTCACCCCTGAGTCTGGAGCACTTTACAGCTGTTTGAACCCTTTATCCTTCTGTTGCTGTCTGCTGGATAAACTGGTGGCTGCTTTCCTTCTCTCTTTACCACAACATACTCTATGGCTTCGTCTGGCCAGACCAAAACTCTTTTAGTTCCTTCACCCACAATTATGGCATTCCTGGACGTATTTTTATGCAAGTGTGTGCTGCTGGAAAAGCACAGAAGGCCAGGCAGCATCCGCGGAGTAGGAGAATCAACGTTTCAGGCATAAGCCCTTCATCAGGAATGAGGTTTATGGACCAGAGGGGTAAGACAAAAATGTGAGCTCTGGGGGCAAGGTAGCTGGGAATGTGATAGGAAGGTGAAGGTCAGGAGAAGGTGATAGGTCCGAGAAGAGGGTGAACGGATAGATGGGAAGGAATATTGATAGATCAGGGGACGGGGCCCAGTTGGAGACTTGGGACTGGGATAAAGTGGAGGGAGGGGAAATGCGGAAACTGGGGAAATCCACATTACTCCCGTGTGGATTCAGTATTCCAAGGCAGAAGATGAGGCTTTCTTCCTCCAGGCAGTGAATGGTTACGGTTGAGCGATAGAGAAGGCCCAGGACCTGCATGCTCTTGGTGGAGTGGGACAGGGAGTTGAAGTATTCAGCCATGGGACAGTATACCTGGTTGGTGTGAATGCAACAGAGATGTTTTCTGAAAAGATCCACAAGTTGGTTTCCTGTCTCCTGACACAGAGGAGAACACATCGGGTGCAATAGATGCAGTAAATGAAATTTGTGGAGGTAAAGGTAAATGTCTGTTAGATGTGGAAGGACCTTTTGGGGCTTTGGATGGAGGTGAGGGGGCGGCGTGTGGGCGCAGGTTTTGCACTTCCTGTGATGGCAGTAGAAGGTCCTGGGAGTGAGGAGTGTTGATCTGACGAGAATCCTGCCTGACCTGTTTTGCTTTCCCATCACCACACTCTCTACGCTGATCTCCAACATCTGAACTTCCTCTTTCTACGACCTGGCATTTCAGTGGGGAAGAATTTTGCAGTCAGTGATGATAACTCAAGATTAATATGGAAAAAGAATAGGACAAGAAATCTAAACTGGAGCAAGCTCAAATTTGAATAAGATTATGTGCGATTGGACAGAGAGGGGGAATCCATGTCAAAGGAGTGGGATACATTCAAGAGTGAAATAGAAAGATTACAGGGCCCATATGTTCCACTAATGATGAATGGTGAAACCTCCATCCTGGGGAATATACAGGATAAGTTCACTGACAGTAGAAAAATTGATGAAGTGCTGAATAGCGAAGAGGATAGACCTCGATTATGGGATAGTGTAAATAGGCTGGTGAGATGGGCTGATCAGTGGCAAATGGAATTCAGTCTGAATATTTGTGAGCTGATGCACATGGGAAGGACAGACAAGGCAGGGGAAAACATGATGAATGGTAAGAGCCTGAGACAAACTGAAAATCAAAGGGATCTTGCGGCACATGAACACCTTATTGTCGCAGGACAGGATGATAAAATAATTCAGAAGACATAGGAATGTGTTTTTCCTTTCATAGAGATTAAGTGCAAGGAAAATATGCTGCAACTGTATAAAATACTGGCCACGCCACAGCTAGCGTACTGTGTGCAGTTCTGGAATCCACATGGTAGGAGTATTTTGATTGCCCTGAAGAAGGTGCAGTGATTTCGAGGATGATTCCAAGTTTGGAAAGCTTGAGGTACGAAGAGAGATTGGATGGATTGGGGTTAGTTTGCTTGGAGCATGGACGAATCATGGGGGCGGGGTGTTTGGGGGGGAGGGGGAGGTCGTGATTTCAATGTATAGAATCATAATGAGCCCAGACACCATTAAAAGGACATAATTTTCCCCCTATTTTGGCTGGTCAATGATCGGGACATGGATGCAAAGAGGCAGGATGTTTAGTTTACCACTGAGACTATGGTGACAATCTGGAAATGACTGCCTGTACGGGTAGAAGAGTGGGGTGCTGGAAAAGCCCAACTCCTCAGACAGCATCCGCTGGGGAAGGGAATCAACGTTTTGAGCATAAGCTCTTCATCAGGAATGAGGGAGTGGCCCAAGGGGCTGAGTGATAAATGGGTGGGGGCGCTGTGTGGGTGAATGTCGCTGGGAATGCAATAGTTGATGAAATTGGGAGTAATGATGATAGGTCGGAGAGGAGGGTGGAGTGGATAGATGGGCAGGAAGATGGTTAAGTAGGACAGTTCAAGAGGGCGGTGCCGAGTTGGAGGGTTGGATCTGGGATAAGGTGGGTGGAGGGGAATTGGGGAAACTGGTGAAATCCACATTGATCTCATGTGGTTGGGCGTCCAAATGTGGAAGATGAGGCATTCTTCCTCTAGGCAGCAGGCAGCCAGAGTTCGCCTCCCTGGATGGCTAGTTGAAAGGGTAAGAGTGGCCGATGCCCTGATAACAGAACTCTTTATGTGTGCATTTGTAATGGCAGGGTTATGGATCTAATGCTTGAAAACTACATGAGAATTGTTAGGCAATTGCATTTGACCAGCATAGACTCTACAGGCCGAAGAGCATTTGCTTTTCTGCTTCATAAACCTCTCTGTCTCTATGACCTCTCCAACTCCAGTATAGCACATCTTCTTTTCAACCAACATTTCCCCAGAGCCACTGATTCCAAAATGACCCTGACTGTAATTGTCCTAACTGTTGTTACTTCTCAGGATACTTTTCTTTGTGATAGCATTAGTGCCACCTCAGCAACGTTCCCAGTGACACACTTTTCATATTTCAGCAGCACCCTCAACAATGAACTTGTATTCCTCTGGCATTTCAACATCTTCAGCTCAATCAAAAACACCACACGTCTTGTTCTCACAAGTTATTCAACTGGCTTTGGGTGTTAGACCTCTTCCATCATCTCTGTCATTTACCTTTCTCCTTTCACCTTTGATTTGATTTGATATGATTTGATTTAATATTATTGTCATATCTACCTGTAAACTGTGAAAAACATTTGTTTGCTTGTACTACAGCAGATTTTAACATGCAAAGACACAAAGATCATCAGGTGATTGAACAGAGCGAGGAATACAAAGTTACAGCTGCAACAAAGGTGCACAAAAAGCATGATCAGCATTAGATTTTAAATTTGAGAGATCCATTCACAAGTCAAATAACAGCGGGGAAGAAAATATTCTTGAAACTGTAACATTTCTGTTCTGAAGAAGGGTCACTGGACCCGAAGCAAGAACTGGAGTATCTCTCCCACGGATCCTGCTAAACATACTGAGTCTTTGCAGCAATTTCTATTTTGATTTTTGTTTCACATTTGGGAGACCAGTGTAAATGAGCTGGAGATACTGCACAGACTAAAGATCAGTGGAGCAAGGGTCAGAGGCAAGATTCACCCAAGACTGTTGGAAGTGAAATTGCATGAGCAGGGTCTCTGCTTCCTCCTGAATTGTGGAAGGCTAATTATGATCCAAAGTGTCACCTCCAGCTCCGTTATTTCGATTTCCAGCTCATTGCATTCGGAGAAACAAAAGAACATTTCAGGTTTCAAAATGATAATCAATGCAGATGCAAAACCGATTTCGACGTCAATAGAAATGATCCCAATGATGAATTTATTGCTGATTCTCACATCATTAGCTGGTGTTGGGAGTATTTTTTTTCTACGATGCCTCGTGAGACTGATTGGTTATTGGAACTGGGAGGGAGATGGGAGGAAGTGTGGGAATCTGGGCAGATTATAAACGTCATGTTTACTATCATTAAGAAGGATTGGGAGGAAAGCTGGAGGTGGGTCCAGGGACTGACAATGTATTCAACATTGTGGTAAATGTCATTGATTGACAGCTGTTGACAACATCCACCACCTCCTGGGAACTGCCTCAGGTTGACCCAGAAAAGGCCCACTTACAAATTTGAAGCTGATTTTTAGATAACTTCGATCCAGGTCTCAGCATCAAGAGAGTTTGTTTCCATTTAATTATTGCATCAGCTCATTTGTTGTGTAAATCTTCCATCGCTCTGTTCTCACATCATTCCTGGAAATTTCAAATTCTGACCTGGAATGATATTAGCGTCAGTAAGGCTTATGTTGTTGACATGACTGCTGTCCATCATGTAACTCCTGCCACACGTGGTCTCTAACTGAACTGCATCGTCTCCAGAAACATCTGCATTTTAATGTGGTCTGGTTTTCAAATCTGTTAATGATTTCACGCAATCTTTCTTACGAACCTCTGCCTGTTTCCACGACTTCCTATTTCCGCAATACCTCCAGGCTGGAAACATCCATATTTCAGTAATCCTTCCTAAACATAATGAACTTTCCTGACTATTGCATTGCTTGCATTTTGCTGAACCTACTTCCCTTACATCATCCACGAGTCAAATGCGACTTACACCATCTCTGCAGTCTTCTCCAAACTCTACAGTTCTCTCGAACTTTGTATCATCTTCCAGTCTCACTGTGTTTATTTTTTGTATTAGCCTCCAGTGTTCCTGCATCCACTCTTTTTCTGCCCTTCTGCAGTCCTACTCCTTCATTATTATTGTAAGCCTTTGCACACTCTCAGAACTTCTCTTTCCCTTTGACCTTGTCCAGAGTCACTCCCTCTTATTTCTGCAAATAATTCGTGAATCACAGGCCTCTCAGTTCTATGATCTTCTCCAAACCATTTCAAGCGCTAATACAGGAATCACATTTGGCCTCACAATACCCCCTAACCCCATGCATTTCTGCCTTACTGTGTAAAATTCTGAAATATATAGACAGGTAAATAGTAAAAAATGAGGTCTGCAGATGCTGGAGATCACAGCTGCAAATGTGTTGCTGGTCAAAGCACAGCAGGTTAGGCAGCATCTCAGGAATAGAGAATTCGACGTTTCGAGCATAAGCCCTTCATCAGGAATAAGAGAGAGAGCCAAGCAGGCTGAGATAAAAGGTAGGGAGGAGGGACTAGGGGGAGGGGCGATGGAGGTGGGATAGGTGGAAGGAGGTCAAGGTGAGGGTGATAGGCCGGAGTGGGGTGGGGGCGGAGAGGTCAGGAAGAGGATTGCAGGTTAGGAGGGCGGTGCTGAGTTGAGGGAACCGACTGAGACAAGGTGGGGGGAGGGGAAATGAGGAAGCTGGAGAAATCTGAATTCATACCTTGTGGTTGGAGGGTTCCCAGGCGGAAGATGAGGCGCTCCTCCTCCAGCCGTCGTGTAGTTGTGTTCTGCCGGTGGAGGAGTCCAAGGACCTGCATGTCCTCGGTGGAGTGGGAGGGGGAGTTAAAGTGTTGAGCCACGGGGTGATTGGGTTGGTTGGTTCGGGCGGCCCAGAGGTGTTCTCTGAAGCGTTCCGCACGTAAGCGGCCTGTCTCACCAATATAGAGGAGGCCACATCGGGTGCAGCGGATGCAATAGATGATGTGTGTGGAGGTACAGGTGAACTTGTGGCGGATATGGAAGGATCCCTTGGGGCCTTGGAGGGAAGTGAGTGTGGAGGTGTGGGCGCAAGTTTTACATTTCCTGCGGTTGCAGGGGAAGGTGCCGGGGGTGGAGGTTGGGTTGGTGGGGGGTGTGGATCTGACAAGGGAGTCACGAAGGGAGTGGTCCTTGCAGAACGCTGATAGGGGAGGGGCGGGAAATATATCCTTGGTGGTGGGGTCCGTTTGGAGGTGGCGGAAATGGCGGCGGATAATACGTTGTATGCGCAGGTTGGTGGGGTGGTAGGTGAGAACCAGTGGGGTTCTGTCTTGGTGGCGGTTGGAGGAGCGGGGCTCAAGGGCGGAGGACCGGGAAGTGGAGGAGATGCGGTGGAGGGCATCGTCGATCACGTCTGGGGGGAATCTGCGGTCCTTGAAGAAGGAGGCCATCTGGGCTGTGCGGTGTTGGAATTGGTCCTCCTGGGAGCAGATGCGGCGGAGACGAAGGAATTGGGAATATGGGATGGCGTTTTTACAGGGGGCAGGGTGGGAGGAGGTGTAGTCCAGGTAGCTGTGGGAGTCAGTCGGTTTATAATAGATGTCTGTGTTGAGTCGGTCGCCCGAGATAGAAATGGAAAGGTCTAGGAAGGGGAGGGAGGAGTCTGAGACAGTCCAGGTGAATTTCAGGTCGGGATGGAAGGTGTTAGTAAAGTTGATGAACTGTTCAACCTCCTCGTGGGAGCACGAGGCAGCGCCGATACAGTCATCGATGTAGCGGAGGAAAAGGTGGGGGGTGGTGCCAGTGTAGTTGCGGAAGATGGACTGTTCCACATATCCTACGAAGAGGCAGGCATAGCTGGGGCCCATGCGGGTGCCCATGGCAACTCCTTTAGTTTGGAGGAAGTGGGAGGATTGAAAAGAGAAGTTATTCAGGGTGAGGACCAGTTCAGTCATTCGAAGGAGGGTGTCAGTGGAAGGGTACTGGTTGGTGCGGCGGGAAAGGAAGAAGCGGAGGGCTTTGAGTCCTTCGTGATGGGGGATGGAGGTGTACAGGGACTGGATGTCCATAGTGAAAATAAGGCGTTGGGGACCGGGGAAGCGAAAATCCTGGAGGAGGTGGAGGGCGTGGGTGGTGTCCCGAACGTAGGTGGGGAGTTCTTGGACTAAAGGGGACAGGACCGTGTCGAGGTATTGGGAGATGAGTTCGGTGGGGCAGGAGCAGGCTGAGACAATGGGTCGGCCGGGGCAGGCAGGTTTGTGGATTTTGGGCAGGAGGTAGAAACGGGCGGTGCGGGGTTGTGGGACTATGAGTTTGGAGGCGGTGGATGGGAGATCCCCTGAGGTGATGAGGTCCTGGATGGTCTGGGAGATGATGGTTTGGTGGTGGGAGGTGGGGTCGTGGTCAAGGGGGCGATAAGAGGAGGCGTCCGCGAGCTGGCGTTTGGCTTCAGCGGTGTACAGGTCAGTGCGCCAAACTACCACCGCGCCTCCCTTGTCTGCGGGTTTGGTGGTGAGGTTGGGATTGGAGCGGAGGGAGTGGAGGGCTGCACGTTCTGAGGGTGAGAGGTTGGAGTGGGTGAGAGGGGTGGACAGGTTGAGTCGGTTGATGTCACGGCGGCAGTTGGCTATAAAGAGGTCGAGGGCGGGTAGGAGGCCTGCACGGGGTGTCCAGGTGGATGGGGTGTGTTGGAGGCGGGAGAAGGGGTCGTCAGAGGGTGGGCGGAAGTCTTGGTTGTGAAAGTAGGCACGGAGGCGAAGGCGGCGGAAGAATTGTTCAATATCTCGCCGCGTGTTGAACTCATTAATTCTGTGTTGAGTCGGTCGCCCGAGATAGGTAAATAGCGCAAACTCTTTCCACTCAGTCGGGTGTCAGTATCCAATATGCACAGATATAAGGTAAGGGGATTTGAGCATTTTTTTTCACCGAGGTATTTAGAGTTATCTGGACCTCATTGACTGAAAAGTTCTGAACAGATAAGAATTGTCAGAACAGTCAAGAACTATGTAGATGTTCACTTGAAATACCACCGTATGCATGGCCCCGAGCTAAATGATGGAATATCAGATTAGAAAAGATTAATCTTCCATAACCAGTGCAGACACGATGATACAATGGTCCTCCCTGCATAGTTTAAAAATCGGAATCTCTCCATGATAGTATAATACTCCCTCCTGTTATTATGAGGGCCAACATTCTCTTGTCAATCCCGATCACATACTTCCCCGTGTGCTCGTTTTCCGTATTCTCGCAAGTTGCTTTATGTTGCAGCTGTCTCCATTTCAATAATCTATGATTTTGTTCTCCTCCAAGATGTAAAACATCACATATTCCAACATTGTACACAAATTGTCAAATTTATGCCCACTGAACAAAACTATCAATACTCTCCATAAACTGTTTGAACTCCTCTTGCAAGCTGCCTTCCTTTGCCAACATCCCCGCAGCCACCCCGCCCCAAATGTTATCCTGTCGTCAGTTTTAAACACAGAATATTCACTTCTTTGTTCCAAGTCATTCACAACACACAGATCCCATCTTCTTCAATCTCAGGTTGCCCTCAGGTTAAATCATCGTCAGCTGTCTCCTAATACTTACACATTCCTTCTGAGCAGTTAATGTTGTCTTCAATATTTACCTCTGAATGGGAACCAGTCGCCATCCTGTCTGTCATTCTGTTTGGAAGCTTGCCCTCACTGCGAACCAAGAGTTTACTCACTGCTTGAGCAATGAAGGAGGTAAATGGAAAGTTGGCCTCCATTCCAAACGGATTGCAGTTCAGAATCAAGTTGCCTCACTGAATCTGTACAGGGACTTGGTGAAACCAGCCCTGGAGCGGTGTGTGTTGTTTCGTCTCCCTTCCACAAAGAGGACATTTTCACCATCTGCAGAGTGCCCATCGAGACCGTTCCACCACTCCTTCAGATCATAACTGATCTGATCATCTTCAAATCCATTTCGATGCCTTTGCCACTCAATACTTGATTGCCTTGAGAATTAAACATCTCTCTGCCACAATTTTGAATTTACTTAATGATCAACCCTCCACAGCCCTCTGTGATAAAAGATGCTGCAGCTTTTTTTTATGACAGAAGCCATATCCCCTCAGATCAGCCTGAATTGGACAACCCCTTACTATGAGCTGATGCTTTCTGGCCCAAGAGTCTGACAAAAGGGGAGAGAACATTTTTGTATCTAGCCTGACAAATCCCCTGAGAGTCTAATATGTTTGAGTAAAGTTATTATTACTCTAATGAGCGCAGGGCCAATCCACTTAACCTCTTCTCATGCGACAGTCCCCTCTACATCTGGGATAAGACTCGCAAACCTGCTCATAAACAAGACGGGCAAGTAAGATTCAGAGTTCATCGGTGAAGTGCAGAATATTGTCTATCTCTCAGTCATAGACAGGCTGTACCTGAACCAGGTTTTCAAGTGGACAGAGCAAAGTCTTTAGAGACCTCCTGCTCAGCTGCTCGGGCTCTGCCCCAGGCTCGGACTGTCCTTCAGGATTTCATAAAAAGGTCTGAATCAATCGTGATGCTGCTGAGAGCAGTTTTCTAGATCTGTATGAAACATTGTTCTGGGATCCTTATGTGCACTTCGGGATCTACATGATAGGAAGGATGTGTCAGCAGATGTAGACAGAGTTGATCAACCAGCATGTTGCCTGAATTGAAGAGATTCACTTGTGACGACAGTTTGGACAGAGTGGAGTTTTATTTCTCAGAACTGATCAGGTTCAGAGGGGACATGATCGAGATGTATCGAAGAGATGCACAGACAGATTAGACAGGAATAAATTATTCCCTTCAGTGGGGGCAGAAATGGCCAGGGGACACAGATTTACAGGAAAGGATGGAAGATGTAGAGGGATTGCGGGCGTTATATTTTATTCAGTCAGAGGGTAGTGGGAATCTGGAACTCACTGACTGTCAGGGTGAATGGAGTCAGAAGAGTTCATCATTTTGAAGAGGTATTTCGATGAAAGCATTTATACGGATATCGGGTTACAACCCAATATCTCCAGGCCACTATCAACGTAAGTGGCTAAGGTGGTAAAGAAGGCGTCAGGCAGGCTTGCCTTTATCATTTAGGCCACGGAGTTGGAAATTCATGTTACGACGGTTTAAGATTTTAGTGGTTCCACATTTGGAGTACTACGTGTAGTTCCGGCCACCACAATAAGGGGAGGCTGAGAAGGTGTCAGAGAGGCTGCAAAAGTGGTTTCCCAGGATGTTGCCTGAATTAGAGTATGTTTGATGTAAGGGCAAGGTTAGACAAGCTTGGATTGTTTTCACGAGAGCGTTGGATGTTGAGGTGTAACCAGATAACAGCGTATAAAATTATGAGACGCACGGCTTGCGTGAATAACCAACATCTTTGACCCATGGCGAAAATGTCAAACATTAGGGGCATAGGTTTAAGTTGAGGGAAATTGTTTGGAGGTGATGCACGAGGCAAGTTTTTTTTAACTGAAGAGCATGGTTAGTGACTGGAGCACGGTGCAAGAGGAGGTGATCAGAACAGTTACATTCGCAAAGTGAAAGATCCATTTATGAACACTCATAAACAGCAAGTGAATAGAGGGATACAGACTACGTTCAGACAGATGGGGTTACAGTTGAATGACATTGTGGTCTTCACAGACATGGTGGTATGGGATGAATGGCCTGTGCTTATTCTGCAATCTTTTATATTGTCAATCTGCACTTGTGTTGCCTAGGCATGCAAGGTTGTAGGCCAATCAATGGAAAATGGAATCAGAATGGAATTAGCTTATTGGAGACGACATGACCCAGTGATATGACTGTAGATTGTTGGTCTAGAGTCCCATGTAGGATTCGCAGGAACTTGGTTTAATTCAGGGCTTGTCAGAAGGTGGAAATGAATTTTAATGAAACAAATATTGGGAATGGAGTGTCTAATGGTGACCATGAAACTTTTTGTAATTGTTGGGAAAGATGTCCATTTGGTTCACTGCTCTCCTTCAGGGAAATATAGAATCCATGTGAATCCAAACCCATTACCATGTGGTTGATTACAATTGCCGTCTTTTAAATTAAGGGAAGCAATAAATGATGGTCCAGCCAGTGATGTCCACATCCTGTGATTGAAAAAGAACAATAGTTAGAGATTTGTTTTTGATCGACAGTGGTTTGACCAGCCAAAAGGCCTTTTATCTGTAGACCTCCACGACTCTGTAATAGATGCTGGGCCATTCGAAACTGTGTCTCTGTGCACTTCACGACCCTGAGGGCTACATCATGTGATGGTGACGGAGAAATGTCGACTTCAATCGTTGTAGATTGTTCCCTTTTCTGCGTTTGAGCTGAAGGTACGAGGTAGAGGCTGCAATCAATTTCAGACACTTCCCAGGGTCAGCAACACTCCTTTGCAGCCACCATTTGTTGGGACACAACCATCCACTGAAAGGATGACAATCCAAACTGGACCATGACCTTTCCAAGAGATGGCACTACTATTTTCTGATCTCCCCTCTCTCCCTGTTAATAAGGCAAAACACCAACACATAAAAAATGTGGTGGGTGGAATTTTTCGCTGAGAAATGTGGATTCATGAACTTTGAAGTATGTAACATGACTCGAGAGTACCCAATGAATGGTAGGAGACTAGAAAGGTAAGTGGAACAGCGGGATTTGGGAGTGTTTGTCCACAGAACCTGAACTTGCAAACATAGGCTATGAGGTAGTTAAGAAGGCAAAGGCTATGCTTGTCTTTATTTGTCGAGGCATTGATTATGAGAGCAGGGAATTTACCTTGGAGATTTATAGGACATTAGTTAGGTCACAACTGGAGAACTGCGTGAAGTCCTGGTGACAACACTATACATGGATGTGGGTATATTGCTGTGGAGGAACCGATGTTGGACTGGGGAGGACAAAGTTAAAAATCACACAACGCCAATTATAGTCAAACAGGTTTCAGAGTGCCACTCCTTCATCAGGTGGTTGTGGAGAATGTACACTTTAGGTCCAACAGCACAATCACCTGATGAAGGAGCAGCTCTCTGAAAGCTTTTGCTTCCAAATAAACCTGTTGGACGATAACTCGGGGTTGTGAGATTTTAAACTGTTACTGCATTGGAGGAAGTTCAGAGAATATTCGCCAGGATGTAGCTCGGATGGGAGCAGTTCAGTGTTGAAGGGAGACTATTACAGCAAAGAAGGTCGAACGGACAGCTGATAAATGTCTAGAAGATTCTGAGGTGTGTGCACAGGTTGGATAGCGAGCATCCCTTTCCTTAGTCGAAGTTTCAGTAACATAGGGGCACCATGTTAAAGTGATAGGTGAGAGATTTAGAAAGAATTTAATATAGCTTTGTTTCACCGGGAGCATGGGGTGCAATAAAGACAGTAGAGATCTGGAATGCACTGCCAGGGACGGAAGATCGCAATTAATTCACTCATGCGGCATGAGCATTGCTGACTGGTGGCCAGCATATATTGTTTGCTCCGAGGTGACTTGGGAATGTTTTGCTGAGTTGCTTTCTTGAGTCGTCACATTCCGTGTGCTGTAGGTAGACACAAAATGTCTTCAGGGAGGGAACTCCTCTGCTTTGACCCATCAATAGTGAAGGAAATACTATACGTTTCCAAATCCTGGTGCTGAATGGTTTCATAGGAAACTTGCAAATGGTAGTGTTCCAATTTAGCAATTATCTTTGTCCTTCACAATGAAAGCGTATTGGCAGATCCTGTCCAAGGATATGTGGTGAATTTCTGCAGTGCTATCATGTAAATATTACACACTGCTGCCTCTAAGTGTCAGTGACAGAGTGAGTGGATGTGTGTGGACGTCAAGTTGTCTGCTTTGTCCTGGACCTTGTCGATCTTTTTGAGTGTTGCTGGAACTGCACTCACCCCGGCAATTGGAGAATATCTCAACACATTCTGACTTATGGCTTGTAAGTTGGTGCACAGACTTTGGGCATAACTTGCCACAGTTTTCTTAGCCTCTGACCTTCGATTGTAATCACAGGGTGTATTGGTGAGTTCACTTGAGTTTCTGGTTAATGATAAGCCCTATGGTGTTGATAGTGGTGGATTCAATGTAGATTGCACCATCAAGTTTCATGTGGAGTTGGTTATATTGCCTCTTATTTGAGATGGTCATTGTATGGTAATTATGACGAGCAAGTATCACTGCCCGAGTCTGGATGGTTTTCAGATATTGTTACATTTGAACATGAACTTTTCCAATATCTGTGAGGTTGCAAATGGTTCTCAACATTTTGCAGTCATTGGTGAACACCCCTACCTTTAAACTTATGATGGTCATCAGACTGATCCCAGGAATGAAGGGAATGTCTTACGACGATTGGTTGAGTAGGGCTGGAAGTGTGCCCATCAGAGTTTAGAAAACTGAGTTAGTACCTAATTGAATCATGCAAGATTCTTAAGGGACACAACAGGGTAGGTGCGGAGAAGTTGTTTCTGCTTGTGAGAGAATCTTGAACCAGATGGGCTTTCTTTCAAAATAAACAAGGGATGGTGTTCTCTGCATGAGAAATGAACACAGAACAGAAGTGATCATGAATACAGTGAGTTTTATTCAAATCAATGCAGGAAAAGTGGGCTTGTCACACATTGCCGCTGACACAATTGAGGAGAGACAGCATTTAGCACCAAGCAGAGCTTCGCCTTGGCAATGCTTCCTCAGTTGGAACTCACAAGCTCTTGCAACACTTGAAGAAAAAGAGACACTTCCCATTTGTTTCCAACTCCTTCTCTGCACACGTGCTTAGTCTGCAGCTCCCATTGCCTTTTACACAGCGGAAAGGCAGACCTGGTTCAAGAGAGGGAGGAAGAGATCACAGAATGATAGAATATTGTGGCGCAGAAGCAGCCAATTGGTCCAACGTATGCAGTTCGATTCCCTTATCCAATTTTCTGCATTCCCGTCCAAGCTCTTCACGGATCTTCTATCCCAATAACTGTTTAATGTTCCAATTGTTTCTTAAATGTTGCACATAAGTTCACTTTAGAGCCTCCCAGTCTGAGCGTCATGGAGACGCAAGACTGTGGGACAGACTCTTTCAACTCCACCAAATCAAACTCGCACCCCTTGTGTTGGAGATGGATTAGCAGCTTGCTGCATCAATTTGGTGCATCGGCCTAATATTGCAACATTTCTGGGATTGGTGCACTCCCCATTCAAATGTTCGAAAAACAGTTTTATTTGTTCACTTTTGTGGATGTTTTCCGAATTTCTCGTGTACCTAATCTATGCATAAGGAAGTGTACATACGCTTTTGTTTGGTCAAGGCAACTTGTCCTCGAATCAAATTGATCTGTCTCTTACTGTACATTCTGCAATCACTCTCAATGTTATCACTTCATCCCAGGTGCATGTTCGGCACAATAGAAGTAAAACAAAGTTTCCACCAGTTCTACCTCATGTCAAACGGCATTTCAGAAAAGAAATGGGGAAGATGAAGCTATTGAAGTATTCAACTGTTTGGATTTTGATGATGAGGAGGATAATTCGGATGTATTGAATGAAATATTTTGAGAACACTTTGAAGCAGGAAAGGATCTGATTTTTTTTAATTAAAAAGATTCGCCACAGTGTAGAAACAGGCCGTTTTGCTCAGCAAGTCCACCGGAGGATAAATCCACCCCTATTCATTTCCTGACTTTACCTGTGAATAACGTAAACTTTGGACAATTGAGAATTGCCAATTCACCTAACCTACGCATCTTTTGGAATGTGAGAGGAAACCCACACATATGCAAGAAGAATGGATTAACTCCATACAGACAGTCACCCAAGGCCAGAATCGAGCCCAGCTCCCTAGTGTTCGGAGACAGGAGTATTCACACTGTGCTGCCCCTTTATGGTACATAACGTTTAAGCGTGGTAACAGACCTTTCAGTCCAACTTGTCCATGATGACCAGGTATTTTAACCTCATGTGGTTCCGTTTTCCAGCACTTGGCCCTTATCTCTCTAATCCCTTCCTGTTCATATACCCATCCAGATGCTTTTCAAATTTTATTCCAGCCTCCAACACTTCCTCTGGCAACTCATCATCTGTGCGCAAATACTGCCCATGAGGTACCTTTTAAACGTTTCCCTTCTAACCCTAACCCTCTGCTCTCTACTTCTGAACTACCCTACTCAAATGAAAAGATCTTGTCTATTTACCCAAATGATGTCCGTCATGCCTTTGTGCACTTCTAGAAGGTCACCCCTCAGCCTCTGACGCTCCAGAGTAAACAATCCCAGCGTATTCACCATTTCCCTATAGCTCAAATGCTCCAACCGCGACAAAGTCCATGTAAATTATTAATATTGTTTTTCACCAGAGTGCAAGAGCAACTGGAATCAATAGGTGTAATTATGAAGGCTTTATTTTCTCACTTCAAAGGCCTGTGAGTTGAATCAGATTGCATATTCACTGACGTAGGAGACAATTGGGTACGGCATCACGAATGATCAATTCAGGGGCATATTATTCAGAGAGCCAATTCTCACATTAAAAATTTCAATATGATACTTGCAGAGCGGGTGAAATGTGCCAGAGGTAAATAAAAGCACTGCATCAAGATGTAGCAGTATCTGCCCACAAAGAATATTATTACTCCAAACATGTTGCAACCTTTCCAGCGCCTGAGACATGTCCTGCCCCGGGACTGGCACAACATCTCTGCCTTTCATTGGTTTTTTTGCACTTTGATGGCTCAACCAGAACCTAATGTTTCACAGTGCTCCTGTCTTGCCTGGTAGTTTATCGCAGACATAAGCCAGGCAGCTTATCATTGTTGTAAGCGGTGATCAGTCATGGGGCTGGACTGTCAGGCACTTGGAACAGCAGCTAAAACAGCAAACACTCTGCATGTACTTCAACCAAATGGGCACGTCTCAAATCCTCAGGAAACCAGTTCTCAGTCAGGGCAAGGGGGAGAGTAGTCATTCAGGAGATCCTGGCACAGTATTCCAACGACTTTGACATTGTTTGGGACAATCAAGATCAGGGAATCTGTATCACTGCAGTCCAAAGGGGTGGCCATACAAACTACTTATTATATCCCCGAAATTCTTCTGTAGAATTTTCGATCCTAAATTCCCGTTCACCAATCCATGCTGACCCTGTCCGTTCCTGTAATTGGGGATCAGTTTGATTAAATTCTCAAGGAGGGCTTTGGCGGATCCTGCAGTAGCAGTGAAGTTGGGGAAGCCAGTTCTGGGCAGTAGGGACAGCCTTTTGTAGGCAGAATGGACAGCAATTGTGGAATGGGTGGGAAAATCACTACATTAGAGGGCGATGGATACAAGGACATGGATTACTGTGGAAGTGCGAGTCACCTTCACTGTCCCGGTTTTGATGTGGGGACAGTACAAAATGGTGGTTGGTCATGGTGACGCTGTAGTCCTGGGGCTTTGGGATGCGTAATGTTTTGAGGTTAAGTTTGTAAATGAAGGAGCTGTGTGGGAAAGTACAGAAGCACATGGAATCGACACAAAGTGCAAGGAAGAAAGGAGAATGAAATGTCATGTTGCAGCTTTATGAGACTGTCGTTTGGCTTCTCTATCGTGTTTAATTCTGGGGTCGCCACATTACAGGAAGGATGTGGAGGGTAGAGAAAATGTTTATCAGGATGCTGAATGTGTTGGAGATTATGAGATATGAGGAGACGGAAGAAAAACTCAGATTGTTTTCCTTGGAGCAGCGGAGGCTGAGTAGAGACTTCAGAGAAGTCTATACAATTACGAGACACGTAAATGAAGGAGACAGTCAGAATCTCTTTCCCAGAATTGAAATTTCTTAAACAATTAAGCTAACATTCAAGATGAAAATAGGAAAGTTCAAACAAATGTTGGGGCAAGATATTTTTGCCACAGAGAGTGGTAGGTGTCTGGAACGTAATCTCAGGGATGGTAGTTAGTCCTACAAGCAAATGGACGTGCAAGGAATTGAGCGATACGGACCAAGTGACCATCAACCAGCTGGAACTACCAGTTACTAAATAACTGAAGACAGAAGTAAATGTATTTGCAGGAATGGTGGGGAGCAGCCTCTTTCTGTACTAGCAATTGTTTACTTCATTTCTGTCCAAAATCGACATTCTGCTTTGTTTAAAAATGTTCTTGACATTTTGGACTTGAGACTAAAAAATGTAATCAGAAATAGGCCGTTTTACGGCAGGAATAAGCGCAGCTAATTTGCTGACTCTAAGTACATTGGAGTCCACTCATTTGCTGTGGCTTTAACCGCATTCTTGCCTTACTTTACATTGTGTTCCTCAATGTTCTGACAGTCGCAAACACTTTATTTACTAGACAAGCCTGTAAGGGACTGAGGGGTCTTCGTAAGGAAGACGAGCAGAGTGAGCCCAAATTGAAGAGTAGAATTCAGACAGTAATTTTACTAATTGCAATATCTGAAAAGTTCGTACTTCTCTGGCTGTTTTATGTTTTCCATATATTTAGTCTCCCAGATCAGTTAATGGATTATGACTACGAAATCATTGAATCTTTGAACAAGTTGGATACATGCTACACAATGTAAGTTGCTGCACAAGCACAATTATTTACATGGTGCCTCTATCCAATGTCAGAGCTCAGTTCAAAAGAACGACGAAATATCCAGTTTCAAGAATTATTTAACTAATCACTGCATAAATCTGACACAAGCACAAAATCCAGTGGGTAGGGGAAGGGAATTACCATTCAGGAATAAAGGTAACCATTCTTGAGATGCACATCTGTCAGATAGATAACAGAAGATGGAATTTTTAGCGGACATCAGGAGAACAAAAAGAAGATGAAGATAAGTACACAGGTTTCCCAATTCAAGGAGAAGTGGTAACATTTCAGTTCTGAAGAAGGGTCACTGGACCCGAAGTATGAACTGGACTATCACTCCCAAAGATGCTGCCAATATGCTGAGTCTTTCTATTTTGATTTTTGTTGCACATTTGGGAGACCAGTGTAAATGAGCTGGAGATACTGCACAGACTAAAGATCAGTGGAGCAAGGGTCAGAGGCAAGATTCACCCAAGACTATTGGAAGTGAAATGGTATGAGCCGGGTGTCTGCTTCCTCCTCTATTATGGAAAGCTACTCATGATCGAAAGTGTCACTTCCAACTCTGTAATTTCCATTTCCAGCACATTGCATTCGGGGAAACATAAGAACATTTCAGTTTTCAAAATGGTAATCAATGAAGATGCAAAACCGCTTTCTACGTCAATAAAAATGATCCCAATGATTAATATAATGATGATTCTCACACCAGTAATTGCTGTTGGGGGTATGCTTTTCTCCGGATGCCTCGTGAGACCTCTTGGTTATTGGGAGATGGAGGGAGATGGGAGGAAGTGTGCTAATCTGAGCAGATTATAAACCTCATGGTTACGATCATTAAGAAGGATTGGGAAGGAAGCTGGAGGTGGGTCCAGGGACTGACACTGTATTCAACGTTGAGATCAATATCATTGATTGACAACTGTTGACGACTTCCACCACTTCCTGGGAACTGCCTCAGTTTGACCCAGAAATGTCCCAGTCACAAATTTGAAGTTGATTTTTATATATCTTCGATCTAGGTCTCTGCATCAAGAGAGTTAGTTTCCATTTAATTATTGCATCAGTTCATTTGTTGTGTCAATCTTCCATCGCTCTGTTCTCCCATCATTCCTGGAAATTTCAAATTCTGACTTTGCATGATATTAGGGTCAGTAAGCCTCATGTTGCTGACATGACTGCTGCCCATCATATAACTCCTGCCACACGTGGTCTCTAACTGAACTGCATTGTCTCCAGAAACATCTGCATTTTGAAGTGGTCTTGTTTTCAAATCTGTCAATGATTTCAGCCATTCTTTCTCTCGAACCTCTGTACGTTTGCACGACTTCCGATCTCTGCAATACCTCTAGGCTGGAAACATCCATATTTCAGTAATCTTTCCCAACCACAACTATCCTTCCAGACCATGCCATTGCTTGCAGTTTGCTGAACCTAATTCCTTTCCATTAACCACGAGACAAATGCAGCCTTCACCATCTCTGCAGTTTGCTCCAAACTCTACAGTTCTCCAGAACTCTGCATCATACTCTAGCCTCACTGTTTTTATTATTTGTATTAGCCTCCAGTGTTCCTGCATCCACTCTTTTTCTGCCCTTCTGAAGTCCTACTCCACCATTATTCATGTAAGCCTTTGCACACTCACAGAATCTCTCTTTCCCTTTGACATTCTCCAGACTCACTCCCACTTATTTCTGCAAATAATTCGAGAATCACAGGCCTCTCAGTTCTGTGATCTTCTCCAAACCGTTTCATGCACTAATATAGGAATCACATTTGGCCTCACAATACTCCCTAACCCGATGCCTTTCTGCAATCCTACTGTGTAAAATTCTGAGTGATATAGACAGCTAAATAGCGCAAACTCTTTCCCTTCAGTCGGGTGTCAGTAACCAATATGCACAGATATAAGGTAAGGGGATTTGAGCATTTTTTTCACCGAGGTATTTAGAGTTATCTGGACCTCATTGCCTGAAATGATCTGAACAGGTAAGAATTGTCACAACAGTCAAGAACGATTTAGATGTTCACTTGAAATACCATCGTATGCAAGGCTGCTAGCTAAATGATGGAATATCGGATTAGAAAAGATTAATCTTCCATGACCAGTACAGATACGATGACACAATGATCCTCCCTACATGGTTTAAAAATCCCAATCACTCTATGCTACTATGATACTCCCTCCTGTTATCATGAGACCCAACATTTTCTTGTCATTCCCGATCATATTCTGCCCCTTGTGCTCCTTTTCCGTGTTCTCGCAAGTTTC
The DNA here is from genome assembly GCF_020745735.1 of Hemiscyllium ocellatum. Taxonomy (NCBI): domain Eukaryota; kingdom Metazoa; phylum Chordata; class Chondrichthyes; order Orectolobiformes; family Hemiscylliidae; genus Hemiscyllium; species Hemiscyllium ocellatum. The sequence continues at coordinate 25,029,762 of NC_083440.1, read as the reverse complement.
TTTATGTTGCAGCTCTGTCCATTTCAATAATCTGTGCTTTTGTTCTCCCCTCCAAGATGTAAAACATCACATATTCCAACATTGTACACAAACTGTCAAATTTATGCCCACTGACTGAAACTATCAATACTCTCCATAAAGTGTTTGAACCCCTCTTGCAAGCTGTCTCACTTTCACACCACTCCCATTGTTATGCTGTCGGCAGTTTTGAACACAGAACATTCACTACTTTGTTCCAAGTCATTAACAGCATGCAGATCCCAACTTCTTCAATCTCAGGTGACCCTCAGGTTAAATCATCGTCAGCTGTCTCCCAATAGTTACACATTCTTAATGAGCAGCTAATGTTTTCTTCAATATTTACCTCTGAATGGGAACCAGTCGCCATCCTGTCTGCCATCCTATTTGGAAACTTGCCCTCACTGCGAACCAAGAGTTTACTAACTGCTTGAGCAATGAAGGAGGCAAATGGAAAGTTGGCCTCCATTCCAAAAGAATTGGAGTTCAGAATCAAGTTGCCTCACTGAATCTGTACAGAGAATTGGTGAAATCAGCCCTGGAACAGTGTGTGTTGTTTAGTCTCCCTACCACAAAGAGGACATTTTCACCACCTGCAGAGTGCCCATCGAGACCGATCCACCACTCCATCAGATCATAACTGATCTGATCTTCTTCAAATCCATTTCGATGCCTTTTCCATTCAATCCTTGATTCCCTTCCGAATTAAACATCTCTTTGTCACAATCTTGAATATAGTTAATGATCAACCCTCCACAGCTCTCTGTGATAAAAGATGCTGCCGTTTTAATTTTTTTATGACAGAAGCCAATTCCCCTGAGATCATCCTGAACTGGACAAGCCCTTACTCTGAGCTGATGCTTGTTGGCCCAAGAGTGTGCCAAAAGGGGAAAGAATATTTTTCTATTTCGCCTGTCAAATCCTCTGATAGTCTAATATGTTTCAATACAGTTCTTCTTACTCTAATAAGCGCATGGCCAATCCACTTAACCTCTTCTCATGCGACAGTCCCCTCTATATCTGGGATAAGACTCGCGAATCTGCTCATAAACAAGCCGGGCAAGTAAGATTCAGGGTTCATCGGTGAAGTGAAGAATATGGTCTATCACTCAATCATTAACAGACTGAACCTCAACCAGGTTTCCAAGTGGACAGAGCAAAGTTTTGCAGACCACCTGCTCAGCTGCTCAGGGCTCTGTCCCAGGCTCAGACTGTCTTTAAGGATTTCATAAAACGTCTGAATCAATCGTGATGCTGCTGAGAACTGTTTTGCTGGATTTGTATGAAACATTGTTCTGCGTTCATTACATGCACTTCTGGATCTACATGAAAAGAGGGATGTGACGGCGGATGTAGTCAGAGTTGATCAACCAGCAGGTTGCCTGAGTTGAAGAGATTCACTTGTGAAGACAGTTTGGACAGAGTGGAGTTTTATTTTCTCAGAGCAGATCAGGTTGAGAGGGGACATGATCGAGATGTATCGATGATCAGCACAGACAGGCGAGACAGGAAGAAACTATTCCTTTCGGTGGAGGCAGAAATGGCCAGGGGACATAGATTTACTGGAAGGGATGAAAAAATTAGAGGGATTGTTGGAGTTCTATTTTATTTAGTCAGAGATAAGTGGGAATCTGGAACTCACTGACTGTCAGGGTGAATGGAGTCAGAGGAGTTCATCATTACGAAGATGTATTTCGATGAAAGCATTTATAGGGATATCAGGGTACAATCCAATATCTCCAGGCAAGTATCAACGCAAGTGGCTAAGGTGGTAAAGAAGGCGTCGGGCAGGCTTGCCTTTATCAGTTATGCCACTGAGTTGGAAATTCACGTTTCGATGGTTTGAGATTTTCGTGGTTTCACATTTGGAGTACTACGTGTAGTTCCGGCCACCACAATAAGGGGAGGCAGTGGAGGTATCAGACAGGCTGCAAAAGTGGTTTCCCAGGATGTTGCCTGAATTAGAGTATATTTGATATAAGGGCAAGGTTAGACAAGCTTGGATTGTTTTCACGAGAGTGTTGGATGTTGAGGTGTAACCAGATAACAGCGTATAAAATTATGAGACACACGGCTTGGGTGAATAACCAACGTCTTTGACACATGGTGGAAATGTCAAACACGAGGGGCATAGGTTTAAGTTGAGGGAAAATGTTTGGAGGTGATGCACGAGACATGTTTACTTTTATGAAGAGGATGGTTAATGACTGGAGCACGGTGCAAGAGGAGGTGGTCAAAACAGTTACATTCAAAAAGTAAAAGATCCATTGATGAACACTCATAAACAGCAAGAGAATAGAGGGATACAGAAAATGTTCAGATATATGGGATTACAGTTGAATGGCATATTGGTCTTCACAGACATGGTGCGATGGAATGAATGGCCTGTTCTTATGCTGCACCCTTTTATATTGTCAATGTGCACTTGTGTTGCCTAGGCATACAAGGTTGTAGGCCAATCAATGGAAAATGGGATCAGAATGGAATTAGGTCTTTGGGGAGTACATGACCCAATGATATTATTGTCGATTGTCGGTCTAGAGACCCAGGTAGGATTCTGAGGATCTTGGTTTAATTCAGGCCTTTTCAGATGGTGGAAATGAATTTTAATGAAATAAATATTGGGAATGGAGTGTCTAATGGTGACCACGAAACTTTTTGTGATTGTTAGGACCACATTTGTTTCACTGCTCTCCTTTCAGGAAATATCGAATCCAGGTGAATCCAAACCAATTACCATGTGGTTGGTTACAATTGCCGTCTTTGAAATTAAGGGAAGCAATAAATGATAGTCCAGCCAGTGATGTCCACATCCTGTGATTGAAAAAGAGCAATAGTTAGAGATTTGTATTTGATCGACAGTGGTTTGATTGGCCAAAAGGGCTTTTTTCCTATAGACCTCCACGACTTGGTAATACAAGCTGGGTCATTCCAAACTATGTCTCTATGCACTTCATCACCCTCAGGGCTACGTCATGCGATGGTGACGTCGAAATATCGACTTCAATCGTTGGAGAATGTTCCCTTTTCTGTTTTTGAGCTGAAGATATGAGGTACAAGCTGCAATCAATTTCGGAGACTTCCCAGGTTCAGTAGCACTCGGATGCAGCCACCATTTGGCGGGACACAACCATCCAGTGGAAGGATGACAATCCAAAGTGGACCATGACCTTTCCAGGCGATGACACTACCATTTGCTTGCCTCCCCTCTCTCCCTGTTAATAAGGCCAACCACCAACACAAAAAAGAGCGGTGGGTGGAAGTTTTCGCTGATAAATGTGGTTTCATGAACTTTGAAGTAAGTAACATGACTCGAGAGTACTCAATGAATGGTAGGACACTAGGAAGGTCAGTGGAACACAGCGTGTTGGTACACAGAACCTGAAGTAGCAACCATAGGCTATTAGATAGTTAAGAAGGTAAAGGCTTTGCTTGTCTTTCTCAATCGATGCATTGATTATGAGAGCAGGGAAATTATCTTGGAGATTTACAGGATATAGTTTATGTCACAACTGGAGAACAGCGTGAAGTTCTGGTAACCACACTATAGATGGATGTGGCTATATTGATGTGGAGGAACAGATGTTGGACTGCGGAGGACAAAGTTAAAAATCACACAACGCCAATTATAGTCCAACAGGTTTCAGAGCGCCACTTCTTCTTCAGGTGGTTGTGGAGAATGTACACTTATGGTCCAATAGCACAATCACCTGATAAAGGAGCAGCGCTCTGAAAGCTAGTGCTTCCAAATAAACCTGTTGGACGATAACCCGGGGTTGTGAGATTTTAAACTGTGACTGCATTGTAGGAAGTTCAGAGAACATTTGCCAGGATGTAGCTTGGATGGGAGCAGTTCAATGATGAAGGGAGAGTATTAGAGCAAAGAAGGTCGAGGGGACAGCTGAAAAATGTCTGGAAGATTCTGAGATGTGTACACAGGTTGGATAGCGAGCATCCCTTTCCTTAGTCGAAGGTTCAGTAACATAGGGGTACCATGTTATAGTGATAGGTGAGAGATTTAAAATGGATTTCAGGAAGCATTGTTTCACCGGAAGCATGGGGTGCAATGAAGAAAGTAGAGATCAGGAATGCACTGCCAGCGAGGGAAGTTCGCATTTAATTCACCCATGCGACATGAGCATTGCTGACTCGGCTGAGCATATATTGCTTGCTCCTGAATGACTTGGGAATGTTTTGCTGAGTTACTTTTTTGAGTCGTCACATTCCATGTGCTGTAGGTAGACGCAAAATGTCTAAAGGGAGGGAACTCCTCTGCTTTGACCCAGCAACAGTGAACGAAAGACACTATATTTACAAATCCGGGTGTTGAATGGCTTCACAGGAAGCTTGCAAGTGGTAATGTTCCAATTTAGCAATTATCCTTGTCCTTCACAAATAAAGTGTATTGTCAGATCCTGTCTAAAGATATTTGGTGAATTTCTGCATTGCTATCTTGAAGATATTACACATTGCTGCTGCTAAGTGTCAATGACAGATTGAGTGGATGTTTGTGGATGTCAAGTGGTCTGCTTTGTCCTGGATCTTGTCGAGCTTCTTGAGTGTTGCTGGAACTGCACTCACCCCGGCAAATGGAGAATATCTCAACACATCCTGAGTTGTGCCTCGTAAGTTGGTGCACAGACTTTGGGCGTAACTTGCCACAGTTTTCTTAGCCTCTAACCTCTCTTGTAACCACAGGGTTTATTGGTGAGTTCACTTGAGTTTCTGGTCAATGATAAGCCCTATGGTGTTAATAGTGGTGAAGATTGCACCATCAAGTTTCATGTGGAGTTAGTTATTTTGCCTCTTATTTGAGATGGTCATTGTATGGTAATTATGACGAGCAAGTATCGGTGCCCGAGCCTGGATGGTTTTCAGATATTGTTGCATTTGAACATGAACTATTTCGGTATCTGTGAAGTAACAAATGGTGCTTAACATTGTGCAGTCATCGGTGAATACACCTACCTTTAAACTTATGATGGAATCCGACTGATCCCAGGAATGGAGGGAATGTCTTATGACGATTCGCTGAGAAGGTCTGGACCTGTGAACGTCAGAGTTTAGAAAACTGAGTTAGTACCTAATTGAATAATGGAAAATTCTTAGCAGACACGACAGGATTATTGCGGAGAAGTTGTGTCTGTTTGTGAGAAAATCTTGGACCAGATCGACATTCTTTCAAAATCAAAAGGGCGGTAGTTTTCTCTCCATGAGAAATGAACGCAGAACATAAGTGATCATGAATGCAGTGAATTCTATTCAAATGAATGCAGGAAGAGTGGCTTTGTCACACATTGCCGCTGACACAACAAAGGAGTGACAGTATTTAGCACCAAGCAGAGCTAAGCCTTGACCATGTTTCCCAGTTGGAACTCACAAGCTCTTGCAGCACTTGAAGAACAGAGCCACTTCCCATTAGGTTCGAACTCATCTCTGCACACGTGCTTAGTCTGCAGCTCCCATTGCCTTTTCCACAGCGGAAAGGCAGACCTGGTTCAAGAGAGGGATGAAGAGATCGCAGAATGATAGAAGGTTGTGGCATAGAAGTGGCCGACAAGTCCACCATATCTGTCTGCAGTTCAATTCCCTTATCCAATTTTCTGCATTCCCGTCCAAGCTCTTCACGCATCTTCTATCCCAATAACTGCTTCATGTTGTAATTGCTTCTTCAATGATGCACATGGGTTCTCCTTAGAGCCTCCCAGTCTGAGCTACATGGAGAGGAAAGACTGTGAGATGGTCTCGTTCAACTCCCCAAAACAAACTCGCAACCCTTGTGTTGGAGATGGATTAACACCTTGCTGCATCAATTTGGTGCATCGTCCTAATATTGCACCATTTCTGGGATTGGTGCACTCCCCATTCAAATATTCGAAAATCAGTTTTATTTGTTCACTTTTGTGGATGTTTTCCTAATTTCTCGTGCACCTAATCTATGCATAAGAAAGTGTACATACACTTTTGTTTGGTCAAGGCAACTTGTCCTCGAATCAGAATAATCTGTCTCTTACTGGACATTCAGCACTCACTATCAATGTTATCACTTCATGCCTGGTGCATGTTCCGAACAACAGAAGTAAAACAAAGTTTCCATCAGTTCTACCTCATGTCAAACGGCATTTCAGAAAAGAAATGTAGAAGGTGAAGCTATTTTGATGATGAGGAGGATGATTCGAATGTATTTAAAGAGATATTTTGAGAACACTGTGAAGCAGGAAAGGATCTGATTTTTTTTACAAAAAGATTCCCCACAGCGTGGAACAGGCGCTATGGCTAAACCAGTCCACCTGATGATAAACCCACCCCTATTCATTTCCCTATTTTACATGTGAATAAACTAACACTTTGGGCAATTTAGCATTGTCAATTCACCTAACCTGCGCAACTTTTGGAATGTGAGAGGAAACCCACACATACGCAAGAAGAATGTGTTAACTCCACACAGACAGCCACCCAAGGCCAGAATCGAGCCCAGCTCCCCGATGTTTGGAGACAGCAGTGTTAACCACTGTGCTGTCCCTTTATGGCACATAAAGTTTAAGCACGGTAACAGACCTTTCAGTCCAACTCGTCCATGATGACAAGTTATTTTAAACTTATGTGGTCCCGTTATCCAGAACTTGGCCCATGTCTCTCTAAATCCTTCCTGTTCATATACCCATCCAGATACATTTTAAATGTTATATCAGCCTCCAACACTTCCTCTGACAGGTCATCATCATCTGTGCGCAAACATTGCCTCTGAGGTCCCTTTCAAATATTTCCCCTCCAACCCTAAACCTCTGCCCTCTCGTTCTGAACTATCACACTTCAGTGAAAAGATCTTGTCTATTTACCCTAATCATGTCCGTCATGACTCAACACACCTCTAGAAGGTCACCCTTCAGCCTCTGACGCTCCAGAGTCAACAATCGCAGCGTATTCAGCCTCTCAAATACTCTAACCGCGACAAAATCCTTGTTAATTCTTAATAATGGTTTTCACCAGAGTACAAGAGCAACTGGAATCAATAGGTGTGTTTATGAAGGCTTTATTTTCTCTCTTAAAAGGCCTGTGAGTTGAATCAGATTGCATATTCACTGACATAGGTGACAATTGGGTACGGAATCACTAATGATCAAGTCAGGGGCATATTATTCAGAGAGCCAATTCTCACATTAAAAAGTCCGACAGATACTTGCAGAGCGAGTGAAATGTGCCAGAGGTAAATAAAAGCACTGCATCAAGATGTAGCAATATCTGCACACAAAGAATGTTAGTACTCCAAAAATTTTGCAACCTTTCCAGTGCCTGAACATGTCCTGCCCAGGGACTGGCACAACATCTCTGCCTTTCCTTGGCTTTTTTGCACTTTGATGTCTCAAAAAGAACCTAATGTTGCACAGTGTTCCTGTCTTGCCTGGTTTTATATCGCAGACATATCCCAGGCAGCTTATCATTGTTGTAAGCGGTGATCAGCCAAAGGGCTGGACTGTCAGGCACTTGGAACAGCGGCTACAGCAGCAAACAGTCTGCATGTAATTCAACCAAATGGGCACGTTTCAAATCCTCAGGAAACCAGTTCTCAGTAAGGGCAAGGGAGACTGTATTCAGTCAGGAGATACTTGCACAGGATGTCCAACTACTTTGACATTGTTTGGGACAATCAAGATCAGGGAATCTATATCACTGCAGTCCAGAGGGGTGGCCACACAAACTACTCATGATATCCTCGAAATGCTCCGGTAGAATTTTCGATCCCAAATTCCCGTTCACCAATCCATGCTGACCCTGTCCGTTCCTGTCATTGAGGATCAGTTCCATGAAATTCTCAAGTAGGGCTTCAGGGGGCCCTGCAGGCGTAGTGAAGTTGGGAAAGCCAGAGCTGGGCAGTGTAGGTAGAGTGGTAAGCATTTGCGGAATGGGTGAGAAATCCACTACATTAGAGGGGGATGGATTTCAGGACGTGGGTTACTGTGGAAGTGTGAGTCAACTTCATTGTCCCGGATTCGATGTGGGGAAGTACAGCATGGTGGTTGTCATGGCGATGCTGTAGGCCTGGGGCTTTGGGTTGTGTTATGTTTTGAGGTACCGTTTGTAAACGAAGGAGCTGCGTGAGAAAGTACAGAAGCTCATGGATTCTACACAAAGTGCAAGGAAGAAAGGAGAATGAAATGTCATGTTGCAGCTTTATAAGACTGTTGTTTGGCTTCTCTTGTCGTATCGTGTGGCCTTCTGTGGTCGCCACATTGCACAAAGGATGTGGAGGGTGTAGAAAAGGATTATCAGGATGCTGAAGGTGTTAGAGGTTGTGAGATATGAGGAAACTCTGGAAAATCTCAGGTTGTTTTCCTTGGAGCAGCGGAGGCTGAGTGGAGACTTCAGAGAAGTCTATAGAATTACGAGACACATAAATGAAGGAGACAGTCAGAATCTCTTTCCCAGAATTTAAATTTCTTAAAAAATGAAGCAAAAATTCACGATGAAATTAGGAAAGTTCAAACAATTGTGGGGGCATAGTGTTTTTGACACAGAGAGTGGTACGTGTCTGGGACGTAATCTCAGGGATGGTAGTTAGCCCTACAAGAATATGGAAGTTCAAGGAATTGAGCGATATGGACCAAGTGACCACCAACCTGCTGGAACTACCAGTTACTAAATAACTGAAGACAGAAGTAAATGTATTTGCAGGAATGGTGGACAGCAGCCTTTTAGAAAAGACAGACGAGAAATCGGATAGTGTCATGGTTGTTATCTTGATCAGGAGATCTGTCACTGCCATGGAGATCAAGGAAAGTTCTGAAGAAACTGTATTTCCCCCTAGACAGCATCACAGTACTCACCAGGGTCAAGAGCAGATCAGGAAAATGCAAGCCGGATCATAACACAGGACTCGTCTCAGGACTCGTTTGTTTTCAGTTAAAACTTTCCTTTGATTATTATCCACAAATTGAAAGATTCTACTGTTTCCAGCAAACTGATATCTATTTGGGCTGGAATATGTTTGTGGAAGAGTAGTAGGAATTGTAATTGTAATGGTGTGCATATGTATTAACCAGGTGCTCTTTAACACATAAAAGCCACGCGATCTGATTGCAATTTCCCGAATTATAGAGCATTCCGCACTATATCTGAACAATTCAGTTGGCTCAGCAAAGGATTTCCCTTCGTCTCCGATTCGTAAAATCTTCCCATTATTTTAGTCTATCCTAAATCGAGCATACACTCTCTGAACAGAGAAACAGTTTTATCGTTTCAAGGTCAGCTGACTCTCAATGACTTTGAACTCAAAACTTTAATCCAATGTGTGTGTCCCCAGATGTCAACTACTTCCTGCAGCATCCACAATATTTTACTGTGTGATTTCGATTCTAGTTTGCACGCTTAAGCAAAGGCTCCTGATCATTTGCTTTTTGTATATACCACCTACTTATCCCACTTCAAGAAGATGTTGATGAAATTTCGTTGAGCTGAAATGTTCACTGTCTGTATTCCCACCTGCCTGACCTGTTGAGTATTCCCAGCCATCTCCTTCTAAGAGTTGGACCTTTATACATCGGCAACGTCTCATAACGTCAGCCGACGGAAAGATTTCTAGAATCAGCGAAAAGCTTCTCGAGAATCAACCAGTAATTTGTGGAAAGGTGATGTGCTTTCTGTTTTGGAATCGTCTTGTCTAAGTCCATTGGGAGAATTTCACGTTAATTCTGTCACATCAATGCGAGTTTTGATTCAATTGATCAGACCAGTGTACTTTTTACACATGACTTCCATCAAAGTATCAGGATCGCAGCATTATTGCGTTTGTGGGTCAGCATTGAGTCCAAGACCATGACCATTCGCAGGATAAAATTTCTTTCTCGCATTCTCACTGTGGAACATCCCCAAACTGAAGTAACTCTCCTCTAATCATTTTATGGTCAGCCAATGGAAACAGATTCACTTTATTTATATTTTGTTAAACAATCATAAACTACAGCTCCCACTCTATCAAACCTGTCTTCAATGCCGATTTCTACAACCTAAACTCATGACTGCAGTCTGTCATTCCCAAACCATTCTGGTCAATCTTCTGAGTCCCCTGTCAGGAACCCTGCCATCCTTCCCAGTGTGTGGGGGATCTCTAGTTTGCACAGACCCAGATGCTCTGTGTTCCTGTGGGTAATGTCAACACACAGTGACAATGACACAGTGACAAGACTCCATCCTGGGCATTTCCACAGATGGAAGGGTTTTCTCTGACACCTGAGTTCTGATAGCTTTCCAGTTGCAGGGTCCACCTGAAACGTAAAAGGATTTTTTTTCAGAAGTGAAATTATTTCAGAGTTTTTTGAGCTTTCATCACCAATGTCATTCGTTTTTTTTGCTATAGTCTGTTCCATGTGTAACGTTATATGTCTCTGTGACTGCGATGGCTTCTCACTGTTGGTCTGAATCTATGTCCATCCATTGCTCTGTCTCACCTCTACAGATTCTTATCAAATTGCCATTGCCTCCCTTCCACTGTCTTTGATAATGAGTCCATTTTACCATGGGTTGGTATTTAACTTCTGCTTATGCCAACTGTGATTAACTGAGATTCCTCTCACTGTCGATGTGCTGCTAATTTACAACTTTTATCTTCCCTCAGTTTCTCTACAGTCACAAGTTCTTTGTTCCGGCACTACAGTGTGTTTCTCTTACATTTTTGAGCTTATAGTGATGATAACATTGTGCACTGATGTTATTCCCATCTGAAACATGAACTGTTTTTTTCTCTCCATAGATACTGTCAACATCTCTGAGAATATCCAACACTTCCAATCCACTTTCTGTAAACACTGTTCCCTCTGTGACAATATGTTCAGGACCACGCCCCCTTACAGCCAACCCGTCCCTCCTGACACCTTCCACTACCACCACAGGAATTGCAAAACCTGCACCCACACTGCCTCCTCACTCCGCCCAAGGCTCCAAAGGAGCTTTCTACATCCATCAAAGCTCACCTTCACTGCCACACATATCATTTATTGTATATGTTACTCCCCATGCGGTCTCCTCTACATCGTGGAGACCAGCCGCCTCCTCGAAGAGTGCTTCAGAGGACATCTCCGAGACACCAGCACAACGAACCCCACCGTCCCGTGGCTGAACATTTCAACACCCTGCCCACTTTGCCGAGGACATGCAGGCTCTAGGCCTTCTCCATCGTCATTCCCCTACCATTCAATGCCAGGAGGAAAAATGCCTCATCAACTGCCTCGGAACCCTTCAAGCTCATGCCCTCAACGTGGACTTCACCAGTTTCCTCATTTTCCCTCCCCAACCTTAACCCAGTTCCAATCTCCCCGCTCAGCACTGCCCTCATGAACTGACCCATCTGCCCATTTTCCCTTCTATCTGTCCACTCCACCCTCCTTTCTAATCTTCCACTATTCACTACTCCTCCATCCACCCGTTTCACTCTCAGCTATTCTTCCCTGCCCCATTTATCTCTCCACCCCAAGGTTCCCAGCCTCGTTCCTGATGAAGTGTTTTTGCCCAAAACGTTGATTTTCCTGATCCTCGATGCTGCCCCAGCAGATGTACTATTCCAGAAATAAACTGAAATCTAATTGAGGGGAATAGGTAAATTAAATCCAGAGGACCAAAATACAGCCAGTTCAACACTATCTATACACTGCAGAAAAAGGCTTCATAAGGCGATGAGGATGTTTTTTTCTTGCACTTTCTGCAGTTTACAATATTTTCTGATGTGCTCTCACAAATTTCACTTGAGTAAGGAGGAGTTGGTGTTTTCGTGCAGTACTGGCCAGGTTAGTGTCATTCTCCTAATATTTCAGCTTTAACATCGCAAGGGATTGTGCAAAACTGTTCGGTCTATCGGTCCTTCTCTCTTTCACCCAAAGACAAAGACAGAGATAGCTCATCAGTACTGGCATCACCCGTGGGAGAAAAAGCAGAGTTAATATTTTAGGTCAAGTGAACATTTAATTCTCATAATGCCATACCACGAACACCAATAAAAGCAAGGGTGGTATGGAAAACCCTCTCAACGTGATGGCCTCCAGTTCCAATTTCCCCCCTCAGCACTCTCCTCATGACCTGTCCCATCTGCCCATTTTTCTTCCTATCTGTCCGCTCCACCCTCCTTTCTGACCTGTCACTATTCGATTCACTTCCATCCACCTGTTTCACTCTCAGATATCTTCCCCCGCCCCATTGTGAGTTGGTCGGAGCATTTCTCCGTGTGTGGGGATGTGGCCCTTCAGGCAGCTGACAACCACCTTGTTTGAAACTCTGAGCTGATGCATTCCCAGACACGCTGTCTTTTGCAGTGTGGAAGCTCCTTGGGGAGATCGAGGTCGCAGCATTACTCAGCTTTGTTGCTGTCTTTCAAATTCTGTCAATGAACAATTTAATTACAATAACAATTTTAATCCCAATTATTAAGGAGTGTTGCTGCTCGTACATCACAAAGAAATAATAAAAACAGAATCCGGAAACTGCCAGCAATAACACTGTGTACTCAAACATCATTGTCCCCTTCCCGAGATCACAGAATATTTCGTTTAATATTGCATCGGGACAATCTATTCCAGTGTGAAAATATGTCACAGAGCTGTCCTTCTGCACTCCAGGGTAGGAGTTGCCGTCTTTAAACAAAAACATTTCACTCACTGATTGACATGGGAATCTTCTCACACTCTGACTGTGTAATTTGCTGCTAAGGTTAGTATGCATTCCCCATTCCCTATTTCCCAGGATCTGGAGTCACATGAATGACCCAGTGAGGAGAATGCACTGTCTGTCCTGAGGGAAGGGGGATCAGTGATTAAGATGGGCTTCCAACGATGGAGAGATCACTGACCTCACTCTTACTGACATTGTCCATTCAGACATTTACAGAACGGCAGAGTTTTCAATGCAAATAGGAATAGAGTCACCATGGTATTCATGTGCATCCATCTTTTAATGTAACACGATCAGTTGAAGAGGGTAATATCAACCGTCTAGAATATTTCGTATTACAAATTACACAGCGAGAAGAAATAAGAGGAAATGTATGAAGAAAAAGTGCCTTTATTGAAAAACTGAAATCTAACCTCAGCAGGTCTGGCAGTATTTGTGATGAGAGAACCACATCCCATTTCTCTCACACTAGTCTTTGAGCCACCAATGTTCCTGCCTAACCTGAATGGCCCTGTGCCAATTAACACTAGGGAGAGATATCAATCCAGAGGTTTAGCTTTTAAATTGGACACCGAACTCCTAACAGTGTGTTGGAAGAACCTTGTTTCTTGCCTGGTATGTGTTGTCTGTAAATACGTGGATCAGTAAGATTGTGTCATGCCCATCCCATTGTGAACTTGTCGACAGCCCTGAACACAACTTCCTGTACTCACGTTCACGACTGCAGAGAAAGGTGTCGATTCCTGTGAGCTCCCTCCTACAATTCCATTACTTCTGGTGTTCTCCCACTTGACTGGTTTTCTGTTCATTCTGGTGCCACTCTTGCCGAAGATGAGGCTCCTGTATCCCTGCTGTCTGGCTTCCTATGCATACCCGACTGACAATCACACTCTCTTGTCGCTGAATACTGACCATATCACGCAGTCTAACCCTAAAAGATGTGACGCCCTCATGCTGCAAATAATCCAATGAACATTCCCCATCCCCAAGACATCGTCTGTATTTTAGCCTAACGCTCACATACTGCAGCATTGACACATACGCATTGCTGCTGGCCTTAATGTGCTCCAATTAACTGATTCTTTTTCTCGAATTAGGTTTAGATTTACATGTTTTCACATCTTTTATTGAACTTTAAGCTCATCACTGGCTTAATATAAAGCTTGCAACAGATATTCTAGTGTAAGATCAACCCAAGTTGTGAGTTGCTCTCGTTTGACAAGATTCATATTCTCCAACCAGAAGCAAACGATCTGACTCAGTTGTGGAGGAGCCATTTTCAGCTGCTTCTTTGTGTAAATAAGGTCAAGTATATTGCTCCCCAGGAAGAGGAGCATAACAGCTGGTGAAATGTGAAATGGAAAGAAAAAATGTAATAACGATGTTGCTGTGGCAATTCTCAATTTTCCTCAATATCCATCTGGTTCCGGAATATCTGTTCTGGAATAAGAACGCTATTTTTCACTTATTCTGGGTCTATGTGACTCCAGAACAAGAGTAAAGTGTCGCTGTCTCTCAGCTGCCCTCTCAGCTGTGATTACTGACAGACGATGATCGTTGAAATTCGTCTCTCACACCCCATTAACAAATGAAGAATCTGAAATATACAAGAAGGCACCATGGAATGGGATGTAATTCAGGATGGAATTTGCCTGTGAAAGCATGTTGAACTGTGAAAATTCACATCACGTGCATGACACCAGATCCAGAGTGAAACAGATCCCTAGAAGTGTTTCTGACAGCACGAGTTTGCAGAGAAATCAGTGTTGGGGGGACAGATGAGCAAAGCAGAAACGTGATGTAATGAAGCCTGGAAAAACACAGGTGGAATAGCAGAATTTAGAGGTGAGAAGTTTGAATGGCTTTATGCTTTTGCCCACTCTACCTCCTCCCTCACACATACCTTGCTTACCTCAACAGACTAAAGGCTAAATCCTTTGGTGCTAACAATCTTATGCAGACACTGATGGAGTGACTAAGCAGGCATGGTAGCATCTTTGCAGAGACAGAGAGAGAAACAGAGGTCACGTTTCCATTCTGTTCTCACTCTTCCTCAGAATGTCTTCAAGAATCTAACTGGAAATGTGAGCAGGATTTCTCTCACTCCTCGGACGCTGCCAGACAGGCTTGGGATTTCTCCAGCATTCTCCTTGCTCAGATTCCCCATTGAAAGACATCTCACCTCTCACCAATAGCCAGGATTCCCTGCCTCCATCAGCAGCGATAGGCTTGGCTACTATCAGGGACAGAAGCACCTAATTCAATGCTTTAACCATCCTCTGGTTATCACTGCCCAGCCACAGTGTGAGGTGCAGGAACTTGTAGCATATTATATGAACAAATAAACGGTTCATTACTTAATTATCACAGCCTCCATCTTCAACGTGCTAAAGGGCCAGATCATTGACTGTGCCCATTCGCAATTCGAGGGGGCGGATTGCGCAGGCTCATTACAATCTTCCATCGAGCTGTTCGTGAAGGTCGTGGCACACACCAGTAGTTCGTGTTAGCTGAGATGGGAATGAAACCTCTGAATTCCAGCCCGGAATATCTGTCCTCCTGCAGGATCCCATGGACCATAAACGACTCCCTGAGGGGGACAGACACAGCCGTAGCCTGGCCTAGGAAGTCTGTGACATTGATTCCAGCCTCTGCATCATCAGTTCAGTGCAAACACCATCTGCCCAAGCCTGGTTTGAACCGTATCCGTAAAATGCTACCTGGGACTACAGACTAAAGGGATAATACCACGTGTCCATCACCACCCTAGTAATCACATCCTACTCTAGTCCCATTTTCCAGCACTTGGCCTACTGCCTTGAATGCTTTCACATTATATGAGCACATTGGGAATTCCGAAGAGTGCAACAGAGCATCAGGCCATTCAACCCACCATTTCTTTGCCGACCATCTTGCTATTCTTCTCTAATCCCATCTGCCTGCTCATCGTCTGCATCCATCAACTCACTACCTGCTCATGTGTTGTCATACAGAAGTTTTTAATCAGGAAGTAAATGGAGGGTAATAGGGAAAATGCAGGGAATTAAGTTTGATGATGATCATTTCAGCGATGATATCATTGCGTGGTGAAGCAGTCTCGATGTGGACCCTGTCTGTTGTGAGAATATCATCTGTGAGGTAGGGGGACCAACACCAGACACAGTAATGCAGGAGTGACCTCACCAAGTCCCAGTATGACTCAGTGAGAATCCCGAATCTGAACTCCAGTCCGCTATCAATGAAGGCCATCATACCATCTGCCTTCCTCCTTTCTTGCTGTGAGTCAGGCAGGGAGTAAGCTATTTGTTCACAGCGAGGGCAAGATTCCAAACAGCTTGAGAAAGAGATTCAGACATGATGGCGACTGGTTCCGCTTCAGAGGTAAATATTGAAGAAAACAACTGCAGCTGGTAAGAAATGTGTAACCATTGGGAGATAGCTGGTGATGGTTTAACTAAAATGGTCACCCTACCCCAGGCGAGGGAGAGACCGAGAAGGTGGGAACTGTAGGGGCTTCATGAGTTGAAGAAAGGAAGTGAAAATCCTATCTCCGAAATAGCAAACGACATCACAATGGCTGGAAATGCCGGTATAAGAGGGATACCAGCAGTTTGTGGAGAGATATTCATAGTTTAGACAAATGTTAAACACTTTGAATTGGAGTATAATGTGATAAGAAGTGAAGTTGATCGTGTTTAAAGTGAGAAAGCTGCAACAAAAAGGAACTTAGTGGAACTTGTGCACATTACACAGAAAGCTCACACAGAGGGGCAACGGATAATCCAGAAGGGGAATGGAATGTTTAAGAGGGCTGCGGTATTAGAGTATGGAAGTCTTACCATTTGGACCATATGTGTTCACAATGTTTAAGGAAATACATAATTTAATTGCAAGCAGTTCAAAGAATTTACGCTGGGAAGATTCTGGGATGAAGAGTTTGCATTCTGAGCAAAGGCTAAAGCAGTTTGGTCTATATGCTGGAGTTCAGGTGAATGACAAGTGATCTCACATGCAACGTATAGGATTTTTAAGGGGCTTGACAGGAAAGATGCTGAGAGGATGATTCCTTCTTATTGGGGAGACAAGGAACTGACTCTCAGAATGAAGGCATTCCAATTTGAGACTGAGTGGAGGAAGACGTTCTTCCTTCAGAGGATTGTAAAGATTTGTAGCTCCTTGTGACAGAGAGCCATGTGGGCCATTATATCTACATATATTTGAGTCTGAGAGAGTGAGATTCTCGATCAGACGGGAGAACAAAGGGTTATGGAGACAGGGCAGGAAAGGGGATGGGAGGAATGTTTGAACACACATGATCCTGTTGAATAATAAAGCAGGTTTTCGGGGCCAAATTCCCGAGTCTTCATCTTCTCTCTTTTGAATTTTATGTCGGCTGGAACAGGAATTGAACTTTGATTATTGGCATCACTCTGCAGTGCATTCGAGAAATCCAGCCAATTGAGCTACCCAATGTCAACATTAATGCAACAGCAATCATATGAAAATGGAAAGTTTAAAGATTATTTACAGAGAGTGATACATAGGAATACAACAAGGTAGGGAAACTAATTGAGAAACAGAAAAGAGATTGGAAGCAGTATTAAATAGGGAAAAATAGAGGGAGGGAGAGAAAGTGAGTGTGAGAGAGAGAGAGGGAATAATCAGGTAGAAGTAGCGAGATAGCGACAGACAGATCGATAAAAACACAAAGAATGGTGGAGAGAGATAAAAGCGGAGAGAGCTGTAGAGGAGGGGACAGATCAGGAAAGGTGCAGATCTCAAGAAAATAACTGACAACACCTTCCAGAATCCCAGGACATCTTAGAATATTGGACATACATGTAATCTTTAATGAGGGTAATCACTCTTTTAATAGGGGAGAGAAGGCAATTGCACACAGTCAGATCTCAAATTTCATGACAAAGTAGGGGCAGGTCTGGTTGAGGGGTAGTTATTGGTAACAGAGCATGCGAAGTAAAGCTACAGGCCTGCTTTCAAGAAATGTTTGGGTCTGAGGAAGGTTGAGAAATTGGGAGAGATGGAAACTGGGACAAGGCTGAGTTGGAGAATGAGGAAATTCGCTTTCAAGTCTGGTTGACTGCAACATTGTGGTTCTGGAATTTGTGTTGCAGACGTTTCGTCCGCTGGCTAGGTGACATCCTCAGTGCTTGCGAGCCTCCTGTGAAGCTCTTCTGTGATGTTTCCTCTGGCATTTTTAGTGATTTGTATCTGCTGCTTCCGGTTGTCAGTTACAGCTGTCCGCTGCAGTGGCAGATATATTGGGTCCAGGTCGATGTGCTTATTGATTGAATCTGTGGATGAGTGCCATGCCAAACAGAGAACAGTCAGGGAATTCCGAGAGGCATGCAACTCATCCACAGAAGGGGACGAGTATGAAGGGAAGCTGGAACCTTACTCAGGCGTGCCATGCAGCGTTGGAAGTAGACATGGAAGCAGAAAAGATGCGCACAGAAGACCAATCAGGAAAACAGAAGCAATTGTATAATCTTCCCGCCACGCTCAAAGATTTAAAAATGCACCAAATCTACAGACATGCAAAGGATTGTTGCTTTTCACCATGTTAATGATGACCTCAACAAACAGCAACCATTCTTAATCTAAAACAAAACATGGCTGACTTCTCAAAATTGGCCTTATGTGTCCTAGATTTGATGAGAAGATGTGGGAAATGAACCCAGACCTCCTGGATCAACGATAGGAATACCTCCATGAAAACACAAGAGCCCTGGGTATCACGCCTCTCATTGTTTAGACTTGAAGAGTAACCCAGTGGGCGAGTCTCAGCTGGAACCTAATCTCTCCTCAGGGATACAAGAACCCGAGGCCAAAAACCTGGAGCTGGACACAGTCAACAGAAATAACTCCATTTCAGGGACATGAGGGATACACTCTCTGATCAGTTTGGATAGTCATTCTGTCTGTTAAATATTTGACTCTAACGCAGATTTCACCGGCTACAAGGCTCCATTCAGTCTCTCAGAGTTCCACCATAGCTGCATTGTCCAACAGTAAAGATTGGAATGGATGCAGCATGTCATTGTGCACTTGCCAGTTCAATCCACAGACTGCGCTCAGCTGAATGCTCAAATATCAGTTTTCCACACTGCATACATTGCATTACTACAGACAATATACAAAATTCACACTGCGAACTGTTCAAATCAGAGTTGTTCCACGGTTTAGATGTTGCATCACTGTAGGTAGTACACACGTTAGACACTGCGGAGTGTCATAAATTAGTTATCTCACACTGTAGGTATGATGATGACGTATGACTACAGAGAAGACACTTCTGAGTATTCAAATTTCAGCCACCCCACACAATAGCCCTAGTTTTTTTGCAGTCAGTCCAGCAGCTGAATACTACTGTTTGCCCAAATATTAGTTATCCTATACCATTGTATTCGTGCAGAGAGTGTCTGTTTGTGTCTGTGTGTGTGTGTGTGTGTGTGTACGTGTGTCAGTGTATCTATGTGTGTTTTTGTGTCTGTGTATGTGCTTGTGTGTGCGTCTATGTGTGCTTGTATGGGTGAGTGTGTCCTTCTTTGTGTATGTGTTTGTATGTGTGTTTGCTTGTGTCAGTGTCTGTCATTGTGTCTGTGCATATGTTTGTGTCTGTGTTTGTGTCTGAGTATTTGTGCCCATCTGTGTGTGTCTATGTATGTGTGTGTCTGTGTGTTTGAATATGAAAGTTTGTGCATTTGTGTATATGTGGGTGTGTAGGTGCATCTGCGATTGTGCAGTTGTGTATATATTATTTTATGCGTGTGCGTGTATCTATGATGTTTATATATGTATATATTGTTTTGTGCCTGTGTCTGGTTGCTTCAGTACACATTTGTGTGTCTGTGTGTGTTATTGTTTGACACATAATTGAAATGACGTCTTCTCATGTGCGTCACAGATTCTGTCTGTGTTGTGGTTTTGCAATTATTAACTGTGGGACAGCCTGAGCAACATATATGAAGCTTCCACGCTCTGGGCAGCTCATCGTGTAGCAGAAAGTCAGGGGAAGATGAGAACTCTCCTGTTCTTTGTTCTTGTGTCCTTTGTGATGGTGCAGGCAGGCACTGCTGATGAAGTCATGAAACAGCATCTTTCCTTTGAACGTGAGTCCATTTAATCCTCAAACAATGTTCGCAAACATTCAGAAGGGCAGATTGAAGTCACTCATCTCTCTGATGATTAAGTTGTTACCCACTGGCTTTAGCTGACAAGAGACGAAAACCAATCAGTTAATATGTACGATAACAATTTGAGGGATGCTAAGCCAAGATTTATTGTCCATTCCTTATTGCCTACAAGGCATTTGGGAATGAATCTGGAGTCAGGTATAAATCAGAGCAGGTAATGACAATAGATTTCCTTCTCTTCAGAACATTAACGAAGTAGCTATTCCCTTGTTTCACCACCAGAATCCCTCCCCCGGATAATCAACAGCGTTTGCATACTTGATGTCAGATTATTTGGATATAATTCATATTTCGTCATCTTCCTCGATGAGATTCAAAGGCAGCTCTTCACAACCTGAGCTTGATGATCTTGGATGTCCGTCCAGTGATCGTCCCACCAGTCTGCCATGAATTCCTTGGGCAGTTGGTGAATTATGGTAGACATTTCCCATGAGTGAACAATCCACTTCACTTCTGAAACACTTCATGTTTATTGACATTTTGGAATAAATAAGCCGCAGGTTATAACTTGAAGGCCATTCCATGTCAATGGATGTCATGTCATTGCTGCAATCGAGAAGTTCCCCTCCCTTGGATTGTCCTGTGTTCATTATGTACAGATTTCTCATCAGTGACTGCAAGTTCAGGGGTCTCACGGGATGAGGTGAAACCTTGGCCCCTGACTGCAGGAATCAATTAACCTCTCGTCTTTGATTTCCAGGTCGATTACAAGGATGTATAGCTGACGGAGGAGGGTGCAGACCTACATGTTTCGGTGATGAAATCGTGACTACTCATCCTTGCCGACAGCATCACGTTTGCTGCTTCGGTATAGAGAGACCGCAAGGTTAATCTGAGGCGTGCCTGAAGCTAACTGCAGTATCTTTCGTGATTGGATTGGTTCCCATGGGCCATAAGCCACTGCTTCTGCGTCGTGATTAAAGCTGTCCACTGTGATACTCGCATCCAGTGGTCCGTGTCTGATTTCAAACTGTGAACAGTGTGTCTGGTTTTGTCGTTGGTGTGGGGGTAAGGACGGTCGGGGGAGGGGGGTGGGGGCAATGATCAGAAATGGTAGCAATATGGTCACCACGGTCAGCTCCTAACTGCACAATTTCATAGAACCATTGTCAACAGACCCCTCTTAACTGTGTCTGATCCATTTCCCACATTTCTACCAACAGCCACTTACCCCTCTTTCAGCAGAGATCGATTTCTCCTTGTCATTACCTACCATCCCACCACTAGAATCCACATCCATAAAAAACTTCAGACATCATTTTTCACACCTCCAGTGAGATGCGACCACCAGATACATATTCCAACTTCCGCAGGGATCATTCCCTGTGAGACACCCTGGTCCACTCTTCCTTCTCTCCTAACAGCCCCAACATCCATCTGGCACCGTCCCTTGCAACCCCCCAAAGGTAACACCTGCCAATTTACCTCTTTCCCCCTCAGTATCCAAGGGCCCAAACGTGCCTTTCAGGTGAAGGAACGATTGATCTTCACTTTTCACAATTTCGTCAGCTGCATTCATTGCTCGCAATGTGGATCTCCCCTACACTCGGGAAAACAGTGTAGACGGAATGGTATTTCGCAGGACATCGACGCCCTATCCCCAAAAAAGACCCTGAGCTTCTAGTTTCCTGCGACTTTAACAGTGAAAAATGAGGTCTGCAGATGCTGGAGATCACAGCTGAAAATGCGTTGCTGGTTAAAGCACAGCAGGTCAGGCAGCATCTCAGGAACAGGAAATTCGACGTTTCGAGCATAAGCCCTTCTTCAGGAATCACACCCCACTAGAGGATCTAAAACTTGAATTTAGGCTGTTGTCAGAAGCAACAAGTATTTGCAGATTTTTATGAACCCTTAAGAACCCTTTGCCCGGAAGTATCACTGGGTTAATTAGCTGTAAATCATGTCATCTCATTAAATGTGTTTGGTCTTTTCTTGTAATTAAGGCTGTTCTATCTCTTAAAATCTTACAAATAATCTCGAATTTTCCAATGAAATTGCACAACTCCACCACAGAACACAGAAGCTTAAGCCTTGGTGTTACTGAACAGAATTGCATCAAGGTGTCTTAATTAAATAAACTAATGACACTTGCTTTTATCCAGACTGCATTCCGTTGAATCTTTTGACCGATCTCGAAACAAGCGGCCTCTCTTGAGGTGTTTGGATCTTCATTTTGATGCCTGTTCCATTTCAGCTCAGACAGGTGATTAATGTCCGTGTAAGAGTTAAATGTCTTTCACGATTGAGTGTTGAGGAATTCGGCCCGTCAGTTGTGAATATTTTAAGACTGTTTGCTTTTCCTCTCATTCAAGTGGTGTCTGATATGACCCCTCGCTGTTTATGTTCCAGTCCAGCCCAAAAGCATCGCGATTAGCAAGGGTTGGTTCTGAGGGACTATAGGGGTGGCGGGTGGCGGGGAGACATTGACTGAGGTTGGGGTTGTTTTTGCACTTACGGACAGTGGTTTCCAAAAATTGCTGAACTACGAGGAAAGTGTTGAACTCTGAATCTCCCGAACTTCGTTAATTTCCTGGTTTAAAAAGAAACTCCGATCTTTGGATCTTCAGCAGTTTTTGTAGGCTCGTGGTCTCAACAGTTTTAATACAGGCAGTTAGCTATTGCAGAAATAGAAAAAAACACACCGAATCATCAACGCCACACTCACAGGAATCCGATTCACGAGAGAAGAGGAAAAGTACAGCTAACTCCCATTCCGAGACGTGTTAGTGGACAGAACACCTAACGGAGAATTCACCACAAGGGTACACAGGAAACCAACACACACAGACCAAGTCCTAAACTATGAAAGTAACCACCCCAACACACACAAACGAAGCTGCATCAGGACACTATTCAAAAGAGCCACAACACACTGCAGTACATCAGAACTGCGAAAAGAGGAAGAGGAACACCTTTGCACGGTATTCGCCAAAAACGGATACCCACGCAACTTTATCACCAGACGCCTAAGAGATAGACCACGGAACGAGGACATGCCACAACCCAAAGGACTAGCCACACTACCATACGTCAGGAGCGTCTCAGAACTAACAGCCAGACTACTGCGACCCTTAGATCTCATAACTGCACACAAGCGAACATCCACGCTCAGACAACAACTTACTAGAACAAAGGACCCAATACCCAGCACGAGCCAAACTAACGTAGTTTCCAAAATACCATGCAAGGACTGCACAAAACAATATATAGGACAAACAGGAAGACAGCTAACAATCCGCATCCATGAACATCAGCTAGCCACAAAACCACACGACCAGCTATCCCGAGTAGCCATACACTCAGACAACCAGCAACATGAATTCGACTGGGAAAACACTACTATCATAGGGCAAGCCAGACAGAGAACAGCCAGGGAATTCCTAGAAGCATGGCATACATCCACAAACTCCATCAACAGACACATCGACCTGGACCCCATACACAAACCACTACAACGGACAGCTGAAACTGACACCCGGAAGCGGCAAGAACAAACCACTACAAATACCGGAAGAAACATCAAAGCAGCGCTTCACAGGAGGCTCCCACCGCACTGATGATGTCTCCTAGCCAGGGAACGAAACGTTTGCAGCAAAAACTTCCAGCTCGGCGAACAGAACCACAACAACGGACACCCGAGCTACAAATCTTCACTCAGACTGTATTGTAATTGTGTAGTGACGGGTCAGGACCAAGCTTGGACTTTTTTCGTAATTATAGTGGAGTTCAAACTTGGGAAGTGTGTACATTTTAAGTTTTGAATATTAAATGCTAAACAAAGGAATTTACAATTAATATTGATGACTGAAAGAAAATAACATGTTGCATATTACTCAGATATATACTGTAAAAAATAATGACCATTGATATATTACCACAGCGGAGATCTGCTCTTAAAGCAAGACAAAGAGAACTAACCTCTGGTGATCCTCCAATGTCCACAAAAATAGATGAAAACTTGTTTCCCAGACTCTTCTTCAGCTGGATCCCCACTCAGTAATGGGCAAACTCCACTCAATATCCAAAGTGAGTTATATCCACATCATTAGCTATCCCAATCAAATGAAAAACGGCCTACTGCCTGACTTAAGCAGTCACCACTGTCACCCAGAATTCTACTATTTGCACAATAGGCAATGCCAAACACATCAAGGAATAGATGGTAAATCAAGCACTATTCCTTTTGTAGCATCACTGCCCCATTGCCATGGAGTGCCCCAGGCTCCATAATGTCACAGCATGTGATACAGTGACCAGGACAATTGAATGAGACAAATCACCCATTTGGTTATTCTCCTCTTGCAATTCCTGATTCGCTGAAAATTCAAGTCCTAAGAGTAGCTTTCAGATTGTGACAATCAAGATTCCAAAATGTATAGTTAGCAACAGGCTTTAAAGTTAGACAAAATAAATTAGTTAAACAAGGTTAAAATTAAAATAGAGGCAAGGAGATCAACCACAGAAGAGGAGAGAATGATGTTTTAACAAGGATAAACCAGTAGAATACAGTTTTTAAAATGTCTTAGTTGGGTTCCCAAACTGAATTACAGATAATGATTCATTTATTCATTACTTTATTATAATACTTAATAATATTTACAAAAATCAGTTGTAATAGCCCAAACCAAACTTCATTGGTCGAGTCTTTTATATGTGTGTGTATATATATAATATATATATATATATATATATATATATAAAGAACACGAGAAAACAGTGTAATGTCACTCCAGTTGAGGACTATACAAGTAAGGTTAAAGCAATGACACAATAATATAAAGAACTTAGTTTCTGCTCGGAATTCCCAGCCTGTGCCTGGTATACCGACCCTTTTTGAGGATTGCAATTTTGTTCCTGCAGCTCCTTACATCTCCGGATTGTCCCCTGCCTTAATTTAAACTGTCCACTTGTTCCAAACCTTTCTTCCTTTTGAATATGAAGCATCCAACCTTCATGGCCGATATCATGGGCAGACGTGGACGGCACCATCCTTCTCCGGGTCCCATCCCAGGAACAAAAGTTACGTCAATGAAGCATGTCCCTGACTGTAAGACCAAACTGGCCCAATTTGCTCAATGTGTCCAAGTGGTACGGATGTAAATTCAGTAAAATTCTGGGATGAGCCTGAATATGAATGGGTTGTGTTACAAGACTGAAAGATGTGGCTGTCTGTATCATGGAAATTGCATACAATTGAACAGTAATCAAGATGGTCAATTATCTTTACTTAACCCTATGATTTTGCAATGTTTTCCACCTGGAGTCACTATCAGGATCCAGGCCAACAGGACGAACCAGTCCAGGGATTTCCAGTCGCAAATGAGATGAGTGGTGTTTTTTTTATTGGGATAGAACATAGAACATAGACAAATACAGGGCAGTACAGGCCCTTCGGCCCTCGATGTTGCGCCGACCAAAGTCTACCTAACCTACACTAGCCCAATAACCTCCATATGTTTATCCAATGCCCGCTTAAATGACCATAAAGAGGGAGAGTTCACCACTGCTACTGGCAGGGCATTCCATGAACTCACAACCTGCTGAGTAAAGAATCCACCCCTAACATCTGTCCTATACCTACCACCCCTTAATTTAAAGCTGTGTTCCCTAGTAACAGCTGACTCCATTAACAGAAAAAGGTTCTCTGTGTCTACCCTATCTAAAACCCTAATCATCTTGTACACCTCTATCAAATCTTCCTTAAACCTTCTTTTCTCCAATGAGAACAGCCCCAAGTGCCTCAGCCTTTCCTCATACGATCTTCCTACCATGCCAGGCAACATCCTGGTAAACGTCCTCTGCACTCGTTCCAATGCCTCCACATCCTTCCTATAGTATGGCGAACAAAACTGCACGCAATACCCCAGATGAGGCCGCACCAGAGTCTTATACAACTGCAACATGACCTCAGGACTCTGGAACTCAATTCCTCTACCAATAAAGTCCAGTACACCATATGCCTTCTTCACAGCACTATTTACCTGGGTGGCAACTTTCAGAGATCTGTGTACATGGACACCAAGATCCCTCTGCTCATCCACACTACCAAGTAGCCTACCATTAGCCCAGTAATCCATCTTCTTGTTACTCCTACGAAAGTGAATGACTTCACACTTAGCTACATTGAACTCCTTTGAACTCTTGTCAGAACCAGACTGAATCTTGATGCAAGTTACAGGTAAACCAAATTATATCCAGCGCCCTCACGATACCAAAAGCCATATGCCAGACCTGATATGGTAGATTGGAACCAGGATAACTACTGGGAGCGGTATCTGTCTCATGTACAGACCCGACGAACACTGCTGGTCAACCTTTTCCCGAAAATGGAACAGACAATCCCCAGACCTTCACTTTTGAGACCGGGAACAAGAAATTAAAATCTCCCAGGGACATACATCTGGCCCTTGCCTTAACTGATGAAATGTGGCCAAAGTGGAGTAATATGTTTTTAATGGTAGCTCGGAACCGATGTTGGGAATCGGCATGCTTTCATCCTATCAAAAGGAAAATCTACAACTATACACTGACTCTTCATTGTGCTTTCAAAATGATCCACGATGTTGGAGCTTTGTGGGAACATTGAAAATTTTTAACACTCCGCCCCCCTCAAGGGGGCAGTGTTATACTAATGCTATTTCATCCAATAAACCTGACGCTTTTCAAGATGTTTCGCTCATGCTGATAAAACTAACACTGTTTGTAATGTACTGGGTAAGTAAATGCAGCTGCCAAGTAGGCCGGCTTTCACTCCAAACTTCTGATCCCTTTGGATCCCCAACAAAACCCGGTTAGACGCAGAATAAGGACGGCAATGCCAGCTCTGGGTAAGACACAGAAATCACGGGGGAATGAGACTGTCTGATAAGTGCCAATTCAAAATGTAAAGGTTGATTTATCTATTGGTTACTCATTGTAAGCAGGTTTACTGTTTGGATCGTTTTCCATATTGTTTAGAATGATACAGGCACTTTATATTACAATATACTACTGACTGAATTATCAAGTGATTTGAATTCATACATAGACACTGAGCCTAAATGTCTTTGCTTTGTGTATGGAACTTATATGAATGCACACTGTTTGATTTGAAGTATCTTCAGGCAGGGCTGTTACATATAAGGCGGAATGTCCGGCTGAGCTATTATCTTCAATTAGACGTTTGATACTGAACAGTGACAGTTTATAATTTTAAGACTGTACCAATGTCCAAATTCAATGTTAGCTCAATATTAGAAAATATCAGTGTGGGTTTGAAAGCTTTGTGTCATGTTACTATAATTTGGGGACAGCATTGCCCAACAGCTACTCATCACCTACTTTTCTGCTCAAAATGAACATCTGGTTGCTTCACTTAATCCTAAATACTGTTAGCTACAGCTGTAGGTCGGGCCATTCGATTGGGCCCGAGGTTGACGTATGTTTTCTTTAAAAAAGAGAACACGATATATTGTGGAACTAATCTAAATTTTAGGTAATATTGATGTTTTTCGCAGCAAAACTTCGAAGACTATTACCTCTTAGCAAAGCTGGCTTTAGAAAAATAGGGTTGCTTAATTCGCCTATGCCTGGGCTCCTCCATATAAAGTATGAAAATAATGGGTAGGAAGGAATCTGTAGTGCAATGTTTAAAATTAATTAGCCTTTTGCCAGTGTGGGCGATATATTTACTCAAGTGGGCTATATGAATTTGATTAATTTGAGAATTATTTATTTCAAAATTGCTCTTAGGACGTCTAGCCTGCTGAAGGGCACAAATTATGGCCTCAAATACGGTCTGCCAAAATATTCAAACCAGATTATAGGTGACACCTACTACATTAGTGTTTGTTACTTCTTTGCTCCTGCATATTTTAATTGAGGGTGTGTATATTGTATACACTTATATACAAGGAGGGGATGGTATATATTTTTTGACAATGGACATTCCAAGGCCACCTATCTTGATGGGAAGGACCCCTCCAGGTACTCCTCACCACCCCAACTGTTGCTTTGATCGCTGAACGTTCTGCCTGAGTTCATCTCCACCATAGCAGACTAATCAGACAAGCCACTTGCAAGGGAGGGTGGTGGGGGGGTGGAAAGGGAGAGATAATAAAGTTCAAACTTGCCCGGCTGTGAGGACTTGCCATTGCCAGCTTTGGAGCACAAGAAGGGACAGTTTACCTGTGCAATCCTAAGCAACCAGAGACTGTGTACCATATCTGCCTGGAAGATGTACTTATGTGCTGAGAGACTGACGTTTACCAAGAATGACTGATGCAGTGGTCAACTGTATCAAAAAGTTTGACCGGTTCATTTACATAACAAAGATAAATTGTCTTTACCCTCTAAAGGTGTTGTGTGCCAGTTTAATTTCATTTGTACCAAGTGCATCCCTGGTAAGCCATGTCCCCTGTCAGATAGATCACACAGTAAAAGAGGAAATGTGGGATGCTATCCTTCACTCACAATTTGTTTCTCAAAACCCAAGTTACGCCTTTACGTCAGCAATGGACTCCTTGACCTCTTTTATCCTTCCAAATCCTAACATGGGGATATCGAATAGTTCTAAAATATTGACAGGATTATGAACTTCCTCCAATAAATCCGCAATACCCTATCCAAATTGCTACAATGGTAAGGGATGGGGGTGCACGGATTGCAGTGTACCTATATAAAATTGCCTAAAATTTTCCCCTGTGCTATGCCTAAATGTAAAGTTGTCACTGTTTCCCTAAAGGACCCATCATCCCTTTAGGAGGAATGTGTCACTATTACCTCTGGTATTCAAATCCTATGTGGGGTGTTTTACCACAAAAAAGTTCATTATGATGCATCTAATTGCACTAACATTTTCCCATTCTGCGATGTCGACCATGTTTCTTATCAAGAGACGCACCTCATTCGAATAAATGATTTCCAGCCTTTATGTTCGGGACAAAACTATGTAATCTTGGATTACCCAGGTACCTCAGGAAGTCACAAAGATAGGCCCACTTCTTATTGGGAGGGTCCCTCCATTATCTATACTAAACCTGGATTTTTTTTTCAGTTATAATAAGGCATCTTGTCCTGAATATAGAATACTCCTCGTGCTGCAGCTGTAGGGACATTATTTTCAACTCCTGTTCCCTGTCCAATTACCTGGCCAGAGATTCAAATTCCCGTGTTAAACGTTCGGTTTCTCCTGACTTTTGTGCAGAATGGAAGGATCCAAAGTTTCTATCAAATAGTAAAACTCACTCGTTAACATATGCAGCACTTAATGTTCTTTCCGTAAGAGGGTCTTCAGGAGTTACTAACCATCAAAACATTTGTGGATCCACAATTTCATGAAATGAGACAACTTCTGCCGAATAGAAATAAGGGACGTGCTGTCAGAATTGTGCCTATTTATCCAACAAACCCGCTATGGTCTCGATTGCATTCTTGTGAAGGAAGGTGGTTATTGCACCATTGTCAAAGGAAAGTGCATCATGGGGTTCACAAACTTCATCGAAAACATGACTGGACATATAGATAACATCCGTACTCTGTCAACCAAATGAATGAAAGTGCAAGGTGGGGAGATTTGGGTTTTGGTTTATGGTACAAAGGGCTTATCAATATAGGTATGTATGATGCTATTGTTCATTTGGTCATTTTGTTTGTATTGCTGTTGATAAGTTTATTATTACTAAAATATTAATTTCTATTGACAACATTGGTTCCACCGAGAAAATGCTTCTTCTCCACTTTGATGATGATGAGGAAGCATCATTGCCTGTCCCTGATTCCTCTCAGAGGAAGATAAAGGATTGCAATCTTTCAATGCCATCAAATTGGATTAATTTGGTCCATGATGTGGCCATAGAATGATCAACGGAGGAAATGAGGATCTATAATTTGAATTTTGGCTGTTGTCAGATGCAACAAGTATATGTAGATGTTTATTAACCACGAAATGGCATTTCAAATTAAAATAACACAACATAATGGCAGAAAGTAATAACTTTACTCTGGGAACTTGTGCTGCTGCTTTGTTGAGTTAAGCTAAATAGAAGATAAGAGATTTTTTTGGATTTTTCATAATATGAATTATGAGACAGAAATTTCGTATTTGAGGTGACCTTGATCTAGTAAACATTCGGATAACAATCTGTTTCCCTGGAAATATCATTGGATTAACCTGCTGAAAATCATGTCACTTTATTATATATGATTGGTCTTTTCATGTAATTAAGGCTGTACTATTTATTAAAAAAAACATTACTAACGTGTAATTGTCAAATATATTTGCTCCATTTCTCTACGAAACACAGAAGCTTATAACCTCTGTGTTGCTGGACAAATCGACCCCAGGCTTCTTCTATTTATTAATTTATTAAACTGGTAACCTTGCTTTAAACAGATTGTACTCCTAGTCATTCTTTTAACGAGTCCCAAGACCAAGAGGGCCTGCAACCGGGTATGAATCTTCACTCCAACAGGACCTCCATGCTCTTTTGTCTCGTATCCGATACGGATTCTAAACAACCCCATTAACCTGTCCTGCTACCTTTAGAGATCTGTTAACAAACTCCTCAAGATCATTTGGTTCCTTTGCCCTATCTAGTACCGTATTATTCATTGAGTACCGCCTTATCTTGAAACTTCTGGTAACGTGTATCACCTACAGGTTTATCTGGGTTACATTCCACCTGTCATTGATCTGTCCACCTGACCAACCTATCAATTTCTGATTGTCAACTAAGAATATTTTCTTCACTGTCAAATATCCGATCAATATTTGTGATATGGCAAACACATTTATCATCCCCACCCACCCTGAGCCCCTACAGCACACGCATTCGCAGACACACAAGCATCTTCTTACACACAGAGACACAAACACACACATCCACTCACATACAGGCACAACAGACACACACACGTGCACGGGTGTGCATGTACAAACAGGCACATCCTTCGTTATCATTTATGAATATTGCCAACAGTAGGGGACCCAACAGTCATTCGAGTAGTACACCACTGCACTGAACACCAGCCTCCAATTACACATCCAGCCATCTATCAACACCCTCTGCCTCCTCTGACAGAGCCAAGTTTGAGACCAAATTGCTCATGAATTGGGAATGCCATGTACTTTTACCTTAGTTATCAATCTCCCATGTGCTGCCTTGTCAAATGTATTGGTGAAAACCATATACACTGCATCAGTTGCCCTACCCTCATCGACGGACACGGTCAACTACTCGAAAAATTCAAACAGATTTGTGAGCCATTTCATCTCTGTAACAAAGACACACTGACTGATGCACCCTTGCCGCGAAAAATGGAGATCAATTGTCTCCTTCAGAATTTTCTCTAATAGTTTCCTGTGCACTGGGAATCACTGATCTGTAATGCCAGGTCAATCTCCACCACCCTTCTTGAAAGGTGGATACGTATCAGCTGTGCCGAAGTCCTCTGACTCATCGGGTAGCTGAAGAGGAATTAAAAATTCGATCACAGTACTTGTAATTTCCACCATCATCTCCTTGGTTACAGCTCCCGCAGACCTCAGGACTTGTCCACTTTTACACTCCCAAAACCTACTGTCTGAAATAGAATCCCTGCAGTGTGGAAACAGGCCCTTAGGCCCAACAAGTCCACGCCGACCCTCCGAAGAGCAACCCATACAGGCCCACTCCTATGCCCCAATACTCTACACCTAGCCCCAACGAATGCGCCCAACCCCGTCTTACCCGAACACTATTGACAATTCAGCTTGGTCAATTCATCTAACCTGCACATCTTTGGATTGTGGGAGGAAACAAGAGCACCTTGAGGATCAAGACTTTCCAACGTCCTTTAAAGCTACGTGAGAGAAAGAATTCTTAATAAAACACTCATAATGTGGAAGAATGAGGCATTTTACACACACACATTCAAACACACACATGACACATATGCCTCTCACACGTAAAGTATTCTTCAACCTTTCTACTTAATGCATTCCTTTGCACAGGAAAACAGTTCACTCGGCTTATCCATGATTCCTTCAGGCTTCCCACTGAGCAAATACGCGAACCCATCTCAATCAGAGGCAATCTCAATGATTCATAATTGTTCACAGTCAATCCAATTAAATGCAATTTTCAGCCCCATTATGTTTACATTCCCATTTGGTAGAAATCAAATAATGAGAAATTAATATTACCCTCAATGTTCAATAAAAAACAGAAAATTCTTATTTTATTTATTAGAACAAAAGTATCACGTTTGGTTTCGAAATATTCAGATGCTTCCATGTCGTCTTATCATGATTAGAGTGGTGCTGGAAAAGCACAGCAGGCCAGGCAGCATCCGAGGAGCAGGAAAATCGAAGTTTCGGGCAATCGCCTGCGTCTTAATGAAGTGCTTTGCCCGAAACATCGATTTTCCTGCTCCTCAGATGCTGTCTGACCTGCTGTGCTTTTCCACCACCACTCTAATCTTGACTCTAATCTCCAAAAACTGCAGGACCACCTCTGACAATTCTAATCATGATGGTTTCCAGAACTTCAGTTTAATATGTAATTGGAATTGTGCCTCTAATATCACTATTGCCAATTGTTGTAAAAACCCATTGTTTCACTAATGTCCTTTTGAGGAAAGAAAAATACTGTCTATACCTCGTCTGGTCCACACGTGACTGGTGCATTTGTTGGAGGCCATCCATTTAAACTCCAGGACTTAACTGCTGGCATTCCACAAGCCTGTATCTGAGGCCTAACTGTGTTTAGTGACTGAATAACTGCCACTCCCTCAATCATAATGTCAGAAGTCCATTTACACAATTGGTTGTCCGACTGATGTGAGATGTAGAGAAGCAAGGTGAACTTTAGGTTCGACTTGCCACCAGAGTTCTCTCTCTCTCTCTCTCTCTCTCTCTCTCTCTCTCTCCACCCCCCCCCCCATCTCCCTCTCTCCAGCCTTCACCACCCACCCCCCTCACTATCATTGAACAGCTATCTGGAACTAGGATAATTCCTTCTGTGTCAATCTGTTAAAATCTTGGAAATATTCACCAAAGCTTATTTCAGTTGAGATTTCATGAAGATTGAGATACAACAAATAAAAAAAAAGTACAGGAAATGGGAGCAGTGTACATTATATGGTTCAAACCATTCCAAGTTAAACATCTAGGTAGTAAAAACTGATCGGAACAGAGACTGGAGAACAATGCTTCTGCTGATTCTTGCGAATTATGGACGTTATTTAATAAAGGTTTAGCGTCTTCATTTTCGACTTTCTCTATATTTGAAAGATCGATCATAATCCTTCCCTTATTCCTGCGTTGCTCTGTGATAAATTACAATACAAGGTTAAGATCAGTGGCACAGACATCCGACAAAGAACAGTGAAAGGCGAATTTGTCCAGAGCATAACCCACTACCTTTCATTGAAATGTACCAAATAAAGAAGGCAGCACTATTCCGATGGACCCTTTGGTTGCAACCACTTAATATCAAGCTGATGAACATCACTGGAACACGTAATGTAATTGCTGATGTATTGTCCCAATGTTAAATGCTGGAAAACGTGAAAGATTTAAGGAATCTACAAATTGCATCACATTGTAAATGAGGAGGAATAATAAATGGATCGAAATCTTTTGTTTTGTTTTTGTGCATCATTTATTTTGTGAGGAAATATATTTTTGAGATTGTATTTCATGCATCTAAGACACATAATAATCATCTTTCAAAAAACCATCTGGAGTTTAATAATGACTTTAATTATCCCAACCTCTCTCTCTCTCTCTCTCTCTCTCACACACACACACACACACACACACTCTCTCTCTCTCTCTCACTCTCTCTCACTCTCTCTCTCTTTCTCACTCTCTCTCTCTCACTCTCTCTCACTCTCTCTCTCTCACTCTCTCTCACTCTCTCTACCGTGTCTCTGTCCCGACCCTCTCTCTCAGACTCTCGCTCTCCTTGTTCATCTCACAACCCCTCTCTCCCACTCTCTCTCCATTCCACTATATCTCTCACACTTCCTCTATCTATTTTCTTCTTCCTCTCTCCCCTCACTCGTCTCTCCCTGTCTCTCTTTCTGCCTCTCCCTTCCTCCCTCTCTGCCCCTCTCTCTCCCACTCTCTCGGTCCCCTTCCCCCTCTCTCTGCCCTACCCCCTCCCTCCCACACCTCCCTCTCCCAACTTTGTTCCCTCCCTCTTCCCTCTCTCTCCCGTTCTCTCTTTCCCCATCTCTCTCTCCACCCTCCCCTTCTCTCCCCCTCTTTGTCTCACTCTCCCCTTTCCCTCTCCCTCTCACCCCTCTCTCGGCCCCCCACGCACTCTCTGCCCCAGCCCTCTATCTTTGCCTTCTCCCTCTTTCCCGCTCCCTCAGTCTCCCACTCCCCTTCCCCGTCTCTCTTTCTCCCTCTCACTCGCTCTCTCTCCCCTCTCTATCTCCCCATTTCTCTCCCTCCTTGGCTCCCTGTCTCCATCCCTTTTCCCTGCATCTTTCTCCCACATTCTCTCTCTGTCTCTTTCTGATAGGTGAGTGCACAATTTTCTGATAGGTCTTTCTATTTTCTTGCCATCTATCTGCAGGGGCACAGCACCTGCACTCACATCGCTCGCATCCAACCACTTTGAATGACATTACATCATTAGGTGTGGCAAACACCAGGGCAATGGTTAACATAGCTTTCAGGCTATCAAATGCTTACTGACAGTCGTTGTCCACTGAAACTTCTTTCCTTTATTTAGCACTTCAGTGAGTGGAGCAACCACAAAGGCTAAAATTTGGGACAAATTTCTGAGAAAATCGAATCCATCCTCGGGAACCATAGTACAGGTCATTTCATCAATGGCATGTGAAAGACCCCAAATACCATCGACATTATATTGCAAGGGGTCATTTGTCTATGTCAATAACATGACCCAGGGAGGTGACTTGAGCTTTGTCTAATTCACCTTGAACTAGTATTATCACCAAGCCTGCCTCCCAGAATCATAGAGTCCTAGAGGTACATGGCATGGAAACAGACCCTTCGGTCTAAGCCATCTATGCCGACCAGATATCCCAACCCAATCTAGCCGCATCGCCAGCACCCGGCCCATAATCCACCAAATGCTTCCTATTCATATACCCATCCAAATACCTCTTAAGTGTTGTAATTGTACCAGCCTCCAGCATTTCCTCAAGCAGCTCATTCCATACACCTACCAACCTCTGCATGAAAACGTTGATGCTTAGGTCTCTTTATATCTTTCCCCCTCACCCTGAACCTATATTCTCTAGTTCTGGACTCCCCAACCCCAGGGAAAAATCTTTGCCTATTTACCCTATCCATGCCCCTCATGATTTTATTAACATCCGTAAGGGCACCCTTCAACTTCCGACGCTGCAGGGAAAACAGCCCAAGCCTGTTCAGACTCTCCTTACAGCTCAAATCCTCCACTCCTGGCAACATGCTTGCGATTTTTGTTTTGAACTCTTTCTGTTTAAAAACTTCTTTCTGATGCGAAGGAGACCAGAATTGCATGCAATATTCCAACAATGGCCAACCAATATCCTGTACAGCCCGGACATGAGGTCCTAAATCCTGTATTCAAAACTCTGACCATTCAAGGAAAGCATACCAGACGCCTTCTTCACTATCGTATCTAACTGCGACTCGAGTTTCAAGGAGCAATGAACTGCACTCCAAGGTCTCTTTGCTCAGAAACACACCCTAGGACCTTACCATTAAGTGTATAAGTCCTGCAAAGATTTGTTTTCCCAAAATGCAGCATCTCACATTTATCTGAATTAAAATCCATTTGCCACTTCTCAGCCAATTGGCCAATCTTGTCAAGATCCTGTTGTAATCTGAGGGAACTTTCTTTGCTGTCCACTACACCTCCAATTTTGGTGTCATCTGCAGATTTCCTAACTCTCACGTATGCACAAATCCAATTCATTTATGTAATTGACAAAAGGTAGACGAACCAGCACCGATCCATGCAGCACTCCACTGGTCACAGGCCTCCATTCTAAAAAACAACACTCCACCAGCACCCTCTGTCTTCTACCTTTCAACCAGTTCTGTGTCTAATGCCTCATTCACCCATTTATTCCGTGCCATCCAACCTTTCTAATCAGTCTCCCATGGGGAACCCTATCGAGCGCCTTGCTGAAGTCCATATGGATCACATCTACAGCTCTGCCCTCATCAATCGTCTTTGTTAATTCATCAAAAAACTCAATCAATATTGTGAGATATGATTTCCCACGCACAGAGCCTTGTTGATCGTCCCTCATCAGTCTTTGCCTTTCAAAGTACATGTACAATCTTTCCCTTAGGATTCCCTCCAACAATTTGCTCACCACCGATGTCAGGTGCACTGGTCTATATTTTCCTGTCTTCTCCTAACCATCCTTCTTAAATAGTGGCAACACGCTAGCCAACCTCCAATCTTCCGGCACCTCACATGTGACTATCAAGACACAAATATCTCAGTAATAGGCCAAGAAATCACTTCTCTATCTACCCATAGAGTTCTCGGTACACCTGATCAGATCCTACGGATTTATCCACCTTTACCCATTTCAAGACATCCAATTCTTCCTCCTCTGTAATATCGACGTTTTGCAAGATGTCAACATCTATTTCCCTACTGTATATCTCTTCCATATCCTTTTCCACAGTAAATACTGTTGCAAAATATTCATTTAGTATCTTCCTCATTTTCTGCATCTCCACACAAACGCCGCCTTGCTGTTCTGTGAGGAGGCCTATTCTCTCCCTAGTTAGCCTTCTGTCCTGAACGTATTTTTAAAAACTGTTTGGATTCTCCTTTATTCTATTCGCCAAAGCTCTCGCATGTCCACTTTTTACACTTCTGATTTCCCTCTTAAGTATATTCATACTTCGTTTATACTCTTCTGAGGATTCACTCGATATATCCTGTCTATACTTTACATATGTTTTCTTCTTTTTCTTATTCAAACACTCAATTTCTTATTTCTCAAGCATTCCCTATATCTACCAGGCTTTCCTGTTCATCCTGACAGAAATATACTTTCTCTGGATACTTGGTATCTCATTTCTGAAGGCTTCCCAATTCCCAGCCTTCCCTGTACCTGCGAAAATCTGCCCCCAGACAGCTTTCGAAAGTTCTTGCCTAATACCATCAAAATTGGCATTTCTCCAATTTAGAACTTCAGCTCATGGATCTGGTCTATCCTTTTCCATCATTATTTTAAATCTAATACAATCATGGTCGCTGGCCCAAAAGTGCACCCCCACTGACACGTCAGTCACCTGCCCTTCCTTATTTCCCAAGACTAAGTCAAGTTTTGCACATTCTATAGTAGGTACGTTCACATACCGAATCAGAAAACTGTCTTGTACTCACTTAACAAATTCGTCTCCATCTAAATCCTTAACGCTATGGCAGTTCCAGTCGACGTTTGGAAAGTTAAAATTCCCTCCTATAACTACCTATTATTCTTACAGATGGCTGAGATCTCCTTACAAGTTTGTTTCTCAATTTCCCTCTGACTATTAGGGAGCCTATAATACAATCGCAATAAGGTGATCATCGCTTTCTTATTTCTCAGTTCCACCCAAATGACTTTCCAGGATGAAAATCTCGAACTATCCTCCCTTAACACATTTGTAATGCTGTCCCTTATCAAAAATGCCACCACCCCCTCTTGCCTCCCATTCTAGCCTTCCTGCAGTATTTATACGCTAAAACATTATGGTTCCAGTCCTTCCCATCTCTGAGCCATGTTTCTGCATTTACTACGAAATCCCAGTCCCATGTTTCTAACCATGCCCTGAGCCCATCTGCCTTACCTGTTAGGCCTCTTGCATTGAAAAAAATGCAGTTTAATTTATGAGTACTACCTTGGAACTGCCTGCCCCGAATGTGCGACTCAGATTGATCTCTTTCCTCACTATCTGCAGAGACACCATCCTCCCACCTTACTAGCTGAAATCCTCCTGAGCTGCTCGAGCAAATTTCATTGCCAGTATAATTTTCCCCTTCTAATTGAGGTGCAGTCCGTCTTTCTTGTGCAGGTCACTTCCACTCCCAAAAGAGATTCCAATGATCCAAAAATGTGAATCTCTCTCCCATGCACCAACCCCTCAGACATGCATTCATCTGCTCTATTCTCCTATTCCTGACTTCACCAGTAATTAAAATATTACTACGCTCGAGGGCCTCCTTTTTGAATTTATGCCTAACTCCCTGTAATGTCTCTCGAGAATCTCAATCGTTTCCCCTACTATCTCGTTTGTTCCAATGTGTGCAATGACCTCCTGTGGGCCCCTCTCCCCCTTAAAAACTCTGCACCCTCTTTGAGACATCCTTGATGCTAGCACCAGGGAAGCAACATCCCATTCTTACATTTCGTTGCTGGCCACATAAGCGTCTGTCTAAACCTTGGATGACAGAGTCCCCGAACACAATCGATCTCTTGGAAACCAACTTACCTTCATTGCTTTTGAGCCAGTCTAGATCCTAGAAACTTGACGGTTAATGCTCCATTCCCCCAAGGATCCATCACCCCTTACATTTTCAAAAACAGTTTCCTTGTTTGAAATGGGGATAGCCACAGAAGGTTCCTGCACTACCTATCTACCTGTGTTAGCTTTCCTGGAGTTACTCCATCTATGTGACCGTGTCTGTGACTTTTCTCCATTGCTACAACTGCCATCCATTACACCCTCTTGGTCTTGTAAATTCTTCATTTTTCTCCAACGATCCAAACGATCTGAGAGGGTTCGCAAACAATGGCATATATTGCAGAGAAAATCTGCAAATACACGTAGACTCTCCCTAAACTCCCACAATCAACAAAAAGGTCGTATCACGCAACTAAAGGCCATTTTGTTTTCATTTTACAATACAATGACTGAGAAAATAGCCCATTCTCGTCCCTCTACAAATCATCACTCCAGGCTAACTTAATACTTATGGCTTATATTCTTAACTTTAATCAGGAGACATATCTCTTGAAAACATATTATCAAAAAAGAACCCAGTTAACTCGCTACTGCAAAGTTACTGCAAGGCCACATTTAAAATATTCACTTATCTGTTTATGTGCTGTGACCTGTCCCAAACATGTTCCTCCAAGTTCAGTAGCGAATTTCACTGTTTGTTTATTTTCCCAGACGCACTCTGATGTCCAGCGATACATGAATATTCAAACATTAAAACCAGTAACTGTGCAGATTCGTTGTGGTGAAGTCTCTCTCTGTCTCTCCGCCCCTCTCTCTCTCTCTCTGTCTCTCTCTCTCTCTCTCTCTCTCTCTCTCTCTTTCTCCTGCACTGACATCACCTTGTATTTCCTTTGTCTGTTCCTGTCCCCTTTGCAAGTGCTGTTGGTTTCAATTAATTTACCCAATATCCAAAGCAACGCAACAGCATATAAAACAGTAATTGCTGCTTCTGGAATTTGAGGAAATCACCTCCAACACCTCAAATCCCTCAGAAAAGGAGCAGCTTGTTACTGCCAGAAAGTGTTCCCGTCCTTGAACTTTGATTACCCAGAGAGATTTAACAAATGAGAATGTGGAATATCTACCAGAAATGATGAACAGTAGAGGTGATGAAACATTCACTAGCCTTTTCTTACTGGTATTCTTTTAATAAAATGTGGTTCGAGATGTCAACTGAGAACTGTTTGCTGAGAGTAACTTGTGGACTTTCAGATAGCTTGTCGGAAAAAGGAACAGACCAAACAATGTTTGTGAAGCCTCCATTTGAAGATCCTCAGTTCCTGAAGCTGTGCATGTTCAAAAGGTGCAAGACCTGGACAATGTTCTTGCAGCATGACCATCTCGAGCAAGGTCCTTATGTTTCAATGGCATTATCAAGATTAAGTTCCTGGCAGTGACCATTAATCAGAAATTGAACAGGCATAGCCAAACAAATCCTATGGGTCCAACAGTACTTCAGATGCTGGGAATCCTACAGAGAGTAACTTACTGCTGAGCTCTTCCCATTTCGTCTTGGTCAAAGCTTTCTCAGCATCTACGAGGCATAAATTGGGAGTGTGATGGAGCTCTCTCTAGTTGCCTGGATGAATGCACCTCAACAACACTCATGAGAATTGTCCTGATGCAGAAAACAGCATCACTTGGATTTGATCCATAGTCACAAACACTCATCCTTCAACCATCGTTGTGTCATGTGAGATCTCCTTCAGCTTCTCACTTGGCTTTGAAGCTATAATCCAGGCAGTTTCATCGATTTTTTTGTCTGCCTCCATTCCACTCAGACTCTCTGATGGAGAGGGTATTGTACACTTTCGGAGATTCAGAGTCAATATGACATGCGATGGGTGTATGATGGAGGATCTATGGGGTCGGGGTGCAGTGGCTTTCTTTCTGAAATAATCAATATAATCGTCTGTCGGAACGACGGTTTCGATGTTGAAGTGAAAAGTAAAAAATCAGATTTGAAAAATTAACATCATCTCCATTTATATTTTTTGGATATTGAAGGCAGTGCCCAAGTCAAGAGCATTTCCTTTTATGGTCTTGGCAGATACGGTCTGCTCGGGAATTACAGTGCTGAGAAGCTCTTTAAGTCACTCCTTCAGAAGGAGAAATAGTTTTGGCCCTGAACTCAGAAGCGAGTATTTCAGAAACAGGAAAAATCAGCTGCTGTGTTCCATCGCAGGTTTCTTGTCCCTCCATTAATTGAAGATAACAGAAGCCGTCTCTGTCCAGTCCTGTTCCAACAAGCCCAACAGGATCCTAAAGCAGAGCCTGGTTTTCAGTTCTCTTGGATTTCCCCTCCCATTGGCTCCAAGCCTCCCTCCGTTGTGACCACGTGGTGATTGGTGTGCAGTGATCACTCCACATTAAAAGGATCAACAAACGGGCAGATTTCATCAAAACCCTCCCCAACCTCCAAATGAATCTGGGAGCTGTGCTATCAGGAACCTGATGGATAACACCTACACAAATAGACCTGAATGATACACTGCTGCCAGCACCCAGCATTACAACATTGACATCACTGCCGTCAGTTGGGATATGACTGGCAGGAGAAAGGCAACTTAAAGAAAAAAGATGGCGGGTATACCTGTTTCTGGAAAAGCAAAAACAGAACATTGTCCCAATGGGATCGGCTTCACCACAACAAATAAATTGTTCAGACATTCCAACAAATCCTCTGTGGGGTAAATGAGCTCGACAGGAACCTCTGACACACCCTGTGCCAGACGCAATCCTCTCAGCTGACAGTGCCTCTGCCCTGAATCTGGGCACAATGGAGAAGACAAAAGACTCATTCGACACCAGCCTTGAACTACCGCTATCCCACTGAAAGAATTTTTTCTCAGACAATGCCTCACAGCCGACCTGATGATGACTAAGATACCTTAGTGACAGATTGCCCACAGCATCTGGTCCACCCTAAACTCCTCGCCAGTCAGAAGAAATGTGGAGACGCTCAGCCTCTCAACCAGGAAACCCCAGGATTGTCTCAGTGAGAATAGCAGGAGATCCAAGATCTCCGAGATCGCAAACGTGAGGTAGTCCTGAACTGACAGATCCACCATAACTTCAGCTGAAGGAAACAAGCGGAAACGCAACTGCAGTCTGAGGTGAAACAAAGAAGCCATGACCTAAAGAATAGATGATGGGTGGAGAGAGTCAGCAGGTAAGACCGTGTTTCACTGACAGACAACAACCTGCTCAGTGACACCACTCAGTTCCTGACCTCATTTCAGCCTCAGTCCAAACATGAACAAAAAGACTTAAATTCCAGAGGTGGTGTGAGGCTGACTACTTAACTTCAAGGCTGCATTTGGCCTGGTGTGGAGCCTTCAAGGAGCCTGAGCAAAACTGGACGCAATGGCAATCGGTGGAACTCTCCACTGGATGGAGTTATCCCTGACAGAAAAGAAGAAAGTTGTGGTTCTTTGAGGTCAGTCATCACAGTTTCAGGGCATCTCTGCAGGAGTTCCTCAAAGGAGTGTCTTAGGCCTAACCGTCTTCAGTAATTTCATCAATTGACTCCCCTCCATCACAGGATCAGACATGGGGATATTCGCTGATGACTACACTGTGTTCAGCAGGATTTGCGACTGCTCAGGTACTGAAGTATTCAAATGCAGTGAGATCGGGCAATATCTTCGGATGAAAAGTGGTAAATCGCATACATGAGACATAAATGCGAGACAGTGATCAACTCGAACAACAGAGAATCACATAAACGCCCTGTGACATCAATGGGGTTACCGTTGCTGATTCCTCGACGATCAACATGTTGAGATTAGCATTGACCATGCTCCGAAGTTAGCTATCCATTTAAATAGAATGGTGACAAGGCAGGACAGAAGCAAGGAATACGGCAGGGAATAAGTCACTTACTGATTTCCACCTTTCCACTATCTGCAAGGTCGAAATCAGGAGTGTGGTGGAACACTCCCAATTTGCCGAGATGAGTGAGACTGCAACAACACTTAAGAAGCGTGACACCATCCGGGATTATACAGTTAACCTCTTGGCCATTGCAACCATATTATTTCCACCACTTGGTCTCAGTAGCAGCAATATGTACAAACTATCAGAAGCATTGCAGAAATACACCAAAGATTCTCAAAATCAACCTTCCAAACCCGCATCACCACAAAGGATATGGGCATCAGATACATGGGATCAGCATGCACTACAAATTCCCATCCTGTCAATCATCTTCCTTGATTGGAAATATATCACCTTTCTGTAAGTATTTCTGCTTCACATTTCTTCATTAGAGACAAAAAAAAGTCGAAATCTCCACCTCGTGTTCGCCCAGTGGTGAAGAAGGATTGCATCCAAATTATCTATGTCTCCACACCCAGATGCTGCCTGGCTTTTTGTGTTATTCCAGCCTCCTGCCTGTCTATTTACAGACCTTAATAACAGTATTGTGAGCGCATTACAGCACACAGAAAACAGTAGTTCAGGAAAACAACTCCCCAACACATTCTCAGCAACCACTAGAGACTTGGAGGGTGCATGAGAAAGGCTTGGCAGAACGGATTAGGGAGAACACCAAGGTATTTTACACTTATGTGAGGAATAAGAGAATGGTCAAAGATAGAGTAGGGCCGATCAGGGATAGCATAGGGATTTTGTGCGTGGAGTCTGAAGAGGTATGCGAAAACCTAAATGAGCTAATTGCTTCTGTCTTTACGAAAGAAACGAACTTTGGAGTAAATGAAATCTTTGAAGAGCAGGTATGCATGCTGAAATGGATAGAGATAGAGGAAGCTGTTGTGCTGAAAAGTTTGTCAAATATTAAGATTGACAAGTCACCAGGCCCGGATCAGATTTGTCTTCGGCTGCTTTGGGAAACGAGAAATGAAATTGCTTCGCCACTTGCGAAGATCTTTTCATCCACGCTCCCCACTGGAGTCATACCTGAGGACGGGAGAAAGACAAACGTAATTCCTCTCTTCAAGAAAG
This sequence comes from Hemiscyllium ocellatum, assembly GCF_020745735.1. NCBI lineage: Eukaryota > Metazoa > Chordata > Chondrichthyes > Orectolobiformes > Hemiscylliidae > Hemiscyllium > Hemiscyllium ocellatum. The sequence continues at coordinate 24,986,472 of NC_083440.1, read as the reverse complement.
GAAATAGCGAAATCCCCGGCAATTACAGACCAGTAAGTCTAACATCTGACGTCTGCAAGGTGATAGAAAGGATTCTGAGGGATAGGATTTATGACCATCTGGAAGAGAATTAAATGCAGTCGGCACGGCTTTGTAAGGGGCAGCTCATGCCTCACAAACCTTACCGAGTTATTTGAGGCTGTGACTAGAAACGTTGATGAGGGTCGAGCTGCGGATGTGGTGTATATGGACTTCAGCAAGGTATTTGATAAGGTTCCCCATGGTAGGCTCATTCAGAAGGTCAGGAGGAATGGGATTCAGGGGAACATAGCTGTCTGGATTCAGAATTGGCTGGCCAACAGAAGACAGCGAGTGGTCGTGGAAGGAAAATATCCTGCCTGGAAGTCTGTGGTGAGTGATGTTCCACAGGGCTCTGTCCTTGGGCCTCTATTTTTTGTAATTTTTATTAATGACTTGGATGAGTAGATTGAAGGATGAGTCAGCAAGTTTGCAGATGTCACTAAGGTTGGAGGTGTCGTTGACAGTGTCGAGGCCTGTTGTAGGCTGCAGCTGGACATTGACAGGATGCAGAGATGAGCTGAGAGGTGGCAGATAGCGTTCAACCTGGATAAATGCGAGGTGACGCATTTTCGAAGTTCGAATTTGAAAACTGAGTAAAGGTTTAAGGATAGGATTCTTGGCAGTGTGGAGGAACAGAGGGATCTTGGGGTGCCGATACATAGATGCCTCAAAATGGCCACCCAAGTGGAGAGGGTTGTTAAGAAAGCATATGGTGTTTTGGCTTTCATGAACAGGGGGATTGAGTGTAAGAATCGTGAATATTGTTGCAACTCCATAAAACATTGATCAGACCGCACTTGGAATACTGCGACCAGTTCTGGTTGCCCTATTATAAGAAAGATATGGATTCTTTGGAGAGGGTTCAGAGGAGTTTTACCAGGTTGCTGCCTGAACTGGAGGACTTATCTTATGAGGAGATGTTGACTGAGCTCGGACTTATTTCATTGGAGAAAAGGAGGAGAAGAAGGGACCCAATTGTGGTATGCAAAATAAAGAGAGGCATAGATAGAGTCGATAGCCAGAGACTATTTCCCAGGGCAGAAATGGCTAACACGAGGGGTCATGGTTTTAAGATGGTTGGAGGAGAGTGTCTAGGGGATGTCAGAGGCGGGTTCTTTACACAGAGAGTTGTGAGAGCGTGGAATGCGCTGCCAGCAGCAGTTGTGGAGGCAGGGTCATTGGAGACATTTAAGAGACTCCTGGACACGCATATGGTCACAGAAATTTGAGAGTGCATACGTGAAGATCTGTGATCGACACAACGTCGTGGGCTGAAGGGCCTGTTCTGTGCTCTACTGTTCTACGTTCTATGTTCCAAATGCGCATTAAATGCTGACCCAACCAACGATGCCCATGAATGGATTAGGATTCATTGAAAATGTTGTCCACTCATGACTAATGGTGGACACAGGTTTTGTGGTTTTGTGAGTGGAAGCTGGTTGGATGCAGGCGGTACCTTGCTTGTTGTGAAGAACTGAAGTGCTATGCTGTTTGGAACAATCTGTCAGTCTTTCAGAGGCATGGCCTACGTACGTAGCATCACTGAGAAACTGAGATTCATATCCCAGATTACTCACATGTGAGATAGATAGAACCAATTTTATATGTCCTCTTTTCTGGAATATTTGGAAACATAGTTAAATTATTGTCATGAAAACAATTAGGATGTGGAATATTTGCATTCGAGGATATTTTCAAAGTGCTTGGGCTAAGTAATAATTTGGTCCTTGCTGCGATAAACAGACGCCTAATTTGTGCGGTATGTTTTCATTAGAGTGCAGTCTGAAAACTGAACTCAACAAATGGGTGGATATGTTCACTGGACAATCATGTGGCTATGATCAAAGCATTTATGACCTACAATAATGACAATTTGCTGTTAATGATAAATACGATGTTGCAAACATCTTCGTGTAATTTCAAGTTTGAGTCACACACAATAATGTTAGTTGGGATCATGCTGGCCATTTATATAGATGCACAATTCCGTTTAGACCCTGGGATTGTGGAGCTCATATACACTGGATATTGTTGATGAGGGAGACAATGCACGATGCCACGTAATCCAATACTTTTCGAACACCTTCAGTAAGGGTCTGCTATAAAGTGTAAAATTATGAAGTTTACGTGACTCACTGGATTTCAAAAACATGGGCGAACTTACAAGACATGACCAGTTCATTTGTATACATGGTGAAAATTGCAGTGAGCCTTGTGCTAGTGTATTGGCCAATCTGCTCCATGCTCTCACCCCCTTGTTCAAGAACATATGTAAATTGTCCGTTGTGAGGAAATAGATGAATAACTGTCCAGATTCAGATTGAGGGCTGTCTGGAGATACTTAGGAGCTGGTCACTCTTTACCTGTCGTGCCAATTTTGTCCAGGAAGACTATATACAGATTCGTGATTTTTCAATCGGACTATTGATGTATATGGTAGTGCAAAGATCATGTGTTTACTCATCTAAACATGATTCATCTGTTTATTGCAATTATTGAACTGAGCAATAATCAGCTCGTGAGGATCGTTACTAAATTTAGCAATAATTAGGTGTGCATTCTGATTGTTGAAGTGAATAATCTTCAACTGAATAAAACCATTATTTTGGTTTGATCTTAAGAGCCAAAGAAACAAAGAGAAGTTTACTCATTATTGAATAAAACGTAAACCTGACCTGCAATGTATTTCTCACAGACTATTCCAGCAACAATCAAACATAGTCATGCTCACAGAATCCCACACTCCAGACAGTTTCCCAGACAAAACTATGATCATCTCAGGGCAGGTCCTGTCCCACTGGCAGGACAGGCCCAGCAGAGGTTGCACCTCTGTGGGATACAGTCGGGGAAGGGGGTACCCTGGAAGTGCTCAGAATTGATGGCTGACCCCAAAAATCCTCCTGGCATCAGGTTAAACACGGACACAGAAAGATTCTGTTGATTATCAATTATCGCATCCCTCAAATTTCCCTGTTTGACCACAATATTGAATGTGGATAAGACAGAGAATGGACTCTGTGTGGGAGGCTTCAGTGTCCATCAGCAAAACAGGCTCAGCAGCAGCACCTGCTGACTGTGCTGGGACACGCCAAAAGATATTGCCACCAATCTACCTGACACATTTGATACATGCTGCATTATGTGGTGTGACACTGTCTCTGCGTGAAATGAGACAGACTTCAAACAGCTCGACCAACTTATGACGAGGTGTCCCTGAATTTGAGTGGGCCATCTGCAGCATCAGAATTATACCTTGCACGGACAATCATACACCAACTGCCCGACATACCTGACTGGAGGGTTTGAGTTCTCGTCAGAGTTTGGATAGCCTGGGCCAATTTTTACTCTAGAGCATCAGAGGCTTACGGAAGAATTTATCGAGGTTCATAAAATCATGAGGGACATGGATAGGGGAAATAGCCAAGGTCTTCGTCAGGGTAACAGAGTCCAAACCTAGAGGGCATCGGTTTAGAGTGAAAGGGGTAGGATTTCAAATCGATCTGGGGGTGGGATAATCTCTTTATACAGAGGGTGATGCATGTATGGAACAAAGACATTTGGATGGATACATGAAAAGGAGTGTTTGGAGGGATATGGTTCAAGAGCAAGCAGAAGGGACCGGTTTAGTTTGGGAGTATGTTCAGCTTGGACTGCATGCATCGAAGGGTCTGTTTACATGCTGTATGACTGTGTGGCTCTATGGTGGAAGCTGGTACAGTTACAATATTGAAAAGGCATCTGAGTGAGTATATGAATCGGAATACTTCAGACTGGTTGAATGAAGAGGACAGCAGGACATACAAACAGAAGAACTGAAAATCAATAGATGAAGTTTCAATCTCGTGAAGCGACAAAACAGGACGATTTTTGTCTGCAATAAGTGACGGGCAGAGCTAAGTGATCACACAACCAATGAAACTCTGCTTTCTCCCCACTTATGTTGCCGGACCTGTTGTGTTACACCAGTAATTTCTGTTTTTGCATCACATCTATGTTCTGAAGATCTACACTCTGGCACACTTACTCATAAAAAATGGTGGACAATTAAACTACTGAGTGAGAAGGCTGCTCTCCACCAACTAAACCCTCAGTTATGGCGAGTCCAGGAAATCAGTGCAAAAGATAAAGCTGAAGCATTTGTCACAATCCACAACCAAAAGATACCAAGGCATTCGTCCATTTCAGACTTCTCTTGAGGTCCTAATGTTCACAGATCTCAGTCTCCAGCCAACTCAATTCACTCTCCCTGACGTTATGGAATTACAGGGGGCATTGGATACCGAAAGGTTCGAGGGTCTTGCCAACTTAAATATCGTAAACTGGTCACCTGCTGTGCCAATGTTTTCTGATGCAGCAACAGCACTGGCATGGACCGAGAATGTGAAAAATTCCCAGGCATGTTTTGCACAGAAAAATGAGGGCCAATCCGATGTTGTTAATTAACGTCACATCTGTCCATTCTCTGACATGCAAATGGGAAGGAAAGTGTCATTAACAGGGCTATCAAGCAATACCTGGTCAGCAAAAACCTGCTTACTGATGGCCAGTTAGAGTGCCACAAGGGCCATTGATTACAGCCTTGGTTCGAAGAAGTGGAACTCCAGAGGAGAAAACAGAGGAACTCCCATTAACATCAAGGTACCATTTGACCAAGTGTTACACTTGGAGGCCAAGGAAAAACCACTGTTAATGAAAATCCAGAGAAAAGACTCTGCCGGTCGCAGCAGTAACTAGCAAGAAGGAAGACTGTTGTTTTTTTTCGATCCAGCTCCCTCAGAGCAAACTCTCAGTGGAGAGAGACTCAGATCCTTCTGTTTGTTTTTTATGCCCCCACACTACCTCCTAATTGTGGTAGTGCTTATTTCTCGCCTGCACCCATGTTGTGTGTGTGCAGGTGTGAAGACTGTTGTTATTGTTCATGTCAGCAATTTCTCCTTCAGGACATCTCTGCAAGAGTTCCTCCGGAAATATTCTAGGTCTAACCATCTTCACCTGCATCATCAATGAACACTCAGAGGCCCATTAATAAGCAATGTTAATATAGTGTTTTGAGTGTAGCTGCTTTCCAAGCAGTTAACCCGGGTTCAATTCCTGGTCATTGCATAGTTCCAATTTTAAGTTCACCACGAAGAGGATTGATGAGGTTAGGGTAACGGATGTTGTCTATATAGAATTTACTAGGGCCTTTTGCAAGGTCAGCATTACAGGCTAGTCGTGAATGTTAGGTCACATGGTATACAGGGAGAGCAAGTTAAATGGATTCAAAATTGACTCAATGTTAGCAAGCAGAGTGTAATTGTTGTAAGTCATGTCTCGGACTGAAGCCCTGGTGCTAGTGGTGAGCCATAGGGTTATGTGCTGGGACCTTCGGTATTTGTACTTACGTAAATAATCGGCATAATGAGTAAATTTGCAGATGTTACAAGATTAGGAGGTATCATTGATACCGAGAAGATTGTCAAAGATTGCAGGGAAGTGAGCTGACGATTGGTAAATACAATGCAATTCAGATAAATGTTAGGTGTTGCACTTTGGAAAGTCAATCCAAGGACGGACCTATTCCGTAAATGCTAAGATTGTGAACAGTGTTGTGTAACAGAGGGACCCAGGAGTACAAATATATCTACCTTGGAATGTGGTGCCACAGGTAGACAGGATGGTGAAGAAGGCATCTAGCATGCTGGCCGACATCGGTCAAAGCAAAGAGTATGGAGTTGGGACATTATGTTACAGCTGTATATGTCATTGGTGTGATTGCACTTGGAGTATTGTGTTCAGTTTTGGTCACCCGGTTACACGCAAGACAAAACTAATACTGGAAAGATTTACCAAGACGTCACCAGAATTTTAATGCCTGAGTTAGAGTGAGAGGTTGACCAGGATAGGACTTTATTCCTTGCATTGAGGAGAATGAGGGGTAACCTTATTGATATGCACAAAACCATGCAGGGCAGACATAGAATTAATGTTTTTAACCTTTTTGCAAGGGATGGAGAATTAAAAATTGGAGAACATCGGTTGAAGTTGAGAAGAGAAGGATTTAGGAAGGACCTAAGAGGCAATTTCTTCAAGCAGAGAGTGAATGGAATGTTTTGCCAGAGGAAGTGGTTGAAGGAGGAACAATAACAACATTAAAACTTCATTTGAAAAGGTACATGGATGGGAAGGGTTTAGAAGGATATAGACCAAATGCAGGCAATTGCAACTAGCACATGGTCAGCATAGAGCAGTTTGGGCCAAAGGTCCTGAGTCCATGCTGTATCCCTCTAAACCATTCCCATTAGTCTACCCAGTCAGACGCTTTTTCAATGGTGCAATGTATCCAGCTTCTCCACTTCCTCTGGTAGCTTGTTCCATACATGCACCACTCTCTGGGTTAAAAATGTGCACATGAGTTCCCTTTTAAATCTTTCCCCTCTCCCCTTAAAGCTGTGCCATCTAGTTTTGGACGCCTGAATCTGATGTAACAAACCTAGGCCTTTCACCCTACCCATGCCCTTCATACTTTTATAAGTCTCTACAAGGCTCCACTCCGCCTCTGATGTTCCAGACAAAATCGCCTTCAACCGATGCAACCTCTTCCTATAGCTCAAACCCTCCAGTCCTAGCAACATTCTTGTCAAACCTTTCTGAACCCTTTCAAGTTTCGTAATATCTTTCCTGTAAAATGGAGACCAGAATTGAACGTGGTATTCTGAAAGTGGCCGAACCAATGTCTTGTACAGCCGCAACATGGCACTCCAACTCTTACACTCAAAGCAATGACCAATGAAGGCAAGCATGCCAAATGCTTTCTTCACAGTCCAGTTTATCTGCAATCATACTTTCAAGGAACTGTAAATCTGCACTCCAAGATCTCTTTGTTTTACATCACTCCCCAGGACCTTACCATTAAATGCATAGGTTCTACCCTGATTTGCCATACAAAAATGAAATATCTCACATCCATCTGAATTAAACCCCATCTGCCACTCCTCAGTCCATTGGCCCATCTGATCAAGGTGCATTGGACTCTAAAGCAACCTTATTCGCTGTCCAGTACACCTCCAATATCAGTGTCATTTGTAAACATATTAACCATCCCCCGCCCCCGGCAATGACATCCAAGTCACAAAAGGGTTTGCAGGATTTTTTGTGTCCGGTCTAGATCTGAACATTAAACTTTCCAAATGACGTGTGAATATAGTACAGATTCCGCACATATTATAAAGAATGATTCTAGGAAAGGGCGTAACATCGCTGGTGATAGATTTGACAAGCTTGGCATTTCTGTTTAGGTTGAAAGAGATTTTATTAAATCGGTGTCCTAAAGATTGTGGGTCATCTTACCAGACAAAATGGATTTAAAACCACCCCACACTCAAAGAGCTGGAAAACAAACTGACACTCAGGTTATTGTCAAAACAACAAATGGAAGAATGAAATGATTGTTCCATAAAAAAATCAGATATTTTATGAGGATGTAAAACGAAATGTCTGAGATTGGCTTGGCACCATGTTATGCCAGAATGTGATTGAATCAGTAACTGACAAAAACAAATTAATGCCACGACAGGAGAGTGACAATGAGGTGACGAGAATTTCTCCTGCAGAGGGAGGGGACGGACATGGTACAATGAAAGGTCAATTGCATTGCTGCAAGTAATCCAGGATAATGTAAATTATTTGCTACATAGGTAATAATGGCCTATTCTATGGAAGGTTCTCTACAGTTATAAATTCATAAAATAAATGGTGACTACTGACATCACTGAGGCAATGTGAAGTACATTCTCTCAACACCACTTTGCTGGACAAAAATTAAATTCTAATTATAAACTAAACTTACATTTAAGAGGTGCATTAAAGATCAGGAAAGCATAGTTGATGCAGAAAATAAAGTTAATTATAGACTAGAAGGCAATACAATATATTTATCTTAAGGCAGCATTATTAAAACAATAAACTGCCTCTTTATTGTAAAGTAGTGGGATTTAAGTTTTTCTATTGAAACACGGTCCACACGTCCTTCAAGTTATGTGATCCAACAACAATTAACATAGCTTCCAATTATGATTCTTTCCTCAATGAGGTCAGACGTATCCAGCCACAGTTTAATTTCAGTGACAAACATCTTCTCCCAACTCAGAATTGTAAAGTTGTCACCATTATAGGTGTGACATGAATCTCCCCATGGATATCATATAAAACATAAGGATCTTAGAATAGAAAACATACAATGTGGAAACAGGCCCAACAAGTCCACGCCGACCCTCTGAAGAGTAATCCACCGAGACCCATTTCTCCTACCCTATGTTTACCCCTGATTGATCCATCTACACTACACATTCCTTAACACTATGGACAATTTAGCATGGCCAATTCACCTATCCTGCAAACCTTTGTATTGTGGGAGGAAAACGGAGCACCCAGAGGAAACCTACGCAGCTACAGGGAGAACGTACAAATTCCACACAGACAGTATCCCAAGGTAGGAATCAAACCCAGGTCCTGGACACAATGATGCAGTAGAGCTAACCACTGAGCAACCATGCCAGCCTGGAAAACGCAACAGAATGTTATACCTCAGAGTTCAGTGCTTTCATATCACTTGCAACAACAAAGAACAACCATTCCACACTGAAAATGCATCTACCAATTCAATTAGCCAGCAAAGTTTCCAACATCATCCATGCCATCACTGGTGTTTCTGGTAACAGTCCACAAGAATGCACAATATGTAGATGACATATCCTCTGTTTCTCTTTGCTGATTAAGAAATTTGCATTCTGATATATTGATCAGTGTTAAACCCATGACAAATTGAAATATCATCCAGCTAAATGATATTCAAAAGATTCTTGTACTGTTGTTTCATTGCCTCAACTGATTTAGCAGGTTTACAACATCATTGCTATTTGTCAAATATTATGAATAGTATTCGGCAAATAATATTATTCCTGGATCAATCCTCAGATCTGGAGGTTACCTTCCTGGAATTCATGATTTGAAATGTCAGCATGAATAGAACGGCAATGGATTTTGGTCACTCACAGCAGTGGACCTGGTAAACCCTGTGTTCTCACATTCCTGCTAATTGTTATTTTTGTGTATTTGTATTGACAGCAACACATTTGCTCCTTCCTACTGCAGGTAAAACTGCAATAAAATGGTTTTGAACTGATTAATCTCCTTTGTACAGTGTGGTTTTCAGGTTCTTTTGCTATAACTGTTGAATATTAAGAATCCCGTTGCCAGCTTGGAGAACTATTGAGGTGCACGTGTGGAACCTTTCAATTTTGGGAGGGATGAAGATTTGAGGAATAATTTTCTTCTTACTGAATCATACAGTACAGAAACAACCCATTTGCCCACTTGTTCATGCAGATAAGATGTCTTAAATTAGTCTTGTCACATTTGCCAGCATTTGGTCGATATCCATCGGAAACCTTCCTCTTCATATACCCGTGCCTTTGAAATGTTCTAATTTTACCCACCACCGTCACATTCTCTGGCAGTTGGCTCCATACATGTCTTGAGGAAAGTTGTAATCGGCAGTTCTAATCTGCTGTTTGCTGGTAGAACAAAGAAAAAAGAAAATTTACATCCCAAGAACTGGCCCTTCGGCCCTCCAAGCCTAAGCCGATCCAAATCCACTGACTAAACCTGTCAGTGAATTCCTAAGCATCTGTATTCCTCTGCTGCCCGCCTACTCATGCATCTGTCCGGACACATCTTAAATGAATCTACCGTGCCTGCCTCTACCACATCCGCTGGCAACGCATTCCAAATGCACACCACTCTCTGTGTGAAGTATATACCGCGTGTATCCCCCTCAAAAGTTCCACCTCTAACTTTGAAAGCATAACATCTCGTCACTGAATCCTTCACCTTTGGAAAAAGCGTGTCTCTATCCACCCTGTCTATACCCTTCATGATTTCGTAAACCTCAATCAGGTCTTCCCTCAATATCCTTTTTATAGTGAAAATAAACCTAACCTACTCAACTTCTCTTCATAGCTAGCACTTTCCATCCCAGGCAACATCCTCGTAAAACTTGTCTGGATCCTCTCCAAACCATCTACATCCTTTTGGTAATGTGGTGCCCAGAAATTTTCACTGTATTCTAAATGCGGCAGAAACAATGTCTTGTACAATGTTAACATGACTTGCCAGCTCTTATAATCAATACCCAGTCCAACGAAGGCAAACATACTGTATGCCTTCTTGACTACTCTATCCACCTGTGCAGCAATCTTCAGGGTGCAATGGATCTGCACTCCCAGATCTCTCTGCCCATCAAATTTTCCCAAGGCTGTTCCATTCATAGTATAATTCGCTCCAGAATTAGACTTGCATCAAAGCATCACCCCACATTTGTCTGGATTGAAAGCCATCTGCCACATTTCCGCCCAACCCTCCATTCTATGTATGTCCCTCTGTATTGTCTGACAGTCCCTTATGCTTTCTGCCACTCCACCACTCTTTGTGTTCCCTGCAAGCTTGCTGATCATACCAACAGAGGCCTCTTCCAGATCTTTTATATATATATTACAAACAACAGTGGACCCAGTACTGACCCCTGTGGAACATCACTGGCCACATTTCTCCATTTCGAGGAACTCCTTTCAACTACTACATTCGGTCTCCTGTTGCTCCACCAGTTCTTCATCCACCGAGCCAGAACACACTGCACACCATGTGACTTCACTTTCTCCAATCATCTGCAATGGGGAACTTATCAAACGCCTGACTAAAGTCCATGTATATAACATCCACAGCCCTTCCTTCATCTAACAACTTGGTCTCTTTCTCGAAGAACTCTATTAAGTTGGTAAGGCACGATCTCCTCCGCACAAAACATGTTGACCATCACCGATAAGCTCATTCCTTTCCAAATCTCAATAGGTCCACTCTTTCAGTACCCTCTCCAGCAACTTCCCCAACACCGACATCAGGCTCACAGATCTTTAGTTACCCAGAATATCCCTACTTCCCTTCTTGTACAGCGTGACAACATGAGCAACCTGACAGTCCTCCGGCACCTCACCTGTATTTAACGATGTCACAAAGATATCTGTCAGGGTCCCAGCTATTTCCATTCTCACCTCCCTCAGCAACCTGGTAGAGATCCCATCCGCTTCTGGAGATTAGTCTACCTTCATGACCTCTAGCATACCCAACACATCTTCCCTACTTATGCCAACGTGACCCAGACTAATCAAACTTGTGTTTCTAATCTAAAGATTCATTATGTTCCTCTCAATGAACACTGATGCAAAGTAATCATTCCGAATGTCATCCATTCCCTCAGATTCGGCACGCAGCCTTCCTTCATTAACTTTTAGTGTACCAATCCTTTCTCTAGTTACCGGCTTACTTCTTATATAAGAATAAAATGCTTTGGGTTTTTTTTAGTTCTGCTAGATGGAGTGTATTCCTATGAATGGAGACATATGCAACTGTCAAGTGTACAGTTTTGAATTTCAAAATGCAGGATCTAACCAGTTAAGAATTGATAACCAGCTCTCTCCAACTTCTTAAACATGAGATTTTATCATAATCTCATTCATTCCGCTTCCCCTTTCGCCCAATGCATGTTGATTGCTTCTGAAAGAGTCCAGAGCTGCACATTGAAGTATATTTTCCTATCTGACAGTGGCTATGCACTCATCTCTGAAATATACAATGAACCTGAGCATTATTTAAACAGACAATGAATATGACCTGTTCTTACTGTCAGCAACAAATCATTTTCTGTCAAATGTCCCTTCATGATTTCCCACAGCTTTCCACAGGTTGGATATTATTCATTAGACTCCACTTGTTAACTATTCTGATTGGAATTCCTCCCTCACCCCATCATCCATCACTTGTCCCGGATATTATTGTTTCACTCCTACGTCTGGAGCATTCCACAGCTGTTTTAACCCTTTATCCTTCCGTTGCTGTCTGCTGGATAAATTGGTGATTATTTTCCTTATCTTTTTCTCACAACATACTCTATAGCTTCGTCTAGCCAATCCCAGACTATTTTAGTACCTTCACCCACTTTGATGGCATTCCTAGACCTATTTTTATGTAATGAAATTGGGTCAGTGTGTGAAATTTCAATGGCAGAAGTGTGCATCCGCAGAGTAGGAGAATCAACGTTTCAGGGGTAAGACAAAAATATGAGGGTATAGGGCTGGGGGCAAGGTATCTGGGAATGTGATAAGTAGATGAAGGTGAGGAGAAGGTGATAGGTCTGAGAAGAAGGTTCGGGTTTAGCGAGAGAGAAGGCCCAGGACCTGTATGTTCTTGGTGGAGTGGGAGAGGGAGTTGAAGTGTTCAGCCATGGGACAGTGGACTTGGTTGGTGTGAGTGCAACAGAGACGTTTTCTGAAAAGATCCGCAAGTTGGTATCCTGTCTCCCGATATAGAGGAGTCCATATCGGGTGCAATGCCTGCAGTAGATGACATTTGTCGGAGGTAAAGGTAAACGTCTGTTGGATGTGGAAGGACCTTTTGGGACTTTGGATGGAGGTGAGGGGGCGACGTGTGGGCGCAGGTTTTGCACTTCCTATGGTGGAAGGCGAAGGTCCTGGGAATGAGGGATGTTGATCTGACGAGAATCCTGCATGACCTGCTGTGCTTTTCAATCACCACACTCTCTACGCTGATCTCCAACATCTGAAGTTCCTCTTTTACCGACGTGGCATTTCAGAGAGGAAGAATTTTAAGACAATGATAATAACTCAAGGTTAATTTGGAAAAAGACGAGGACAAGAAATCAAAGCTCTCAACTGAACCAAGCCCAAGTTTTAATAAGATTGTGTGCGATTGGAAAGAGAGCAGATACTTTCAGGAGAATCCATGTCAGAGGAGTGGGATGCATTCACGAAGGAAATAGAAAGGTTACAGGGCCCACATGTTTCACTAATGATGAATGGTGGTATTCACTACTACCGTGAAACCTACATACTGGGGAATATACAGAATAAGTTCACTGACAGTATAAAAATTAATGAAGTGCTGAACAGTGAAGAGGATATCCCTCGATTATGGGATAGTGTAAATAGGCTGATGAGATGGACTGATCAGTAGCAAATGGAATTCAATATGAGTATTTGTGAGCTGATGCACATGTGAAGGACAGACAAGGCAAGGGAAAACATGATGAATGGTAAGAACCTGAGACACACTGAAAATCAAAGGGATCTTTCTGCACATGAACACCTTATCGTCGCAGGACAGTTCGATAAAATGGTTCAAAAGACATAATGAATGTGTTTTTCCTTTCACATAGATTAAGTTCAAGGAAAATATGCTGCAGCTGTATAGAATATTGGCCACGCCACAGCTGGCATAGTGTGTGCAGTTCTGGAATCCACGTGGTAGGAGTATTTTGATTGCCCTGAAGAAGGTGCAGAGATTTCCAGGATGATTCCAATGTTGGAAAGCATTAGATACGAAGAGATATTGGATGGATTAGAGTTGGTTTGCTTGGAGCAGGGACGATTCATGGGGGGACGTCGTTTCAATGTATAGAATCATGATGAGCATAGACAGCATTGAAAGGACATAATTTTTCCCCTTTTTGGCTGGTCAATGACCGAGGGATGGATGCAAACAGTCAGGATGTTTAGTTTACCACTGAGACGATGGTGACAATCTAGAAATTATGCCTGCACGGGTAGGAGAATGGGGTGCTGGGAAAGCAAAACTGCTCAGACAAGATCTGCCAAGTAGGGGAGTCGACGTTTTGAGCATAATCTCATCATCAGCAATGAGGAGGGCCCAAGGTGGCTGAGTAATAAATATGAGGTGACACTGTTGTGGGGGAATGTAGCTGGGAATGCAATAGTTAGATGAAAGTGAGAGTAATGATGATAGGTCGGAGAGGAGGGTGGAGTGGATCGATGGGCAGGAATATGGTTAAGTAGGACTGTTCAAGAGGACGGCGCCGAATTGTAAGGTTGGATCTGGGATAAGGTGGGAGGAGTGGAATTGGGGAAACTGGTGAAATCCACATTGATCTCATGTGGTTGGGGCATCCCAATGCAGAAGATGAGGCGGCAGGTAGCCAGAGTTTGGCTCCCTGGATGGCGACTTGTAAGGGCGGATACCCTGATAACAGAACTCTTTATTAGTGCAGTTGTAATGGCAGGGTTATGGATTAATGCTCGAAAACTATATGAGAATTGTTAAGCAATTGCATTTTACCAGCATAGACTCTACAGGCCAAACTGCATTACTTTTTCTGCGTTATAAACTCTCGGTCTCTATGACTTCTCCAAGTCCTATATAGTCCATCGTCTTTTCAACCAACATTTCTCCAGAGCCACTGATTCCAAAATGAACCCGACTCTAATTGTCCTAACTGTTTTTACTTCTCAAGATACTTTTCTTTGTGACAGCATCAGTGCCACCTTAGCAAGGTTCCTAGTGATGCAGTTTTCATATTTCAGCAACACACTCAACATCCTCTGTCATTTCAACCTGTTCAGCTCCATCAAAAACACCACACATCTTGTCCTCACAAGTTATTCCACTGGCTTTGGTGTTAGACCTCTTCCATCATCTCTGTCATTTACCTTTCGCCTTTCACCTATGATTTGATTTGATTTGATTTGATTTACCATTATTGTCATATCTACCTGTATACTGGGAAAAAAACATTTGTTTGCTTGGTGTAGAGCAGATTTTAACATGCAAAGACACAAAGGTCATCATGTAATTGAACAGAGCGAGGAATACAAAGATTCAGTTGCAACGAAGGTGCACAAAAAGCAAGATCAGCATTAGATTTTAAATTTGAGAGATCCATTCACAAGTCAATTAACAGCTGGGAAGAAGATATTCTTGACCCTAAAATCAATTCAGACATTGATTTTACTATTTGCAATATCTCGAAAGTTCGTACTTCTTTGGCTGTTTTATGTTTTCCAAATATTTGGTCACCTGGATCAGTAAACGGATTATGACTACGAAAACGTTGAATCTTTGAACAAGTTGGATACATGCAACACAATGTAAGTTGCTGCACAAGCACAATTATTGACATGCTGCCTCTATCCAATATCAGAGCTCAGTTCAAAAGAACGATGAAATATCCAGTTTCCTGAATTATTTAACTAACGACTGCATAAATCTGACATAAGCTCAAAATCCAGTGTGTGAGGTTAAGAAATTACCATTGAGGACCAATGGCAACCATGTTAGAGATGCACATCTGTCAGAGAGACAAGAGAAGATGGAATATTTAGTGGATATCAGGAGAACAAAAAGAAGCTGAAGATAAGGACACAGGTTTCCCAATTCAAGGAGAAGAGGTAACATTTCTGTTCTGAAGAAGGGTCACTGGACCCGAAGCATGAACTGGAATATCTCTCCCACAGATTCTGCCAAACATGCTGAGTCTTTGCATCAATTTGTTTTGATTTTTGTTTCACATTTGGCAGACCATGGAAATGAGCTGGAAATACTGCACAGACTAAAGATCAGTGGAGCAAGGGTCAGAGGCAAGATTCACCCAAGACTATTGGAAGTGAAATAGCATGAGCAGGGTCTCTGCTTCCTCCTGAATTATGGAAAGCTAATCATGATCCAAAGTGTCACTTCCAGCTCCGTTATTTCCATTTCCAGCTCACTGAATTCGGAAAAACAAAAGAGCGTTTCCGTTTTCAAAATGGTAATCAATGCAGATGCAAAACCGCTTTCGACGTCAATAAAAATGATCCCAATGATGCGTATAATGCTCATTCTCATATCAGTAGCTGGTGTTCGGAGTATTCTTTTCTCCGGATGCCTCGTGAGACTGTTATTGGGAGTTGGAGGGAGATGGGAGGAAGCGTGGTAATCTGGGCAGATAATAAACGTCATGGTTACTCTCATTAAGAAGGATTGGGAGGAAAGCTAGAGGTGGGTCCAGGGACTGACACTGTATTCAACCTTGTGGTCAATGTCATTGATTGACAGCTGTTGACAAGCTCCACCACCTCCTGGGAACTGCCTCAGGTTGACCCAGATAAGTCCCACTCACAAATTTGAAGCTGATTTTTAGATAACTTCTATAAAGGTCTCAGCATCAAGAGAGTTTGTTTCCATTTAATTATTGCATCATCTCATTTGTGGTGTAAATCTTCCATCGCTCTGGAAATTTCAAATTCTGACTTGGCATGATATTAGTGTCAGTAAGCCTCATGTTGTTGACATGACTGCTGTCCATCATATAACTCCTGCCACACGTGATCTCTAACTGAACTGCATTGTCTCCAGAAACATCTGCATTTTAAAGTGGTCTTGTTTTCAAACCTGTCAATGATTTCACACAATCTGTCTCACGAACCTCTGCGCGTTTGCACGACTTTCTACCTCGGCAATACCTCCAGGCTGGAAGCATCCATATTTCAGTAATCCTTCCCAACCACAATGAACTTTCCTGACTATGCCATAGCTTGCATTTTGCTGAACCTAATTCCCTTACATTACCCACGAGACAAATGCGGCCTACACCATCTCTGCAGTCTTCTCCATACTCTACAGTTCTCCAGAAATTTGTATCATCCTCCAGCCTCACTGTGTTTATTTTTTTTTGTATTAGCCTCCAGTGTTCCTGCATCCACTCTTTTTCTGCCTTTCTGCAGTCCTACTCCATCATTATTATTGTAAGCACGTGCACACTCACAGAACTTCTCTTTCCCTTTGACTTTTTCCAGAGTCACTCTCTCTTATTTCTGCAAATAATTCGGGAAACACAGGCCTCTCAGTTCTGCAACCTTCTCCAAACGGTTTCATGCGCTGATACACTAATCATGTTTGCCCCCACAATACTCCCTAACCCCATACCTTCCTGTGGTCCCACCGTGTAAAATTCTGAGTGATATAGACAGTTAAATAGCACAAACTCTTTCCTGTCAGTCGGGAGTCAGTAACCAATATGCACAGATCTCAGGTAAGGGGATTTGAGCAATATTTTACACCGAGTTATTTAGAGTTATCTGGAACTCATTGACTGAAAAGATCTGAACAGATAAGAATTGTCACAACTCTCAAGAACTATTTAGATGATCACTTTAAATACCATCATATGCAAGGCCGCTAGCTAAATGATGGAATATAGGATTAAAAAAAATTAATCTTCCATGACCAGTGCAGATACGTTGATACAATGGCCCTCCCTACATCGTTTAAAAATCCCAATCTCTCTATGATACTATGATACACCCTCCTGTTGTTATGAGGGCCAACATTCTCTTGTCATCCCCGATCACATGTTGCCCCGTATGCTCGTTTTCCGTGCTCTCGCAAGTTGCTTTATTTGCAGCCCTCTCCATTTCAATAATCTGTGTTTTTGTTCTTCCCTCCAAGATTTAAAACCTCACATATTCCAACATTGTACACAAATTGTCAAATTTATGGCCAATGACCGAAACTATCAATACTCTCCATAAACTGTTTGAACCCGTCTTTCAAGCTGCCTTCCTACACCCCCCACCCCCCCGCCCACCACCTCCTCCTCCGCCGCCCCCAATGATACGCTGTCGGCAGTTTTGAATACAGAACATTCACTTCTTTGTTCCAAGTCATTAACAACACGCAAGTCCCATCTTCTTCAATCTCAGGTGACCCTCAGGTTAAATCATCGTCAGCTGTCTCCCAATAGTTACACATTCCTTGTGAGCAGTTAATGTTTTCTTCAATATTTACCCCTGAATGGGAACCAGTCGCCATCCTGTCTGTCGTCCTGTTTGGAAGCTTGCCCTCACTGCGAACCAAGAGTTTACTCACTGCTTGAGCAATGAAGGAGGCAAATGGAAAGTTGGCCTCCATTCCATAAGGATTGGAGTTCACATTCAAGTTGCCTCACTGAATGTGTACAGAGACTTGGTGAAACCAGCCCTGGAGCAGTGTGTGTTGTTTAATCTTCCTACCAAAAAGAGGGCATTTTCATCATCTGCAGAGTGCCCATCGAGACCGTTCCACCACTCCAACAGATCATAACTGATCTGATCATCCTCAAATCCATTTCTATGCTTTTTCCACTCAAACCTTGATTCCCTTCCGAATTAAACATCTCTCTGTCACAATCCTGAATATACTTAATGATCAACCGTCCACAGCCCTCTGTGATAAAGGATGCTGCAGATTTTTTTTTTTAAGACAGTAACTATTTCCCCTCCGATGAGCCTGAAATGGACAACCCCTTACTATGAGCTGATGCTGTCTGGCCCAAGAGTCTGCCAAAAGGGGAGAGAACATTTCTCTATCTAGCCTGTCAAATCCCCTGAGAGTCGTATATGTTTCAGTAAAGTTCTTCTTACTCTAATGAGCGCAAGGCCAATCCACTTAACCTCTTCTCATGCGACAGTCCCCTCTATATCTGGGATAAGAATTGTGAACCTGTTCATAAACAAGCCGGGCAAGTAAGGTTCAGGTTTCATCGGTGAAGTGCAGAATATGGTCTATCCCTCAGTCATTGACAGGCTGTACCTGAACCAAGTTTCCAAGTGGACAGAGCAAAGTTTTGCAGACCTCCTGCTCAGCTGCTCAGAACTCTGTCCCAGGCTCAGGCTGTCCTTCAGGATTTCATAAAATTGTCTGACTCAATCGTGATGCTGCTGAGAACTGTTTTGCTGGATCTGTATGAAACATTGGTCTGGCTTCATTATGTTCACTTTGGGATCTACATAATAGGAGGGATGTGTCAGCGAATGTAGGCAGAGTTGATCAACCAGCATGTTGCCTGAGTTGACGAGATTCACTTGTGAAGACAGTTTGGACAGAGTGGAGTTTTATTTTCTCAGAACACATCGGGTTCAGAGGAGACATGATAGAGATGTATCGATGAGAGGCACAGACAGTTATACAGGAAGAAACTATTCACTTCGGTGGAGGCAGAAATTGCCAGGGAACATGCATTTACAGGAAGGTATGGAAGATTTGGAAGGATTGTGGGAGTTCTATTTTATTCATTCAGAGGGTAGTGGGAATCTGGAACTCACTGACTGTAAGGGTGGATGGAGTCAGAAGAGTTCATCATTTTGAAGAGGTATTTAGATGAAAGCATTTACAGGGATATCAGGGTACAACCCAATATCTCCAGGCCAGTATCAACGCAAGTTCCAAAAGTGGTAAAGAAGGTGACGGGCAGGCTTGCCTTTATCAGTTCGGCCACTGAGTTGGAAATTCATGTTACGATGGTTTAAGATTTTAGTGGTTCCACATTTGGAGGACTACATTTAGTTCCGGCCACCACAATACGGGGACGCTGTGGAGGTGTCAGAGAGGCTGCCAACGTAGTTTCCCAGGATGTTGCCTGAATTAGAGTATATTAGACAAGCTTGGATTGTTTTCACGAGAGCATTGGATGTTTTGGTGTAACCAGATAACAGCGCATAAAATTATGAGACACACGGGTAGGGTGAATAACCAACGTCTTTGACCCATGGTGGAAATGTCAAACACTAGGGGCATAGGTTTAAGATGAGGGAAAATGTTTGGAGGTGATGCACGAGACAAGTTCTTTTTGTGAAGAAGATGGTTAGTGACTTTAGCACGGTGCAAGATGAGGTGGTCAAAACAGTTACATTCGCAAGATGAAAGATCCATTTATGAACATTCATAAACAGCAAGTGAATAAAGGGATACAGACTATGTTCAGACAGATGAGATTACAGTTGAATGGCATTGTGACCTTCACAGACATGGTGGGATGGGATGAATGACCTGTTCTTATGCTGCAATCTTTTATATTGTCAATGTGCACTTGTATTGCCTCGGCATGCAAGATTGTACGCCAAGCAATGGAAAATGGGATCAGAATGGAATTAGGTTATTGGGGAGGAAATGACCTAATGATATTAATTTAGATTGTTGGTCTCGAGACCCAAGCAGGATTCTGAGGAACTTGGTTTAATTCAGGCCTTGTCAGATGGTGGAAATGAATTTTAATGAAACAAATATTGGGAATGGAGTGTCTAATGGTGACCACGAAACATTTTGTGATTGTTAGGAAAGATGTCCATTTCGTTCACTGCTCTCCTTTCAGGAAATATAGAATCCACGTGAATCCAAACCCATTACCATGTGGTTGGTTACAATTGCCGTCTTTGAAATTAAGGGAAGCAGTAAATGATGGTCCAGGCAGTGATGCCCACATCCTGTGATTGAAAAGAAACAATAGTTAGAAATTTGTTTTTGATCGACTGCGGTTTGATCAGTCAAAAGGCCTTTTTTCTATAGACCTCCATGACTCTGTAATAGATGCTGGGTCATTCGAAACTGTGTCTCCCTGCAATTCATCACGCTGAGGGCTACATCATGTGGTGGTGACGGCGAAATATCGACTTCAATCGTTGTAGAATGTTCCCTTTTCTGTTTTTGAGATGAAGATATGAGGTAGAGGCTGCAATCAATTTCGGAGACTTTCCAGGGTCAGCAGCATTCGGATGCTGCCACCCTTTGGTGAGACACAACCATCCCCAATAAGGATGACAATCCAAACTAGACCATGACATTTCCTGGCGATGACACTACCATTTTCTTACCTCCCCTCTCTCCCTGTTAATAAGGCAAACCACCAACCCAAAAAAGAGTGGTGGGTGGAATTCTTCGCTGATAAATGTCGATTCATGAACTTTGAATAAGCAACATGACTCGAGAGTACTCAATGAATGGTAGGAGACGCGAAAGGTCAGTGGAACAGAGGGATTTGGGGCTGTTTGTACACAGAACCTGAACTAGCAACCATAAGCTATTAGATAATTAAGAAGGTTAAGGTTATGCTTGTCTTTCTCAGACGAGGCATTGATTATGAGAGCAGGGAACTTATCTTGGAGATTTACAGGACATTGTTAGGTCACAACTGGTGATCTGCGTGAATTGCACACTATAGGACCACACTATAGATGGATGTGGCTATATTGATGTGGAGGAACAAATGTTGGACTGGGGAGGACAAAGTTAAAAATCACACAACGCCAATTATACTCCAACAGCTTTCAGAGCGTCACTCCTTCTTCAGGTGGTTGTGGAGGATGTACACATATGGTCCAACACCACAATCACCTGACAAAGGAGCTGCGCTCTGAAAGCTAGTGCTTCCAAATAAACCTGTCGGACCATAACCCGGGGTTGTGAGATTTTAAACTGTGACTGCATTGGAGGAAGCGCAGAGAACATTTGCCAGGATGTAGATTGGATGGGAGCAGTTCAGTGATGAAGGGAGAGTATTAGAGCAAAGAAGGTCGAGGGGACAGCTGATAAATGTCTGGAAGATTCTGAGATGTGCGCAGAAGTTGGATAGCGAGGATCCTTTTCCTTAGTCGAAGGTTCAGTAACTTTGGGGCACCATGTTAAAGGGATAGGTGAGAGATTTAAAATGGATTTAAGGAAGCATTGTTTCACCGGGAGCATGGGGTGCAATGAAGATAGTAGAGATCTGGAATTCACTGCCAGGGAGGGAAGTTCCCATTTAATTCACACATGCGACATTAGCATTGCTGACTGGGCTGATCATATATTGCTTGCTCCTGAATGACTTGGGAATGTTTTGCTGAGTTGCTTACTTGAGTCGTCACATTCCATGTACTGTAGGTCGACGCAAAGTGTCTTAAGGGAAGGAACTCCTCAGCAACAGTGAAGGAAAGACTGTATATTTCCAAATCCGGGTGCTGAATGGATCACAGGAAGCTTGCATCTGGTATTGTTCCAATTTAGCAATTATACTTGTCCTTCACAATGAAAACGTATTGGCAGATCCTGTCAAAGGATATTTGGTGCATTTCTGCATTGCTATCTTGAAGATATTACACACTGCTGCTGCTAAGTGTCAATGACAGAGTGAGTGGATGTTTGTTGATGTCAAGTGGTCTACTTTGTCCTGGATCTTGACGAGCTTCTTGAGTGTTGCTGCAACTGCACTCACCCAGCAAGTGGAGAATATCTCAACACATCCTGAGTTGTGTCTTGTAAGTTGGTGCACAGACTTTGGGCGTAACTTGCCACAGTTTTCTTAGCCTCTGACCCGCTGTTGTAACCACAGGGTTTATTGATGAATTCACTTGAGTTTCTGGTCAATGATAATCCCTAGGGTGTTGATAGTGGTGGATTCAATGAAGATTGCACCATCAAGTTTCATGTGGAGTTGGTTATATTGTCTCTTATTTGAGATGGTCATTGTATGGTAATTATGACGAGCAAGTATCGGTGCCCGAGCCTGGATGGTTTTCAGATATTGTTGCATTTGAACATGAACTATTTCAGTATCTGTGAAGTTACAAATGGTGCTCAACATTGTGCAGTCATTGGTGAACACCACGACCTTTAAACTTATGATGGTAATCAGACTGATCCCAGGAATGCCGGGGATGTCTTATGACGATTGGCTGAGTAGGTCTGGACCTGAACCCATCAAAGTTTAGAAAACAGAGTTAGTACCTAATTGAATCATGCAAGAATCTTAGCGGACACGACAGGGTAGGTGCGGAGAAGTTGTTTCTGCTAGTGAGAGAATCTTGGACTAGATGGGCATTCTTTCAAAATAAAAACGGGATGATGTTTTCTCCGTGAGAAATGAACACAGAAAAAAAGTGATCATGAATGCAGTGAATTTTATTCAAATAAATGCAGGAAGAGTGGCCTTCTCAGACATTGCCGCTGACACAACAAAGGAGTGACAGCATTTAGCACCAAGCAGAGCTTCGCTTTGACCATGCTTCACTAGTTGGAACTCACAAGCTCTTGCAGCACTTGAAGAACAAGAGACACTTCCCATTAGTTTCGATCTCATCTCTGCACACGTGCTTAGTCTGCAGCTCCCATTGCCTTTTCCACAGCGGAAAGGCAGACCTGGTTCAAGAGATGGAGGACGAGATCGCAGAATGATAGAATGTTGTAGCACAGAAGCGGCCAATTGGTCCATCATACCTGTATGCAGTTCAATTCCCTAATCCAATTTTCTGCATTCCCTTCCAAGCTCTTCACGCACCTTCTATCCCAATAACTGCTTCATGTTCCAATTGTTTCTTCAATGATACACATAAGTTCAACTTCGAGCCTCCCAGTCTGAGCTACATGGAGAGGAAAGACTGTGGGATAGTCTCTTTCAACTCCCCCAAACCAAACTCGCAACCCTTGTGTTGGAGATGGATTAACACCTTGCTGCATTAATTTGGTGCATCATCCTAATATTGCAACATTTCTGGGATTGGTGCACTCCCCATTCAAATATTCGAAAATCAGTTTTATTTGTTCACTTTTGTGGATGTTTTCCTAATTTCTCGTGCACCTAATCTATGCATAAGCAGTGTACATCCGCTTTTGTTTGGTCAAGGCAACTTGTCCTCGAATCTGATTTATCCGTTTCTTACTGGACATTCAGCACTCATTCGCAATGTTATCACTTCATCCCTGGTGCATGTTCCGAACAATAGAATTAAAACAAAGTTTCCACCAGTTCTACCACATGTCAAACTGCAATTCAGAAACGAAATCTTGAAGATGAAGCTATTGAAGTATTCATCAGTTTGGATTTTGATGTTGAGGAGGATGATTCGGATGTATTTAAAGAGATATATTGAGAACACTGTGAAGCAGGAAAGGATCTGATTTCTTTTTCACAAAAATATTCCCCACAGCGTGGAAATAGGTGCTATGGCTAGACAAGTACGCTTGATGATAAACCCACCCTTATTCATTTCCCTATTTTACATGTGAATAAACTAATACTTTGGGCAAGTGCCTCTGAGGTCCCTTTCAAATATTTCCCCTCCAACTCTAAACCTCTGCCGTCTCATTCTGAACTACCATACTGCAGTGAAAAGATCTTGTCTATTTACCCTAATCATGTCCGTCATGACTCTATAAACCTCTAGAAGGTCACCCTTCAGCCTCTGACGCTCCACAGTCAACAATCCCAGCGTATTCAGCCTCTCAAATATCCAACCGCGACAAAATCCTTGTTAATTCTTAATAATGTTTTTCACCAGAGTACCAGAGCAACTGGAATCAATAGGTGTGTTTATGAAGGTTTATTTTCTCACTTCAAAGGCCTGTGAGTTGAATCAGATTGCATATTCACTGACATAGGAGACAATTGGGTATGGCAACACGAATGATCAAGTCAGTGGCATATTATTCAGAGAGCCATTTCTCACATTAAAAAGTCCAACAGACACTTGCAGAGTGGGTGAAATGTGCCATAGGTAAATCAAAGCACAGCATCAAGATGTAGCAGTATCTGCCCACAAAGAATATTATTACTCCAAAAAACGTTGCAACCATTCCAGTGCCTGAGACATGCCCTGTCCAGGGACTGGCACAACATTTCTGCCTTTCCTTGTTTTTTTTGCACTTTGATGGCTCAAAAAGAACCTAATGTTTCATAGTGCTCCTGTCTTGCCTGGTTGTGTAACGCAGACATAAGTCAGGCAGCTTATCATTGTTGTCAGCAGTGATCACTCAAAGGTCTGGACTGTCCGGCCCTTGGAACAGCAGCTAAAACAGCAAACACTCTGCATGAACTTCAACCAAATGGGCTCGCCTCAAATCCTCAGGAAACCAGTTCTCAGTCAGGGCAAGGGAGAGAGTAGTCAGGAGATCCTGGCACAGGATGTCCAACGACTTTGACATTGTTTGGGACAATCAAGATCAGGGAATCTGTATCACTGCAGTCCAGAGGGGTGGCCACACAAACTACTTATTATATCCCTGAAATGCTCCGGTAGAATATTCGATCCTAAATTGCATGCTGACCCTGTTCGTTCCTGTCATTGGGGATCGTTTCGATTAAATTCTCAAGGAGGGCTGCGGGGGACCCTGCAGGAGTTGTGAAGCTGGGGAAGCCAGATCTGGGCAGTGTAGGTAGAGTGGCCAGCAACTGTGGAATGGGTGAGAAATTCACTACGTTAGAGGGGGATGGATATATGGACGTGGGTTACTGTGGAAGTGTGAGTCTCCTTCACTGTTCCGGTTTAGATGTGGGGACAGGACAGCATGGTGCTTGTCATGGCGATGCTGTAGGCCTGGGGCTTCGGGATGCGTAATGTTTTGGGGTAAAGTTTGTAAATTAAGGAGCTCTATGGGAAAGTACAGAGGCTCATGGACTCGATACAAAGTGCAAGGAAGAAAGGAAAATAAAGATGTCATGTCGCTACTTTATAAGGATGTGGTTTAGCTTATCTTTTCGTATCGTGTTTAATTCTGGGGTCGCCACATCAAAGGAAGGATGTGAAGGGTGCCGAAAAGGATTATCAGGACGCTGAATGTGTTAGTGGTTATGAGATATGACGAGACTCTGGAGAAGGCTCAGGTTGATTTTCTTGGAGCAGCGGAGGCTGAGTGGAGACTTCGGAGAAGTCTATTAAATTATGAGACGCAGAAATGTAGTAGACAGTCAGAATCTCTTTCCCGAATTGAAATTTCTTAAACAATGAAGCGAACATTCAAGATGAAATTAGGAAAGTTCAAACAAATGATGGGGGAAAGCGTTTTTGACACAGCAAGTGTTAGGTGTGTGGAACGTAATCTCAGGGATGGTAGTTAGCCCTACAAGCATATGGATGTGCAAGGAATTAAGCGATACGGACCAAGTGACCATCAACCAGCTGGAACTACCAGTTACTAAATAACTGAAGACAGAAGTAAATGCATTTGCAGGAATGGTAGGCAGTAGCCTCACAGAAAAGATAGACTAGAAATCAGATAGTGTCATGGTTGTTGTCTTGATCAGGAGATCTGTCACTGCCATTAAGATCAGGGAAAGTTCTGAAGAGACTGTATTTCCCCCTAGTGCTCACCAGGGTCAAGAGCAGATCAGGAAAATGCAACCCGGATCATAACACAGGACTCGTGTCAAGCTTTAATTTGCAGTTAACACTTTCCTGTCATCATTGTCCACAAATTGAAAGATTCTACTGTTTCCAACAAACTGATATCTTTTTGGGCTGGAATATGTTTGTGGAAGTGGTAGGAATTGTAATTGTAATGGTGTGCAAATGTATTAACCAGGCGCTCTTTCACACATAAAAACGACCCGATCTGATTGCAATTTCCCGAATTATAGAGCATTCCGCACTATATCTTAACAATTCAGTTGGCTCAGCAAAGGATTTCTCTACAACTCCGATTTGTAAACAGAGAAACAGATTTATCGTTTCAAGGTCAGCTGACTCTCAGTGACTTTGAACTCAAAACTTTAATCCAATGTGTGTCTCCCCAGATGTCAACTACTTCCTGCAGCATCCACAATCTTTCACTGTGTGATTTCGATTCTAGTTTGCACGCTTAAACAAAGGCTCCTGATCATTTGCTTTTTGTATATACCACCTACTTATCCCACTTCAAGAAATTGTTGATGAAATTTCGTTGAGCTGAAATGTTCACTGTCTGTATTCCCACCTGCCTGATCTGTTGAGTATTCCCAGCCATGTCCTTCTGAGAGTTGGACATTTATACATCGGGAACGTCTCACAACGTCAGTCGATGGAAAGATTTCTAGAATCAGCGAAAAGTTTCTCGAGAATCAACCAGTAATTTGTGGAAAGGTGATGTGCTTTCTGTTTTGGAATCGTCTGGTCTAAGCCCATTGGGAGAATTTCACGTTAATTCAGTCAGATCAATGCTAGTTTTGATTCAATTCAGATTCCATCATTGATCAGACCAGTGTACTTTTTACACATGACGTCCATCAAAGTATCATTATTGCGTTTGTGGGTCAGCATTGAGTCCAAGGTCATGACCATTCGCTGCATAAAATTTCTTTCACGCATTCTCACTGTGGAACATCCCCAAACTGAAATAACTCTCCTCTAATCATTTTATGGTCAGCTAATGGAAACAGCTTCACTTTATTTATCTTTTGTTAACCAATCATAAACTACAGCTCCCACTCTATCAAATCTCTCCTCAATGCCGATTTCTACAACCTAAACTCATGACTGTAATCTGTCATTCCCCAAACCATTCTACATCCATCAAAGCACACCTTCACTGCCACACATATCATTTCTGGTATATGTTATTCCCCATGCGGTCTCCTCTACATCGTGGAGACCAGCCGCCTCCTCGAAGAGTGCTTCAGAGGACATCTCCCAGACACCAGCACCAACGAACCCCACCGCTCCGTGGCTGAACATTTCAACACCCTGCCCACTTTGCCGAGGACATGCAGGCTCAAGACCTTCTCCATCGTCATTCCCCTACCATTCAATGCCAGGAGGAAAAATGCGTTATCGAATGCCTCGGAACCCTTCAAGCTCATGGCCTCAATGAGGACTTCACCAGTTTCCTCATTTCCCCTCCCCAACCTTAACTCAGTTCCAATCTGCCCGCTCAGCACTGCCCTCATGACCTATCCCATCTGCCCATTTTCCTTTCTATCTGTCCGCTCCACCCTCCTTTCTAATCTTTCACTATTCGCTCCACCTCCATCCACCTGTTTCACTCTCAGCTATCTTTCCCTGCGCCATTTATCTCTCCACCCCCAAGGCTCCCAGACTCGTTCCTGATGAAGTGCTTTTGCCTAAAACGTTGATTTTCCTGTTCCTCGATGCTGCCTCAGCTGTTGTGTTATTCCAGAACCACGATAAGCTGAAATAAATTGAGGGGAATAGGTAATTTTTAAATTCAGCGCACCCAAATATAGCCACTACAATAGTAGCCATACACCTCAAAAAACGGTTTCATAAGGCGACGATAATGAATTTTATTGCACTTTCTGCAGTTTACAATATTTTCTGATGTGCTCTCACAAATTTCACGTGCATAAAGAGGAGTGGGTGCTTTAGGCAAGCACTGGCCAGGTTAATGTCATTCTCCTAATATCTCAGCTTCAACATCGCAAGGGATTGGGCAAAACTGTTCTGTCTGTCGGTCCTTCTTTCTTTCGCCCAAAGACAAAGATAGCTCAGCAGGACTGGCATCACCCGTAGGAGAGAAAGCAGAGTGAATATTTTGGGTCAAGTGAACATTTAATTCTCATAATGTCATACCACGAACACCAATAAAAACAAGGGTGGTATGGAACACCCTCTCAACGTGTTGACCTCCAGTTCCAATCACCCCGCTCAGCACTGCCCTCATGACCTGTCCCATCTGCCCATTTTTCTTCCGATCTGTCCGCTCTCTCCTCCTTTCTGACCTATCAATATTCAATCCACCTCCATCCACCTGTTTCACTCTCAGATATCTTCCCCCGCCCCATTGTGAGTTGGTCGGAGCATTTCTCCATGTGAGGTGATGTGCCCCTTCAGGCAGCTGACAAACTCCTTGTATGAAACTCTGAGCAGATGCATTCCTAGAGACGCTGCCTTTTGCAGTGTGAAAGATCCATGGGGAAATCGAGGTCGCAGATTTACTCAGCTTTGTTGCTGTTTTTCTAATTCTGTCAATGTACAATTTAATTACACTGACAAGTTTAATCCCAATTATTAAGGAGTGTTGCTGCTCAGTACATCACAAAGAAATAACAAAAACAGAATCCGGAAACTGCCAGCAATAACACTGTCTACTCAGACATCATTGTCCCCTTCCCGAGATCACAGAATATTTCGTTTAATATTGCATCGGGACAATCTATTCCAGTGTGAAAATATGTCACAGAGCTGTCCTTCTGCACTCCAGGGTAGGAGCTGCCGTCTTTAAACAAAAACATTTCACTCATTGATTGACATGGGAATCTTCTCACACCCTGACTGTGTGATTTGCTGCTGAGGTCAGTATTTATTCCCCATTCCCTATTTCCCAGGATCTGGAGTCACAGGAAGGACTGAGTGAGGAGAATGCACTGTCTTTCCTGTGGGAGGAGGGATCAGTGAATAAAATGGGATTCCAACGATGGAGAGATCACTGACCTCACTCTTACTGACACTCTCCATTCAGACATCTACAGAACGGCAGAGTTTTCAATGCAAATAGGAATAGAGTCACCATGGTATTCATGTGCATCCATCTTTAAATGTGATACGGTCAGCTGAAGAGGATGATCGCAACTGTATAGGATCTTTCGTATCACAAATTACACAGCAAGAAAAAATAACAGGAAATGTATGAAGAAAAAAGTGCCTTTATTGAAAAACTGAAATCTAACGTCAGCAGGTCGGGCAGTATCTGTGATGAGAGAACCGCATTCCATTTCTCTCAAGCTAGTCTCTGAGCCACTAATGTTCCTGCCTAACCTGAATGGTCCTGTGCCAATTAACACTTGGGAGAGATATCAATGCAAAGGTTTAGCTTCTAAATTGGACAACGAACTCTTAACAGTGAGTTGGCCTAACCTTGTTTCTTGCCTGGTATGTGTTGTCTGTAAGTACGTGTATCAGTAAGGTTCTCTCATGTCCATGCCATTGTGAACTTATTGACACCCTGACCTTGGGCCATGAACCCCAGCACAAGAATGGAACACAACCTCCTGGACTCACGTTCATTACTGCAGAGAAAGGTATCGATTCTTGTGAGCCCCCTCCAACAATTCCATTACTTTTGGTGTACTCCCACTTGACTGGTTTTCTGTTCATTCTGGTGCCACTCTTGCCAAAAATGAGGCTCCTGTCTCCCTGCTGTCTGGCTCCCTATGCATACCCGACTGACAATCACACTCTCTTGTCGCTGAACATTGACCAAATCACGCAGTCTAACCCTAAAAGGTGTGATGCCCTCCTGCTGCAAATAATCCAACGAACATTCCTCCTCCCCAAGAAATTGTCTGTATTTTAGCACAACACTCACATTCTGCAGCTGTGACACATACGCATTGCTGGTGGCCTTAATGTGCTCCAATTAACTGATTCTTTTTCTCGAATTAGGTTTAGATTTACGTGTTTTCACATCTTTTCTTGAACTTAAAGTCCATCACTGGCTTAATATAAAGCTTGCAACAGATATTCTAAGATAAGACAAACCCAACGGGTGAGATGCTCTCGTTTGGCAAGATTCATATGCTCCAACCAGATGCAATCGATCTGACTCAGTTGTGGAGGAGCCATTTTCAGCTGCTTCTTTGTGTAAATAAGGTCAAGTATATTGCTCCCCAGGTAGAGGAGCATAACAGCTGATGAAATGTGAAATGGAAAGAAAAAACGTAATAACGATGCAGCCTAGGCAATTCTCAATTTTACTCAATGTCCATCTGTTTCCGGAATATCTGTTCTGGAATAATAACGCTATTTTTCAATTAGTCTGGCTCTATGTGACTCCAGAACCAGAGTAACGTGTCGCTGTCTCTCAGCTGCCCTCTCAGCTGTGATTACTGACAGACGCTGATCGTTGGAATGCGTCACTCACACCACATTAACAAATGAAGGATCTGGAATATACAACAAAGCACCATGGAATGGCATGTAATTCAGGATGGAATTTGCCTGTGAAAGCATGATGGACTGTGACAATTCACATCACGTGCATGACTCCAGATCCTGAGGAAAACAGATACCGAGAAGTGTTTCCGACAGCACGAGATTGCAGAGAAATCCGTGTTGGGGGGACAGGTAAGTAAAGCAGACACGTGGTGTCATGAAGCCTGGACAAACACAGGTGGAATAGCAGAATTCAGAGGTGAGAAGGTTGAATGACTTTATGCTTTTGCCCAGTCTACCTCCTCCTTCACACATATCTTGCTTACCTCAACAGACTAAAGGCTAAATCCTTTGGTGCTAACAATCTTAAGCAGACACTGATGGAGAGACTCAGCAGGCCTGGTCGCATCTGTGCAGAGACAGAGAGAGAAACAGAGTTCACGTTTCCAGTCTGTTCTCACTCTTCTTCAGAATGTCTTCAAGAATCTAACTGGAAATGTGAGCAGTGTTTCTCTCACTCATCGGGCTCTGCCAGACCGGCTTGGGAGTTCTCCAGCATTCTCCTGGCTCACATTCCCCATTGAAAGACATCTCGCCTCTCAACAACAGCCCACCGTCTCCATCAGCAGTGAAAGGCTTGGCCACTATCAGGCTGAGAAGCAACTAATTCAATGCTTTCACCATCCTCTGGTGATCATTGCCCAGGCACAGTGTGAGGTGCAGGAAATTGTAGCATATTATATGAACAAATAAACAGTTCATTAGTTAATTATCACAGCCTCCATCTTCAACGTGCAAAAGGGCCAGACTATTGACTGTGCCCATTCGGAATACAAGAGGGCAGATTGTGCGGGCTCGTTACAATCTTCCATCGAGCTCTTCGTGACCGTCGTGGCACACATCAGTGGCTCGTGTTAGCTGAGATGGGAATGAAACCTCTGAATTCTGGCCCGGAATATCTGTCCTCCTGCAGGATCCCATGGACCATAAACGACTCCCTGAGGGGGACAGACACAGCCGTAGCTTGGCCTAGGAAGTCTGTGACATTGATTGCAGCCTCTACCATCTGCCCAAGCCTGGTTTGAACCTCATCCGCAAAACGCTACCTGGGACTACAGACAAACGGGACAACAATGATGCCATTTGGCTATCAGCACCCTAGAAATCACATCCTACTCTAGTCCCATTTTCCAGCACTTGGCCTACTGCCTTGAATGCTTTCACATTATATGAGCATATTGGGAATTCCGAAGAGTACAACAGAGCATCAGGCCATTCAACCCACAATTTCTGTGCCGATCATGGTGCCATTCTTCTCGAATCCCATCTGCCTGCTCATCGTCTGCATCCATCAAATCACTACCTGCTCATGTGTTGTCATAGAGAGGTTTTTAACCAGGAAGTAAATGGAGGGTAATGGGGAAAAGGCAGGGAAGTAGGTTTGATGATGATTATTTCAGCGATGATCTCATTGCGTGGTGAAGCAGTCTCGATGGGCACCCTGTCCATTGTGAGAATATCATCTTTGAGGTATGGGGACCTACACCAGACACAATAATGCAGGAGTGACCTCACCAAGTCTCTGTATGACGTCAGTGAGCATCCCGAATCTGAACTCCAATCCTTTTCAATGAAGGCCAACATACCATCTGCCTTCCTCCTTTCTTGCTGTGAGTCAGGCAGGGAGTAAACTGTTTGTTCACAGCGAGGGCAAGATTCCAAACAGCTTGAGAAAGAGAGTCAGACAGGATGGCGACAGGTTCCGCTTCAGAGGTAAATATTGAAGAAAACAACTGCAGCTGGTAAGAAATGTGTAACCATTGGGAGACAGCTGGTGCTGGTTGAACTGGACGGGTCACCCCACCCCAGGCGAGGGAGAGACCGAGAAGGTGGGAACTGCAGGGGCTTCATGAGTTGGAGCAAGGAAGTGAAAACCCTGTCTCCAAAATAGCAAACGACATCACAATGGTTGGAAATACCGGTCATAAGAGGGATACCGGCAGTTTGTGGAGAGATGTTCATAGTTTAGACAGATGTTAAACTTTTTGAATTGGAGTATAATGTGATAAGAAGTGAAGTTGATCGTGACTAAATTGAGAAAGCTGCATCAAAAAGGGACTTAGTGGAACTTGTGCACATTAAACAGAAAGCTCACACAGAGGGGCATCAGATAATCCAGAAGGTGAATGGAATGTTCTAGAGGGCTGCAGTGTTAGAGTATGGAAGTCTTACCATTTGGACCACATTTGTTCGCAATGTTTAAGGAAATACATAATTTCATTCCAAGCAGTTCAACGAATTTACTCTGGGAAGATTCTGGGATGAAGAGTTTGCATTCTGAGCAAAGGCTAAAGCAGTTTGGTCTATATGCTGGAGTTTAGGTGAATGACAAGTGATCTCACATGCAACATGTAGGATTTTTAAAGGGCTTGACAGGAAAATTGCTGACAGGATGCTTCCCCCTTATTGCGGAGACAAGGAACTGACTCTCAGAATGAAGGCATTCCAATTTCAGACTGGGTGGAGGAAGACGTTCTTCCTTCAGAGGATTGTAAAGATTTGTAGTTCCTTGTGACAGAGAGCCATGTGGGCCATAACTTCTTCATATATTTGAGGCTGAGAGAGAGAGATTCTCGATCAGACGGGAGAACAAAGGGTTATGGAGACAGGGCAGGAAAGGGGATGGGAGGAATGTTTGAACACACATGATCCTGTTGAATATTAAAGCAAGTTTGAGGGGCCAAATTGTCGATTCTTCATCTTCTCTCTTTTGAACTTTATGTCGGCTGGAACAGGAATTGAACTTTGATTATTGGCATCACTCTGCAGTGCAATCGAGAAATACAGCCAATTGAGCTACCCAATGTCAATATTAATGCAACAGCAATCATATGAAAATGGAAAGTTTAAAGATTATTTACGCAGAGTGATACATAGGAATACAACATGGTAGGGAAACTAATTGAGAAACAGAAAAGAGATTGGAAGCAGTATTAAATAGGGAAAAATAGAGGAAGGGAGAGAACGTGAGTGTGTGTGAGAGAGGGAATAATCAGGTAAAAGCAGGGAGATAGCGACAGACAGATCGATAGAAACACAAAGAATGGTGGAGAGAGATAAAAGCAGAGAGAGCTGTAGAGGAGGGGACAGATCAGGAAAGGTGCAGATCTCAAGAAAATAACTGACAACACCTTCCAGAAACCCAGGACATCTTAGAATATTGGATATATATGTAATCTTTAATGAGTGTAATCACTGTTTTAATAGGGGAGAGAAGGCAGTTGCACACAGTCAGATCTCAAATTTCATGACAAAGTAGGGGCTGGTCTCGTTGAGGGGTAGTTATTGGTAACAGAGCATTGGAAGTAAAGCTACAGGTCTGCTTTCAAGAAATGTTTGGGTCTGGCTGACGTTCAGAAACTGGGAGAGATGGAAACTGGGACAAGGCTGAGTTGGAGAATGAGGAAATTCGCCTTCAAGTCTGGTTGACTGTAAAATTCAGTTGTTGTGGTTCTGGAATTTGTGTTGCAGACGTTTCGTCCGCTGGCTAGGTGATATCCTCAGTGCTTGCGAGCCTCCTGTGAAGCTCTTCTGTGATGTTTCCTCTGGCATTTTTAGTGATTTGTATCTGCTGCTTCCGGTTGTCAGTTACAGCTGTCCGCTGCAGTGGCAGGTATATTGGGTCCAAGTCGATGTGCTTATTGATTGAATCTGTGGATGAGTGCCATGCCAAACAGAGAATAGCCAGGGAATTCCGAGAGGTATGAAACTCATCCATAGAAGGGGATGAGTATGAAGGGAAGCTGGAACCTTACTCAGGCGTGCCATGCAGCGTTGGAAGTAGATATGGAAGCAGAAAAGATGCGCACAGCAGACCAATCAGGAAAACAGAAGCAATTGTATAATCTCCGCGCCTCGCTCAAAGATTTAAAAATGCACCAAATCTACAGAAATGCAAAGGATTGTTGTTTTTCGCCATGTCAATGATGACCTCAACAAACAGCAACCATTCTTAATCTAAAACAAAACATGGCTGACTTCTCAAAATTGGCCTTATGTGTCCGAGGTTTGATGAGAAGATGTGGGAAATGAACCCAGACCTCCTGGATCAACGATAGGAATACCTCCATGAAACCACAAGAGCTGTGGGTAACATGCCTCTCATTGTTTAGAGTTGAAGAGTAACCCAGTGGGTGAGTCTCAGCTGGAACCTAATCTCTCCTCAGGGATACAAGAACCCGAGGCCAAAAACCTGGAGCTGGACACAGTCAACAGAAATAACTCCATTTCAGGGACGTGAGGGAAACACTCTCTGATCAGTTTGGATAGTCAATCTGTCTGTTAAATATTTGACTCTTCCGCGGATCTCACCGGCTACAAGGCTCCATTCCGTCTCTCAGAGTTCCACTATAGCTGCATTGTCCAATAATAAAGATTGGAATGGATGCAGCATGTCACTGTGCACTTGCCAGTTCAAGCAACAGACTGCGCTCTGCTGAATGCTCAAATATCAGTTTGCCACACTACATACATTGCATTACTACAGATAATATACAAAATTCTCACTGCTAACTGTTCAAATCAGAGTTGTTCCAAGATGTAGATGTTGCATCACTGTAGGTAGTACACACGTTAGACACTGCGGAGTGTCATAAATTAGTTATCTCACACTGTAGGTATTGTATTACTGACGATGGCGCATTACTACAGAGAACACACATATTGCACACTTCTGAGTATTCAAATTTCAGCCACCCCACACAATAGCCCTAGTTTTTTTGCAGTCAGTCCAGCAGCTGAATACTACTGTTTGCCCAAATATCAGTTATCCCATACCATTGTATTCGTGCAGATAGTGTCTATTTGTGTATGTGTGTGTGTGTGTACGTGTGTCAGTGTGTCTATGTGTGTTTTTGTGTCTGTGTATGTGCTTGTGTTTGTGTGTCTATGTGTGCTTGTATGGGTGAGTGTGTCCATCTTTGTGTATGTGTTTGTATGTGTGTTTGCTTGTGTCTGTGTGTTTCATTGTGTCTGTGCATATGTTTGTGTCTGTGTGTGTGCCTGAGTATTTGTGCCTATCAGTGTGTGTCTGTGTGTTTGAATATGAAAGTTTGTGCATTTGTGTAAATGTGGGTGTGTAGGTGCATCTGCGATTGTGCATTTGTGTATATATTATTTTATGCGTGTGCGTGTATCTATGATGATTATATATGTATATATTGTTTTGTGCCTGTGTCTGGTTGCTTCAGTACACATTGTGTGTCTGTGTGTGTTATTGTTTGACACATAATTGAAATGACGTCTTCACATGTGTGTCACAGATTCAGTCTGTGTTGTGGTTTTGCAATTATTAACTGTGGGACAGCCTGAGCAACATATATGAAGCTTCCACGCTCTGGGCAGCTCATCGTGGAGCAGAAAGTCAGGGGAAGATGAGAACTCTCCTGTTCTTTGTTCTTGTGTCCTTGGTGATGGTGCAGGCAGGCACTGCTGTTGAAGTCATGAAACAACATCTTTCCTTTCAACGTGAGTCCATTTAATAGTCAAACAATGTTCACAAACATTCAGAAGGGCAGACTGAAGTCACTCATCTCTCTGAAGATTAAGTTGTTACCCACTGTCTTTAGCTGACAAGAGACGAAAACCAATCAGTTAATATGTACAATAACTATTTGTGGGATGCTAAGCCAAGATTTATTGTCCATTCCTTATTGCCCAGAGGCATTTGGGAATGAATCTGGAGTCAGGTATGAATGAATCAGAGCAGGTAATGACAATAGATTTCCTTCTCTTCAGAACATTAATGAAGTAGCTATTCCCTTGTTTCACCACCAGCATCCCTCCCCCGGATAATCAACAGCGTTTGCATACTTGATATCAGATTATTTGGATATAATTCATATTTCGTCATCTTCCTCGATGAGATTCAAAGGCAACTGTTCACAACGTGAGCTTGATGGTCTTGGATGTCCGTCCAGTGATCGTCCAAACAGTCTGCAATGAATTGCTTGGGCAGTTGGTGAATTATGGCAGACATTTCCCAGTCGTGAACAATCCAATTCAATTCTGAAACATTTCATGATTATTGACATTTAGGAATAATTAAGTCGCAGATTATAACATTTAAGGCTATTCCATGTTAATGGATGTCACGTCATTGCTGCAATCGAGAGGTTACCGCCCTTGGATTGTCCTGTGTTCATTATGTACAGATTTATCATCAGTGACTGCAAGAAATATGTCTTTAAAGTTTAGGGGTCTCACGGAATGAGATGAACTCTTGGCCCCTTACTGCAGGAATCAATGAATCTCTCGTCTTTGCTTTCCAGGTCGATTACACAATTGTACACAAGGCGGAGGGGTGTGCAGAATTCAAAAATGTTCCGATGATGAAGTCGTGACTCCTTTTATTTGCGCACGCGGTTTCATTTGCTGCTACAATATAAGGGCACAGCGACGTTAATCTGAGGCATGCCTGAAGCTAACTGCAGTATCTTTCGTGATTGGATGGGTCCCAATGGGTCCTAAGCCACTGCTTCTGTGTCGTGAATAAAGCTGTTCACTGTGTTACTCGCATCCCGTGGCCCGTGTTTGATTTCAAACTGTGAGCAGTGTGTCTGGTTTTGTCTTTGTTGTGGGGGTACGGACGGTCGGGGGAGGGGGGATGGTGGGCAATGATCAGAAATGCTGGGAATATGTTTACCACGGTTAGCTCCTAACTACCCAATTTCATAGAACCATTGTCAACAGAGCCCTCTTAACATGTCTGATCCATTTCCCTCATTTTTACCATCAGCCCCTTACCCCTCTTGCAACAGAGATCGATTTCTCCTTGTCCTTACCTACCATCCCATCACTAGCATCCACATCCAGAAAAACATCAGTCATCATTTATAACACCACTAGTGAGATGCGACCGCCAGACACAGATTCCAACTTCCGCGGGGATCATTCCGTGTGAGACACCCTGGTCCACTCTTCCTTCACTCCGAACAGCCCCAACATCCAATTGGCACCTTCCCTTGCAACCCCCTAAGGTAACACCTGCCAATTTACCTCTTGCCCCGTCAGCATCCAAGGGCCCGAACGTGCCTTTCAGGTGAAGCAACGATTGATCTTCACTTTTCACAATTTCGTCAGCTGCATTCACTGCTCGTGATGTGGGTCTCCCTTACACTCGGGAAAGCAGAGCGTAGACTGAACACGACTTCGCAGGACATCGACGTCCGATCCCAAAAAAAAACCCTGAGCTTCCAGTTGCCTGCAACTTTAACACCCCACCAGAGGATCTAAAACTTGAATTTAGGCTGTTGTCAGAAGCAACAATTGTTTGCAGATTTTCATTAACCCTTAAGAACCCTTTCCCAAAAAAAAATCACTGGATTAATCCGCTGTAAATCATGTCATCTCATTAAATGTGATTGGTCTTTTCTTGTAATTTAGGCTGTACTATCTCTTAAAAAGTTGCAAATAATCTCTAATTTTCCAATCCATTTGCACAACTTCACCACAGAACACAGAAGCTTTAGCCTTGGTGTTGCTGAACAGAAATGCATCAAGGTGTCTGAATTAAATAAATTAATGACCCTTGCTTTTTTCCAGACTGCATTCCGTTGAATCTTTTGACCGGTCACGAACCAAGAGGCCTCTCTTGAGGTGTCTGGATTTTCATTTGGTGCCTGTTCCATTTCAGCTCAGACAGGTCGTTAATATCGGTGAAAGAGTTAAATGTCTTTCGCTATTGAATGTTGAGGAATTCAGCCGGTCAGTAGTGAATATTTTAAGAGTGTTTGGTTTTCCTCTCATTCAAGTGGTGTCTGATATGACCCCTCGCTGTTTATATTCCAGTCCAGCCCAAAAGCATCGCTATGAACAATGGTTGGTTCTGAGGGACTGTGGGGGTGGCGGGGAGACATTGACTAAGGTTGGGGTTGCTTTTGCACTTACGGACAGTGGTTTCCCAAAATTGCTGAACTACGAGGAAAGTGTTGAACTCTGAATCTCCCGAACTTCGTAAATTGTTGAGGAAAGTTGCAATCCGCAATTCTAATCTGTTGTGTGTTGGTAGAACAAATAAAAAAGAAAATTTACACCCCCAAGAACTGGCCCTTCGGCCCTCCAAGCCTGAGCCAATCCAAATCCACCGACTAAACCTGTCAGTCAATTCCTAAGCATTTGTATTCCTCTGCTGCCCGCCTACTCATGCATCTGTGCAGACACATCTTAAGTGAATCTACTATGCCTGCCTCGACCACATCCACTGGCAACCCATTCCAAATGCCCACCATCCTCTGTGTGAAGTACATACCGCGTGTATCGCCCTCAAACGTTCCACCTCCAACTTTGAAAGCATAACCTCTCGTCACTGAATCCTTCACCTTTGGGCAAAGCGTGTCTCTATCCACCCTGTCTATACCCTTCATGATTTCGTAAACCTCAATCAGGTCTCCCTTCAATATCCTTTTTATAGTGAAAATAAACCTAACCTACTCAAGTTTTCTTCATAGTTTGCACCTTCCATACCAGGCAACATCCTCGTAAACCTTGTCTGCACCCTCCCAAAACGTCCACATCATTTTGGTAATGTGGAGCCCAGAACCGTTCACAGTATTCTAAATGCGGTCGATCCAATGTCTTGTACAATGTTAACATGACT
This sequence comes from Hemiscyllium ocellatum, assembly GCF_020745735.1. Taxonomy (NCBI): domain Eukaryota; kingdom Metazoa; phylum Chordata; class Chondrichthyes; order Orectolobiformes; family Hemiscylliidae; genus Hemiscyllium; species Hemiscyllium ocellatum. Next base: position 24,947,502 of record NC_083440.1, on the reverse strand, counting down.
TGCCAGCTCTTATACTCAATACCCAGTTCAATGAAGGCAAGCACACTATATGTCTTGTTGACCACTCTATCCACCTGTGCAGCAATCTTCAGGGAACAATGGATCTGCACTCCCAGATCTCTCTGCCCATCAAATTTTCCCAAGGCTCTTTTCACATAGTATGTTTCGCTCCAGAATTAGACTTGCCTAAATGCATCACCTCACATTTGCCTGGATTGAAAACCATCTGCCACATTTCCGCCCAACTCTCCAGTCTATGCATATCCCCCTGTATTATCTCTCAGTCCCTTATGCTTTCTGCCCCTCCACCACTCTTTGTGTTCCCTGTATGCTTGCCGATCATACCAACAGTGGCCTCTTCTAGATCATTTATATACATTACAAACAAAAGTGGCCCAGTACTGACCCCTGTGGAACATCACTGGCCACGTTTCTCCATTTCGAGAAACTCCTTTCAACTACTATATTCTGTCTCCTGTTGCTCCACCAGTTCTTCATCCACCTAGCAAGAACACCCTGCACACCACGTGACTTCACTTTCTCCATTCGTCTGCAATGGGGAACTTATCAAACGCCTGACTAAAGTCCATGCATATAACATCCACAGCCCTTCCTTCATCTAACAACTTGGTCTCTTTCTCGAAGAGCTCTATTAAGTTGGTAAGGCACGATCTCCTCCGCACAAAACATGTTGATCTTCACCGATAACTCATTCCTTTCCAAATCTAAATAGGTCCTATCTTTCAGTACTCTCTCCAGCAAGTTCCCCACCAGCGACATCAGGCTCACTGATCTATAGTCACCCAGAATATCCCTACTTCCCTTCTTGTACAGGGGGACAACATGAGCAACCTTACAGTCCTCCGGCACCTCACCTGTATTTAACGATGTCACAAAGATATCTGTCAGGGTCCCAGCTATTTCCACTCTCATCTCCCTCAGCAACCTGGTATAGCTCCCATGCGCTCCTGGAGATTAGTCCACCTTTATGACCTCTAGCTTATACACCACATCTTCCCTACTTATGGCAGGTAGCATCCGCAGAGTAGGAGAATCAACGTTTCAGGCTTAAGCCCTTCATCAGGAATTAGGCTTATGGGCCAGTGGGGTAAGAGAAAAATATGAGGGTGTGGGGCTGGTGGCAAGGTGGCTGGGAATGTGATGGGTAGATGAAGGTGAGGAGAAGGTGATAGGTCCGAGAAGAGGGTGGAGCGGACAGATGGGAAGGAAGATGGATAGGTCAAGGGGGCGGTGCCCAGTTGGAGGTTTGGGACTGGGATAAGGTGGAGGGAGGGGAAATGCAAAAACTGGGGAAATCCACATTAATCCCGTGTGGATTCAAGGTTCCATGGCAGAAGATGAGGCTTTCTTCCTCCAGGCAGTGCATGGTTAGGGTTTAGCGAGAGAGAAGGCCCAGGACCTGCATGCTCTTGGTGCAGTGGGAGAAGGAGTTGAAGTGTTCATCCATGGGACAGTGGACATGGTTGGTGTGACTGCAACAGAGGTGTTTTCTGAAAAATCCGCAAGTTGGTATCATGTCTCCTAATATCGAGGTGTCCACTTCCGTGCAATGGATGCAGTAGATGACATTTGTCGGAGGTACAGGAAAACGTCTGTTGGATGTGGAAGGAACTTTTGGGGCTTTGGATGGAGGTGAGGGGGCGACGTGTAGGCGCGCAGGTTTTGCACTTCCTATGGTGGCAGGCGAAGGTCCTGGGACTGAGGGATGTTAATCTGACGAGACTCCTGCATGACCTGCTGTGCTTTTCCATCACCATACTCTCTATTCTGATCTGCAACATCTGAAGTTCCTCTTTCTCCAACGTGGCATTTCAGAGGGAAAGAATTTTAAGGCGATGATAATAACTCAAGGTTAATTCGGAAAAAGACGAGAACAAGAAATCAAAGCTCTCAACTGAACCAAGCTCAAGTTTTAATAAGTTTGTGCGCGATTGGACAGAGCGCAGACACTTTTAGGACAATCCATGTCAGAGGAGTTGGATGCATTCAGGAAGGAAATAGAAAGGTTACAGGGCCCACATGATTCACTAATGATGAATGGTGGTATTCACAACTACCGTGAAACATACATACTGGGGAATATACAGAATAAGTTCACTGACAGTATAAAAATTGATGAGGTGCTGAACAGTGAAGAGGATATCCCTCGATTATGGAATAGTGTAAATAGGCTAGTGAGATGGGCTGATCAGTGGCAAATGGAATTCAATATGATTATTTGTGAACTGATGCACATGGGAAGGACAGACAAGGCAAGCAAAAACATGATGAATGGTAAGAACTTGAGAAACACTGAAAATCAAAGGGATCTTGCTGCATATGAACACCTTATGTTCGCAGAACAGGTCGATAAAATGATTCAGAAGACATAGGAATGTGTTTTTCCTTTCATAGCGATTAAGTGCAAGGAAAATATGCTGCAACTGTATAGAATATTGGCCACACCACACCTAGCGTATTGTGTGCAGTTCTGGAATCCACATGGTAGGAGTATTTTGATTGCCCTGAAGAAGGTGCAGAGATTTCCAGGCTGATTCCAAGGTTGGAAAGCTTTAGGTACGAAGAGAGATTGGATGGATTAAGGTTGGTTTGCTTGAAGAGGGGAACGTGGTTTCAATGCATATAATCATAATGAGCATAGACAGCATTGAAAGGACATGCGTTTTCCCCCTTTTGGCTGGTCAATGACCGGGGCATGGACGCAAATAGGCAGGATGTTTAGTTTACCACTAAGACTATGGTGACAATCTGGAAATTTTGCCTGTAAAATTAGAAGAGTGGGGTGCTGGAAAAGCGCAACTGCTCAGACAGCATCCACCGAGTAAGGGAGTCGACGTTTTGAGCATAAGCTCTTCATCAGGAATAAGGAGGGCCCAAGTGGCTGACTAACAAAAAGGAGGGGACGCTGTTGTGGGGGAATGTAGCTGGGAATGCAATAGTTAGATGAAAGTGGGAGTAATGATGATAGGTCGGAGAGGAGGGTGGAATGGATGGATGGGCACGAATATGGTTAAATAGAAACGTTCAAGAGGGCGGCGCCGAGTTGTAAGTTTGGATCTGGGATAAGGTGAGAGGAGAGGAATTGGGGAAACTGGTGAAATCCACATTGATTTCATGTGGTTGGGGCATCTCAACGCGGAAGGTGAGGCATTCTTCCTCTCGGCGACAGGTAGCAAGAGTTTGGCTCCCTGGATGGCTACTTGTAAGGATAGTAGAGGCGGATACCCTGATGACAGAACTCTTTATTTGTGCAGTTATAATGGCAAGGTTATGGACCTAATGCTGGAAAACTACATGAGCATTGTTAAGCAATTGCATTTCACCAGCACAGACTCTACAGGCCAAAGTGCATTACTTTTTCTGCGTTATAAACCTCTCTGTCTCTATGACTTATCCAACTCCTATATAGCCCAAGTTCTTTTCAACCAACATTTCTCCAGAGCCATGATTGCAAAATGAACCTGACTATAATTGTTCTAACTGTTGTTACTTCTCAGGATACTTTTCTTTGTGACACCATCAGTGTCACCTTAGCAACGTTCCTAGTGATGCACTTTTCATATTTCAGCAACACCCTCAACAATGAACATGCCATCCTCTGGCATTTCAACCTGTTCAGCTCTATCAAAAGCAGCACACATCTTGTCCTCACAAGTTATTCCACTGGCTTTGGTGTTAGACCTCTACCATCATCGCTGTCATTTACCTTTCTATTTTTACCTTTGATTTGATTTGATAGCATTTGATTTACCATTATTGTCATATCTACCTTTATACTGTGAAAAATATTTGTTTGCTTGGAGTACAGTAGATTTTAACATGCAAAGACACAAAGATCATCAGGTGATTGAACAGAGCGAGAAATGCAAAGATACAGCTGCAAGGAAGGTGCACAAAAAGCAAGATCAGCATGAGATTTTAAATTTGAGAGATCCATTCACAAGTCAAATAACAGCGCGGAAGAAAATATTCTTTAACCTGTTGGTATGCATGTTTATGCTTTGTGTCTTCTGCCTGACGGAAAAGTTTGGAAGAGGATTTAACGGGGGTGGGAGGAGTCTTTAACAATGTTGGTTGCCGTTCTGCGGCAGCAAAAAGTGTAGATTGAGTGAATGGCAGGAAGTTTGGCTTGTCTAATGCACAACTTTCTGTAGTTCCTTACTGTCCGGGGCAGAGCAGTTATAATGCACTTGGTACTATTCTGTCTGAGTAAATGAGTTTCATTCCCTCTTATTTCCTTTCATCTACACCTACAGGTTCACAAAATTGTATCTTGCCGGGACTGAGATGAACTTCCACTTCTTTCAGTTGAGGTACCTGTCCAAAGGAAATCATCTATAACACAGAAGTGACGATAGATGTCTGGACAGTTTATTTTGCTGAAGGAGCATGGTGGGTCTGCCCGAACTTCTGACCAATGTACAGTTAGCTCTACTTTCTGCCTTTATACATGTCCTTTACATTTTAAATTGAATGCTTAACAGCATATTATTCATTTTCTAAAATTTGCAGGAATCCAAATTGAAAGTATAGAATTCAGCGTTAATTCACTGCACTTCTTGGATGTTTTGTTAATAATTGAGGCGAGTTAATGCAGCTTTGCAGAGGTAGGTGACGGTGCAGTGTGGCAGTTTGTTTGTGTTATCTCTATCTCCGTGCAACCACAATACTAATTAACCCACATTATCTGCCCCATTTTCTCCACCATATTTTCAGATGAATGGGGTTCACACTTGACCAGAATTACAATGGTCTCACTTCCTTCATTTTTTTGCGGTGCTTATACATTAAACATTTGCCTCTGTTTGGAAATCACATTTGAACAACATGTATTATCATTGCCTGGGAACACCATCCCGTTGTAATTGAAATATATCTACCCTCAAACCGATCATTAAAAAAGAACTTTCCTCTTACATTCCCAGTATTCCTTTTCTCAGTCATGATAATTGATTTAAACTGATCTTTTTTGATATCTCACAGCTATAAAAGCATGTATTCCTTCGAATATAACTCACTCAATGTACCTATATTTTCGGAAAGGTAGGGAATGGTCTTTAGGTAATTCGAGATCCAAAGTAATGTAATTGAATCTTAATTCTTTTCTTACCAGATAGCAATATCTGCTGGCCTGGTCAGTGATGTAAACATGAATAAAAGGAAAGGAGTTGTCCAACTTTTAGCACTTCCCTATCATATGGTTTGTCCAATTCTCGCACTGTATTATCCAGTTGTGTCAATTGTTCTTGAAGGAGTCACAGGTTGGATGCAGTGTAGGTTCACCGTTATAAGTGTTGCATGTTTCTATGGATAGCTTTTGGATCGGTATTCTAGATTCCATTTGCTGCCTGTTTCTATTCAAGTCAAAATTTGTTAAATGGAATTGGCAACTTACGGATTTACTGTTGAGCTCATATTTTCCTAAATTTTTTGCTGATTTTATATTGCTGTTGTAGATTGCTTAGATACTTATATAGAAAATAGTGTTCATTCATACCTAGTCATTTTTCCATTATCGTTCTGCCAGTAAATTCCCTGTCGATTTTGATCCTGTTCCAGGGAAAGCGAGGCCTCGCTACCTGCATAATACGTTATCTGGTGGCCATGGCAACAGCATGAAAACTGGTCGTTTTCACTGAGTTCGTATAGAGACAATTGAATTTTTATTCTTATCCACTGTGTTTACTGAACATCAATCTGTGTGCAGTGTTATCAATGTCCTGATCCGTGCATCCGTGGACTGTTCTGTCTCGTTCACTGTCACATTCACCTTTGATCGCTTTGTCAGGTTTTGTTGCCACAAACTGAAAACTAAATACTGTACTAGTAATTGTTTACTTCGTTTCTGTCCACAATCGACATTCTGATTTGTTTTAAAAGTGTTCTTGACATTTTAGATGAAAGACGAAAAAAATATAATCAGGAACAGGCTATTTTACGGCAGGATTAAGCGCAGCTACTTTGCTGACTCTTGCTGCATTGGATTTCACTCATTTGCTGTGGCTTTAAACCTATTCTTGCCTTATTTTACATTCTGTGCCTCAACGTTCTGACAGTCGCACACACTTTATTTACAAGACAAGCCTGTAAGGGAAAGAGGTGTCTTAGTAAGGAAGATGAGCTGAGTGACCCCAAACTGAAGAGTAGAATTCAAACAGTGATTTTACTATTTGCAATATCTCGAAAGTTCGTACTTCTCTGGCTATTATATGTTTTCCATATATTTGGTCTCCCAGATGAGTTAATGGATTATGACAATGAAATCTTGAATCTTTGAACAAGTTGGATACATGCTACACAATGTCAGTTGCAGCACAAGCACAATTATTTACATGGTGCCTCTATCCAATGTCAGAGCTCAGTTCAAAAGAACGATGAAATATCCAATTTCCAGAATTATTTAACTAATCAATGCACAAATCTGACAAAAACAAAAAAATCCAGCAGGTACGGGGTAGGAAATTACTATTCAAGGAAAAAGGCAATCATTATGGAGATGTGCATCTGTCAGAGAGATGACAGAAGATGGAATATTTAGCGGACATCACGAGAACAAAAAGAAGATGAAGATAAGGACACAGGTTTCCCAATTCAAGGAGAGGAGGGAACATTTCTGCTCTGAAGCAGGGTCACTGGACCCGAAGCATGAACTGGAATATCTCTCCCACAGATAATGCCAAACATGCTGAGTCTTTGCAGCAATTTCTATTTTGATTTTTGTTTCACATTTGGGAGACCAGTGTAAATGAGCTGGAGATACTGCACAGACTAAACATCAGTGGAGCAAGGGTCAGAGGAAAGATTCACCCAAGACTATTGGAAGTGAAATGAAATGAGCAGGGTATCTGCCTCCTCCTGAATTATGGAAAGCTAATCATGATCCAAAGTGTCACTTTCAGTTCCGTTATTTCCATTTCCAGCTCATTGTATTCAGAAAACAAAAATAATTTCAGTTTTCAAAATGGTAATCAATGCAGATGCAAAACCGTTTTCAACGTCAATAAAAATGATCCCAATGATGAATATAATGCTGATTCTGACCTCAGTACCTCGTGTTGGGGGTATTCTTTTCTCCGGATGCCTCGTTAGACTGCTTGGTAATTAGGGGTTGGAGGGAGTTGTGAAGAAGTGTGGTAACCTTGGCAGATTATGAACGTCATGGTTGCTATCGTTAAGAACGATTGGGAGGAAAGCTGAAGGTGTGTCCAATGACTGACAATGTATTCAACGTTGTGGTCAATGTCATTGATTGACAGATGTTGACAGCCTCCACCACCTCCTGGGAACTGCCTCAGGTTGACCCAGATAAGTCACACTCACAAATTTGAAGCTGATTTTAGAGAAAGTCGATCCAAGTCTCAGCATCAAGAGTTTCCATTTAATTACTGAATCAGTTCATTTGTCGTGTAAATCTTCCATCGCTCTGTTCTCACATCATTCCTGGAAATTTCAAATTCTGACTTGGCATGATATTAGTGCCAGTAAGCCTCATGTTGTTGACATGACTGCTGTCTATCATATAACTCCTGCCACACGTGGTCTCTAACTGAACTGCATTGTCTCCAGAAACATCTGCATTTTAAAGTGGTCTTGTTTTCAAATCTGTCAATGATTTCACACAATGTTTCTCTCGAACCTCTGCATGTTTGCACGACTTCCTATTTCTGCAATACCTCCAGGTTGGAAACATCCCTCTTTCAGTAATCCTTCCCACCCACAATGAACTTTCCTGACTATGCCATTGCTTGCATTTTGCTGAACATAGTTCCCGTACATCACCAACGAGAATGATGTGACCTACACCATCTCTGCAGTCTGCGCCAAACTCTACAGTTCTCTAGAACTTTGTATCATCCTCAAGTCTCCCTGTGTTTATTTTTTGTATTAGCCTCCAGTGTTCCTGCATCCATTCTTTTTCTGCCCTTCTGTAGTCCTACTCCTTCATTATTATTGTAAGCACGTGCACACTCACAGAACTTCTCTTTCCCTTTGACCTTGTCCAGAGTCACTCCCTCCTATTTCTGCAAATAATTCGAGAATCACAGGCCTCTCAGTTCTATGATCTTCTTCAAACCGTTTCATGCACTAATACAGTAAAGGCGTTTGGCCTCACGATACTCCATAACCCCGTGCCTTTCTACATTTCTCCTGTGTAAAATTCTGAATGATATAGAAAGGTAAATAGCGCAAACTCTTTCCATTCAGTCGGGAATTAGAAACCAATATGCACAGATGTAAGGTCAGGGGATTTGAGGAATTTCCTTCAACGAGGTATTTAGACTTATCTGGACCTCATTGCCTAAAAGACCTGAACAGGTAAGAATTGTCACAACAGTCAAAAACTATTTAGATATTCACTTGAAATACCATCGTATGCAAGGCCGTTAGCTAAATGATGGAATATAGGATCAGAAAATGATTAATTTTTCATGACCAGTACAGACACGATGATACAATGGTCCTGCCTACATGAATTAAAATTCCCAATCACTCTATGATACTATGATACTCCCTCCTGTTATTACGAGGGCCAGCATTCTCTTGTCATTCTCGATCATATGCTGACCCGTGTGCTCGTTTTCCATGTTCTCGCAAGTTGCTTTATATTGCAGCTGTCTCCATTTCATAATATGTGCTTTTGTTCTCCCCTCCAAGATGTAAAACATCACATATTTCAATATTGTACACAAAATATCAAATTTATGCCCACTGACCGAAATAATCAATGTGCTCCACAAACTGTTTGAACCCCTCTTGCAAGCTGACTTCCTTCTCCATCCCCCCCACCCCACCCCCGCAACAACCCGCCCCAAATGTTACGCTGTCGGCCGTTTTGAAAACAGAACATTCACTTCTTTGTTCCAAGTCATTAACAACACGCAGGTCCCATCTTCTTCAATCTCAGGTGATCCTCAGGTTAAATCATTGTCAGCTGTCTCCCAATAGTTACGCATTCCTTATGAGCAGTTAATGTTTTCTTCAATATTTACCTCAGAATGTGAACCAGTCGCCATTCTGTCTGTCATTCTATTTGGAAGCTTGCCCTCACTGCGAACCAACAGTTTACTCACTGCTTGAGCAATGAAGGAGGCAAATGGAAAGTTGTCAGCCATTCCAAAAGGATTGGTGTTCAGATTCAAGTTGCCTCACTGTATCTGTACAGGGACATGGTGAAATCAGAACTGGAGTAGCGTGTGTTGTTTAGTCTCCCTACCACTAAGAGGATATTTTCACCATCTGCAGAGTGCCCATCGAGACCGTTCCACCACTCCATCAGATCACAATTGATCTGATCATCCTCAAATCTATTTCTATGCCTTTTCCCCTCAATCCTTGATTCCCTTCTGAATTAAACAGCTTTCGGTCATAATCTTGAATATATTAAATGACCAACCCTCCAACAGCCCTCTGTGATAAAGGATGCAGCAGTTTTAATTGTTTTATGACTGAAGACATTTCCCCTCGGATAAGCCTGAAATGAGCAACCCGTTACTATGAGCTGATGCTTTCTGGTCCAAAAGTGTGCCAAAAGGAGAAAGAACATTTCTCTATCTAGTCTGTCAAGTCCCCTAATAGTGCGCTGATGTTCCAGTAAAGTTCTTCTGACTCTAATAAGCGCAAGGCCAACCCACTTAACCTCTTCTCATGCGACAGTCCCCTCTATATCTGGGATAAGGCTTGTGAACCTGGTCATAATCAAGCCGGGCAAGTAAGATTCAGGGTTCATCTGTGAACTTCAGAATATGGTCTGTCCTTCAGTCATTGACAGGCTGTACCTGAACCAGGTTTCCAAGTGGACAGATGAAAGCTTCTCTGCTGCTCAGGGCTTTGTCGCAGGCTCAGACTGTCCTTCAGGATTTCACAAAAAGGTCTGAGTCAATCGTGGTGCTGCTGAGAACTGTTTTGCTGGAACTGTATGAAACATTGTGTGGGATCATTATGTGCACTTCGGGATCTACACGATAGGAGGGATGTGACAGCGGATGTCGGCAGAGTTGATCAACCAGCATGTTGCCTGAGTTGAAGAGATCCACTTGTGAAGACATTTTGGACAGAATGGAGTTTAATTTTCTTAGAACAGGTCAGGTTCAGACGGGACGTGATAGATATGGATCGATGAGAGGCACAGACAGGCTAGACAGGAAGAAACTACTTCCTTCGGTGGAGGCAGAAATGGCCAGGAGACATAGATTTACAGAAAGGGATGGAAGATTTAGAGGGAATGTGATATTTCTATTTTATTCAGTCGGAGGGTAGCCGGAAGCACAGACTGTAAGGCTGGATGGAATCAGAAGTGTTCATTATTCTGAAGAGGTATTTTGATGAAAGTATTTGTAGGCATATCAGGGTACAACTAAATATCTCAAGGCCAGTATCAATGCAAGTGGCTAAGGTGGTAAAGAAGGCGTTGGAAGGCTTGCCTTTATCAGTTATGCCACTGAGTTGGAAATTCATGTTACGACGATGTAAGATTTTAGTGTTTCGACATTTGGATAACTGCGTGAAGTTCCGGCCACCACAATAAGGGGAGGCTGTGGAGGTGTCAGAGAGGCTGCAAAATGGTTTCCCAGGATGTTGCCTGAATTAGAGTATATTAGATATAAGGCAAGATTAGACAAGCTTGGATTGTTTTCACGAGAGCGTTGGATGTTGAGGTGTCACCAGCGTATAAAATTATGAGACCCACAGGTAGGGTGAATAACAAACGTCTTTGACCCATGGTGGAAATGTCAAACACTAGGGGCATAGGATTAAGTTGAGGGAAAATATTTGGTGTTGATGCGTGAGACAAGTTTTTTATGAAGAAGATGGTTAGTGACTTTAACACGGTGCAAGAGAAGGTGGGCAAGACAGATACATTCGCAAAGTGAAAGATCCATTTATGAAAACTCATAAACAGCAAGTGAATAGAGGGATACAGACGATGTTCAGACAGAATTACAGTTGAATGGTATTGTGGACTTCACAGATAAGGTGGGATGGGATGAATGGTCTGTTCTTATTCTGCAATCTATTATATTTTCAATGTGCACTTGTGTTGCCTAGGCATGAAAACCTGTAGCCCAATCATGGGAAAATGGGATCCGAATCGAATTAATTTATAGCAGAGGACATGACCCAGTGATATTGTTGTAGATTGTTGGTCTAGATACTAAAGTATGATTCTGAGGAACTTGCTTTAATTCAGGCCTTGGCAGATGGTTGAAATGAATTTTAACGAAACAAATATTGGGAATGGAGGATCCAATGGTGACCACGAAACATTTTGTGATTGTTGGGAAAGATATTCATTTGTTTCACTGCTCTCCGTTAGGGAAATATAGAATCCATGTGAATCCAAACCCAGAACAATATAGTTGATTAAAATTGTCATCTCCGAAGTTAAGGGAAGCAATAAATGATTGTTCAGCCAGTGATGTCCACATCCTATGATTGAAATAGAATAATAGTTAGAGAATTGCTTTTGATCGACAGTGGTTTGATCGTCCAAAAGGCCATTTTTTCTATATACCTCCACGACTCTGTAATAGATGCTGCGTCAGTCGAAACTGTGTCTCTGTGCGCTTCATCACCCTCAGGGATACATCATGTGATGTTGACGGAGAAATGTCGACTTCAATCGTTGTAGAATGTTCTTTTTTCTGTTTTTGAGCTGAAGATACGAGGTAGAAGCTGCAATCAATTTCGGAGACTTCCCAGGTTCAGCAGCTCTCGGATGCTGCCACAATTTGATGGAACACAACCATCCACTGGAAGGATGACAATCCAATCTGGACCATGAACTTTCCAAGCGATGACACTACTATTTGCTTACCTCCCATCTCCCTGTTAATAAGGCAAACAACCAACCCCTAAAAAAGCGTGTTGGGTGGAATTGTCGGTGATAAATGTGGATTCATGAACTTTGTAATAAGGAACATGACTCGAGAGTACTCAATGAATGGTAGGAGACTAGGAAGGTCAGTGGAACAGAGGGATTTGGGTGTGTTAGTCTGCAGGACCTGAAGTTGCAAACATAGGCTGTTAGATCGTTAAGAAGGGAAAGGCTATGCTTGTCTTTCTCAGTAGAGGCATTAATTATGAGAGCAGGGAATTTATCTTGGAGATTTACAGAACATCGGTTAGGTCACAACTGGATAACGGAGTGAAGTTCTGATGACCACACCATAGATGGATGTGGCCAGATTGATGTGGAGGAACCGATGTTGGAATGGTGAGGACAATGTTAAAAATCACACAACGCTAATTATAGTCCAACAGGTTTCTGAGCGCCACTCCTGTTTCAGGTGGTTGTGGAGTATGTACACTTATGGTCCTACACCACAATCAACTGATGAAGGAGCAGCGCTCTGAAAGCTAGTGCTTCAAACTAAACCTGTTGGTTGATAACCCGGCGTTATGAGATTTTAAACTGTGACTGCATTGGAGGAAGTGCAGAGAACATTCTCCAGTAAGTTGCTTGGATGGGAGCAGTTCAGTGATGAAGGCAGAGTATTAGAGCAAAGTAGGTAGAGGGGACAGCTGATAAATGTCTGAAAAATTCTGAGGTGTGTGCATAGGTTGGATAGCGAGCATCCATTTCCTTAGTCGAAGGTTCAGTAACATAGGGGCACCATGTTAATTTAATAGGTGAGATATTTTGGATGGATTTAAGGGAGCATTGTTTCTCCGGGAGCATGGGGTGCAATAAAGACAGTAGAAGTCTGAAATGCACTGCCAGGGAGGGAAGTTGGCATTTAATTCACTCATACGACATGAGCATTGCTGACTGTGCCCAGCATATATTACAAGCTCCTGGGTGACTTGGGATTGTTTTGCTGAGTTGCTTTCTTGAGTCGTCACATTCCGTTTGCGGTAGGGAGATGCAAAATGTCTGAAAGGAGGGAACTCCTCTGCTTTGATCCAGCAACAATAAAGGAAAGACCATATATTTCCATGTCAGGGTGCAAGTGATTGTAATCAAATTTAGCATTTATCCTTGTCCTTCACAATGAAAGCGTATTGGCAGATCCTGTCCAAGGATATTTGGTGAATTTCTGCAGTGCTATCTTGTAGATATTACACACTGAAGCTACTAAGTGTCAGTGACAGAGTGAGTGGATGTTTGTGGATGTCAGGTGGTCTGCTTTGTCCTGGATCTTGTCGATCTTCTTGAGTGTTGCTGGAACTGCACTCACCCCGACAAATGGAAAATATCTCAACACATCCTGACTTGTGCCTTGTAAGTTGGTGCACAGACTTTGGGCGTTACTGGCCACAGTTTTCTGAGCCTCTGACCTGCTCTTGTACCCACGGGGTTTATTGGAGAGTTCACTTGAGTTTCTGGTCAATGATAAGCCCTAGGGTGTTGATCGTGGTGAATTCAATGAAGATTGCACCATCAGGTTTCACGTGGAGTTGGTTATATTGTCTCTCATTTGAGATAGTCATTGTATGATAATTATGACAAGCAAGTATCACTGCCCGAGCCTGGATGGTTTTCAGAAATTGTTGCATTTGAATAAGAACTATTTCACTATATGTGAAGTTGCAAATGGTGCTCAAGATTGTGCAGTCATTGGAGAACATGCCTACCTTTAAACTTATGATGGTCACCAGACTGATCCCAGGAATGGAGGGAATGTCTTATGAGGATTGGTTGAGTAGGGCTGGACCTGTACCCATCAGAGTTTAGAAAACTGAGTTAGTATCTCATTGAATCATGCAAGATTCTTAGGGGACACGATCGGGTAGGTGCGGAATGTTGCTTTTGCTTGTGACAGAATCTTGGACCAGATGGCCATTCTTTCAAAATAAAGACCGGATGATGTTCTTTCCAACTCCCCCAAACCAACCTCGCACCCCTTGTGTTGGAGATGGATTAGCAGCTTGCTGCATCAACTTGCTGCATCGTTTTGATATTGCAACATTTCTGGGATTTGTGCACTCCCTATTCAAATATTCGAAAACCAGTTTTCTTTGTTAACTTTTGTCAATGTTTCCATAATTTCTCGTGTACGAAATCTATGGGTAAGAAGGTGTACATATGCTTTTGTTTGGTCAAGGCAACTTGCCGTCGAATCTAATTTATCTGTCTCTTACTGTACGTTCAGCACTCAGTCTCAATGTTATCACTTCATGCCTGGTGCATGTTCCGAACAATAAAAGTAAAACAAAGTTTCCACCAGTTCTACCTCATGTCAAATGGCATTTCAGAAAAGAAATGGTTAAGATGAAGCTATTGAAGTATTCAACAGTTTGGATTTTGATGATGAGGAGGATGATTTGGATGTATTGAATGAGATATTTTGAGAACACTGTGAAGCAGGAAAGGATCTCATTAAAAAAAAGATTCACTCCAGCGTGGAAACAGGCCCTTTGGGTCAGCAAGTCCACCTGAAGATAAACCCACCCCTATTCGTTTCCCGAATTTACCTGTGAATAACGTACCTAACACTTTAGACAATTTAGAATTGTCAATTCACTTGACCTGCGCATATTTTTGGATGTGAGAGGAAACCCACACATACGCAAGAAGATTGTGTTAACTCCCCACACAAATAACCAGCCAAGGCCAGAATCGAGCCCAGCTCCCTGGTGTTTGGAAACAGCAGTGTGAGCCACTGTGCTGGCCCTTTATGGTACATGAAGTTTAAGCACGGTAACAGAACTTTTAGTCCAACTTGTCCATGATGACCAGGTATTTTATACTCATGTGGTCCCGTTACCCAGCAATTGGCCCTTATCTCTATCAACCCTTCCTGTTCTTATCCCCATCCAGATGCATTTTAAATTTTATACCAGCTACAACACTTCCTCTGGCAGCTCATCATCTGTGCGCCAACATTGATCCTGAGGCCCCTTTTAAATATTTCCCTTCTAACCCTAAACCTCCGCCCTCGAGTTCAGAACTACCCCACTCCAGTGAAAAGATCTTGTCTATTTGTCCTAATCATGTCCATCATGACTTTATACACCTCTGGATGGTCACCCCTCTGCGTCTGACGCTCCAGAGTAAACAATCACAGCCTATTCACCGTCTCCCTATAGGTCAAATGCTCCAGCCTCGAGAACATACTCGTAAATTCTTAATAATGTTTTTCACCAGAGTGCAAGAGCAACTGAAGTCAATAGGTGTATTTATGAAGGCTTTATTTTCTCACTTCAAACTCCTGTGATTTGAATCAGATTGCATATTCACTGATGTAGCAGACAATTGGTTATGGCATCACGAATGATCAAGTCAGGGGCATATTATTCAGAGAGCCAATTCTCACACAAAAAAGTCCAAAAGATACTTGCAGAGCGGGTGAAATGTGCAAGAGTTAAATAAAAGCACAGCATCAAGATGTAGTAGTATCTACACGCAAAGAATATTATTACTCCAAAAATGTTGCAACCTTTCCAGCGCCTGAGACATGTCCTGCCCAGGGACTGGCACAACATCTCTGCCTTTCCTTGGCTTTTTTGCACTTTGATGGCTCAACCAGTACCTAATGTTTCACAGTGCTCCTGTCTTGCCTGATTGTTTCTCGCAGACATAAGCCAGGAAGCTTATCAGTGTTGTAAGCGGTGATCAATCAAGGGGCTGGACTGTCAGGCACTCCGAACAGCAGCTAAAGCAGCAAACACTCTGCATGAACTTCAACCAAATGGGCACGTCTCACATCATCAGGAAAGCAGTTCCCAGTCAGGGCAAGGGAGAGAGTATTCAGTCAGGAGATACTGGCACAGTATTCCAACGACTTTGACATTGTTTGGGACAATCAAGATCAGGGTATCTGTATCACTGCAGTCCAGAGAGGTGACCACACAAATTACTTATTACCTCCCCGAAATGCTCCGGTAGAATTTTCGATCCTAAACTCCCGTTCACCAATCCATGCTGACCCTGTCCGTTCCTGTCATTAGGGATCAGTTCGACGAAATTCTCAAGGAGGGCTTCGGGGGACCCTGCATTAGCAGTGAAGTTGGGGAAGCCAGTTCTGGGCAATAGGGACAGCCTGCTTGTAGGCAGAGTGGACAGCAATTGTGAAGTGGGTGGGAAAATCACGACATTAGAGGGTGATGGATACAAGGACGTGGATTACTGTGGAAGAGCGACACACCTTCACTGTGCCGGTTTTGATGTGGGGAAAGTACAAAATGGTGATTGTTCATGGTGACGCTGTATCCGAGGGCTTTGGGATGCGTAATGTTTTGAGGTAAAGGTAGTAAATGAAGGAGCTCTGTGGGAAAGTGCAGAAGCTCATGGGTTCGACACAAATTGCAAGGAAGAAAGGAGAATGAAATGTCATGTTGCAGCTTTATAAGTCTGTTGTTTGGCTTCTCTTATCATGTCGTGTTTAATTCTAGGGTAGCCACAGAAAGGAAGGACGTAGAGGGTGCAGAAAATTTTTATCAGGATGTTGAATGTCTTAGAGATTATGAGATATGAGGAGACTCTAGAAAAACTCAGGTTGTTTTCCTTGGAGCAGTGGAGGCTGAGTGGAGACTTCAGAGAAGTCTATACAATTATCAGGGACATAAATGGAGGATACAGTCAGAATCTCTTTCCCAAAATTGAAATTTCTTAAACAATTTAGCTAACATTCAAGATGAATATAGGAAAGGTCAAACAAATGTGGGAGGAAGGTGTTTTTGCCACAGAGAGTGGTAGGTGACTGGACCGTAATCTCAGGGATGGTAGTTAGCCC
The DNA here is from genome assembly GCF_020745735.1 of Hemiscyllium ocellatum. Classification (NCBI taxonomy): domain Eukaryota; kingdom Metazoa; phylum Chordata; class Chondrichthyes; order Orectolobiformes; family Hemiscylliidae; genus Hemiscyllium; species Hemiscyllium ocellatum. The sequence continues at coordinate 24,930,805 of NC_083440.1, read as the reverse complement.
TACAAGCATATGGATGGGCAAGGAATTGAGCGATACGGACCAAGTGACCATCAACCAGCTGGAACTACCAGTTACTAAATAACTGAAGACAGAAGTAAAGGTATTTGCAGGAATGGTGGACAGCAGGCTTTTAGAAAATATAGACTAGAAATCAGATAGTGTCATGGTTGTTGTCTTGATCAGGAGATCCGTCACTGCCATGGAGATCAGGGAAAGTTCTGAAGAAACTGTATTTCCCTCTAGACAGCATCACAGTACTCACCAGGGTCAAGAGCAGATCAGGAAAATGCAAGCCGGATCATAACACAGGACTCGTCTCAAACTTTTGTTTGCAGTTAAGACTTTCCATTGATCATCATCCACAAATTGAAAGATTCTATTGTTTCCAAGAAACTGATATCTTTTTGGGCTGGAATATGTTTGTGGAAGAGTAGTAGGAATTGTAATTGTAATGGTGTGCAGATGTATTAACCAGGCACTCTTTAACACATTAATGCCACGCGATCTGATTGCAATTTGCCAAATTATCGAGCAATCCGTACTAAATGTTATCAATTCTGTGGGAACAACAAGGATTTCCCTATATCTACAATTCCTGGAACCTTCCCATTGTTTTAGTCTATCCTCATAAATCGAGCATACACTCTCTGAACAGAGAAGCAGACTTATCATTTCACGTTCAGCTGACTCCCAGTGACTTTGAAGTCAAACGTTTATCCAATGTCAATCACTTCCTGCTGCATTCATAGTATTTTACTGAGTGGTTTCGATTCTAGTTTTCACGCTTATACAAACGCTCCTGATCATTTACTTTTTGTATATACCACCTACTTATCACACTTCAAGAAGATGTTGATGAAATTTCGTTGAGCTGACATGTTCACTGTGTGTATTCCCACCTGCCTGATCTGTTGAGTATTCCCAGCCATGTCCTTCTGAGAGTTGGACCTTTATACATCAGCAACGTCTCACAACGTCAGTCGATGGAAAGATTTCTAGAATCAGCGATAGATTTCTCGAGAATCAACCAGTAATTTGTGGAAAGGTGATGTGCTTTCTGTCTTGGAATCGTCTGGCCGAAGTCCATTCGAAAAATTTCACGTTAATTCTCTCAGATAAATGATAGTTTTGATTCAATTCAGATTCCATCATTGATCAGACTAGTGTGCTTTTTACACATGACCTCCATCAATGTATCAGGATCGCAGCATTATTGGCGTTTGTGGGCCAGCATTGAGTCCAAGTTCATGTCCATTCGCTGCATAAAATTCCTTTCTCGCATTCTCACTGTGGAACATCCCCAAACTGAAGTAACTCTCCTCTAGTCCTTTTATGGTCAGCTAATGGAAACAGCTTCACTTTATTTACCTTTTGTTCAACAATCATAAATTACTGCTCCCACTCTATCAAATCTCCCCTCAATGCCGATTTCTGCAACCTAACCTCATGACTACAATCTGTCATTCCCCAAACCATTCTGGCAAATCTTCTGAGTGCCCTGTCAGGAACCCTGCCATCCTTCCCAGTGTGTGGGGGATCCTTCGTTTGCAAAGACTCAGATGCTCTGTGTTCCTGTGGGTGATGTCATCACACAGCGACAATGGCACAATGACATTACTCCATCCTGGGCATTTCCTCAGATTTAAGGGTTTTCTCGGACACCTGAGTTCCGATAACATTCCAGTTGCAGGCTCCACCTGAAACTTAGCAGGATTTTTTTCGGAAGGGAAACTATTTCAGAGCTTTTTGAGCTTTCATCACCAATGTCATTCTTTTTTTGTTATAGTCTGTTCCATGTGTAAAGTTCTATGTCTCTGTGACTGCGTTGGCTTCTTATTGTTGGTATCAATGTATGTCCATCCATTGCTCTGTCTCTCTTCTACAGATCTTTGTCACATTGCCATTGCCTCCCATCCACTGTCTTTCATAATGAGTGTATTTTAGCAAGGTGAGATATTTAAATTCTGCTTATGCCAACTGTGATGAACTGACATTCCTCTCATTATCGACGTGCTGCTAATTTAACACTTTTGTCTTCCCTCAGTTTCTCTGCAGTCACAAGTTTGTTGTCCCTGCACTACAGTGTGTTTCTCTTACATTTTTGAGCTTATACTGATGATAAAATTGTGCACTGATCTTCTTTCCATCTGAAACATGAACTGTGTTTTTTTTCTCTCCATAGATACTGTCCAACTCTCTGAGAATATCCAACACTTCCAACCAACATTCTGTAAACACTGTTCCCTCTGTGACTATATGGTCATGTACACACACACTTCCCTCCTGACACCTTTCCCTGCGAACCATAGGAATTGCAAAACCTGCGCCAACACGGTCCTCTTCACTCTGCCCAAGGCCCCAAAGGAGCCTTCCACATCCATCAAAGTTCACCTGCACTGCCACACGTGTCATTTGTCATATATGTTACTCCCCACACGGTCTCTCTACATTGGGGAGACAGGCCGCTTCCTCGCAGAGTACTTCAGAGGACATCTCCGAGACACCAGCACAAACCAACCCCACCGCCTCGTGGCTGGAGTTTTCAACACCCCGCCCACTCTGCTGAGGGTATGCAGGCTCTGGGCCTCCTCCATCGTCATTCCCCTATAAATCAATGCCTGGAGGAAGAATGCCTCATCTTCTGCCTCGGAACCTTTTTAGCCCATGTCATCAATGTGGACTTCACCCATTTCCACGTTTCCCCTCCCCTACCAGACCCCAGTTCCAATCTCCCCGCTCAGCCCTGTCCTCATGACCTGTCCCATCTGCCCATCTTCCTTCCTACCTGTTCGCTCCACCCTCCTTTCTGACCTATCACTATTCGCTCCACCTCCATTCACCTATTTCACTCTCAGCTACTTTCCCCCATCCCATTTATCTCTCCACCCCCGAGGCTCCCAGATTCATTCCTGACGAAGGACCTTTCCCCAAAACATTGATTTTCCTGTTCCTCGATGCTGCCTCAGCTGTTATATTTTTCCAGAACCACGATAAACTGAAATCTAATAGAGGGGAATAGGTAATTTAAATCCAGAGGACCCCAAAATAACCACTACAATAGTATACAGTCAACTCAAAAAACGGTTCATAAGGCGACGAGGATGCTATTTATTGCACGTTCTGCAGTTTACAATATTTTCTGATGTGCTCTCACAAATTTCACGTGAGTAAGGAGGAGTGGGTGTTTTCGAGCAGCACTGGCCAGGTTATTGTCATTCTCCGAATATCTCAAGTTCAACATCACAAGGGATTGGACAAAACTGTTCTGTCTGTCGGTCCTTCTCTCTTTCGTGCAAACACAAAGACAGAGATAGCTCAGCAGGACTGGCATCACCCGTGGGAGAGAAAGCAGAGATAATATTTTGGATCAAGTGAACATTTAATTCTCATAATGTAATACCAAGAACACCAATAATAGCAAGGATGGTATGGAACATCCTCTCAACGTGTTGAGTTGGTCGAATCATTTCTCCGTGTGAGGGGATGTGCACCTTCAGGCAGTTGACAATCTCCTTGTTTGAAACTCTGAGCAGATGCATTCCCAGGGACGCTGCCTTAAACAGTGTGGAAGCTCCATGGGGAGATCGAAGTCGCAGCATTTCTGAGCTTTGTTGCTGTTTTTTTCAAATTCTGTCAATGAACAAACTAATTACACCAACATATTTAATCCCAATTATTAAGGAGTGTTGCTGCTCAGTACATCATAAAGAAATAGCAAAAACAGAATCCGGAATCTGCCAGCAACAACACTGTCTACTCAAACACCATTGTCCCCTTCCCGAGATCACAAAATATTTCGTTTAATATTGCATCAGAACAATTTATTCCAGTGTGTAAATATGCCACAGAGCTGTCCTTCGGCACTCCAGGGTAGGATCTGCCGTCTTCAAACAAAAACATTTCACTCACTGATTGACATGGAAATCTTCTCACACTCTGACTGTGTAATTTGCTGCTGAGGTCAGTATTTATTCCCCATTCCCTATTTCCCAGGATCTGGAGTCACATGAAGGACCGAGTGATGAGAACGCACTGTCTTTCCTGAGGGAAAGGGGATCAGTGAATAAGATGGGCTTCCAACAATGGAGAGATCACTGACCTCAGTCTTAATGACACTCTCCATCCAGACATCGACAGAACGGCAGAGTTTTCAATGCTAATAGGAATAATGTCACCATGGTATTCATGTGCCTCAACCTTTCCATGTAACAGGATCAGCTGAAGAGGGTATCAGCAACAACCATATCGGATCTTCCGTATCACAAATTTCACAGCGACAAAAACATAACAGGAAATGTTTGAAGAAAAAGTGCCTTTATTGAAAAACTGAAATCTCACCTCAGCAGGTCTGGCAGTATCTGTGATGAGAGAACCACATCTCATTTCTCTCACGCTAGTCTCTGAGCCACCAATGTTCTTGCCTAACCTGAATGACCCTGTGCCAATTAACACTTGGGAGAGATATCAAACCAGAGGTTTAGCTTCTAAATATCACAAGAAACTCCTGACAGGGAGTTGGCAGAACCTTGTTTCTTGCCTGCTATGTGTTGTCTGTAAGTACGTGGATCAGTAAGGTTGTCTCATGCCCATGCCAATGTGAACTTATCGATAGCCCTGACCTTGGGCCCTGAACCCCAGCACAGGATTGGAACGCAGCCTCCTGAACTCACGTTCAGTACTGCAGTGAAAAGTGTCGATTCCTGTGAACCCCCTCCTACAATTCCATTACTTTTGGTGTTCTCCCACTTTACTGGTTTTCTGTTCATTCTGGTGCCTCTCTTGACAAAGATGAGGCTCCTGTATCCCTGCTGTCTGGCTCCCTATGCATACCCGACTCACAATCACACTGTTTTGTCGCTGAACACTGACCAAATCACGCAGTCTAAACCTAAAAGGTGTGACGCCCTCCTGCTGCAAATAATCCAATGAACATTCCCCCTCCCCAAGATATTGTCAGTATTTAATTCGAACGCTCACATACGGCAGCTGTGGCACATACTCATTGCTGCTGGCCTTAATGTCTGCTTCTTTTTCTCTAATTAGGTTTAGATTTCCATGTTTTCGCATCTTTTTCTTGAACTTAAAGTTCATCATTGGCTTAATATAAAGCTTGCAAAAGATATTCTAGTGTAAGACCAACCCAACGGCTGAGTTGCTCTCGTTTGACAAGATTCATTTGCTCCAACCAGAAACAATCGATCTGACTCAGTTGTGGAGGAGCCATTTTCAGCTGCTTCTTTGTGTAAAATAGGCCAAGTATATTGCTCCTCAGGTAGATCTTGTCTAACGTTCCTGTAATGTGGAAATTTCACATTGTGACCTGTAGATTTCATTTAAATCCAATCTAATAACATGTACAAAAATCATGCGATTTGCTTAAAAGTTTAGATTCACGTGCCCAGTTCATCATTCTCCCTTTAGACTTTTCTCTCGCTGGTCAAACTACATCAATTTGAAGAATGAGAATGGTGGTGGAGGAACGATGGGAATTTCACTACAATAATCATCCAGAAACACAAGAGAACATTCCCACCATAACAGCTGGTGACATGTGAAATGGAAAGAAAAAATGTAATAACGATGCCGCTGTGGCAATTCTCAATTTTCCTCAATATCCATCTGGTTCTGGAACATCTGTTCTGGAATAAGAACGCTATTTTTCACTTAGTCTGGCTCTATGTGACTCCAGAACCAGAGTAACGCGTCGCTGTCTCTCAGCTGCCCTGTCAGCTGTGATGACTGACAGACGATGATCATTGGAATGCGTCACTCACATCCCATTAACAAATGAAGAATCTGGAATATACAAGAAGACACCATGGAATGGGATTTAATTCAGGATGGAATTTGACTGTGAAAGTATGCTGGACTGTGACAATTCACATCACGTGAATGACTCCAGATCCTGAGTGGAACAGATCCCGAGAAGTGTTTCCGACAGCAAGAGATTGCGGAGAAACCAGGGTTGTGGGGACAGGTGAGCAAAGCAGACACAGGATGTAATGAAGCCTGGAGAAACACTGGTGGAATAGCAGAATTCAGAGGTGAGGTGGTTGAATGGCTTTCAGCTTTTGCCCAGTCTACCTCCTCCCCCACGCATACCTTGATTACTTCAACAGACTGAAGGCTGAATCCTTTGGTGCTGACAATCTGAAGCAGACACTGATGGAGAGTCTCAGCAGGTCTGGCAGCATCTGTGCAGAGACAGAGAGAAACTGAGTTCACGTTTCCAGTCTGTTTTCACTCTTCTTCAGAATGTCTTCAAGAATCTAATTGGAAATGTGAGCAGTGTCTCTCTCACTCCTCGGACGCTACCAGTCCGGCTTGGGATTTCTCCAGCATTCTCATTGCTCACATTCTCCATGAAAAGACATTCTCACCTCCCACCAACAGCCAGGATTCCCTGTCTCCATCATCAGCGAGAGGCCTGGCCATTATCAGGTACAGAGGCAGCTAATTCAATGCTTTAACCATCCTCTGGTGATCACTGCCTAGCCACAGTGTGAGGAGCAGAAGCACCCAAGCATATTATATGAACAAATAAACGCTTTATTAGTTAATTATCACAGCCTCCATCTTCAACGTGCTAAAGGGCCAGACCATTGACTGTGCCCATTGGCAATGCGAGAGGGCAGATTGTGCAGGCTCGTTACAGTTTTCCATCGAGCTGTTTCGTGGAGGTTGAGGCACACATCAGTGGCTGGTTTTAGCTGAGATGGGAATGAAACCTCTGAATTCTGGCCCGGAATATCTGTCATCCTGCAGGATCCCATGGACCAGAAACGACTCCCTTGGGGGATAGACACAGCCATAACTTGACCAGGGAACTCTGTGACATTGATTCCAGCCTCTGCCTCATCAGTTCAGTTCAAACACCATCTGCACAAGCCTAGTTTGCGCCTCATTCTCAAACCGCTACCTGGGGCTACAGACTAACGGGACAACAATAATAACACTTGGTGATCACCAGCCGAGTATTTACATCGTATTCTAGTCCCATTTTCCAGCAGTTGGCCCACAGTCTTGCATGCTTTAACATTATATGAGCACATTGGGAATTCCGAAGAGTGCAACAGAACATCAGGCCATTCAACCCACGATTTCTCTGCCGAGCATGATGCCATTCTCCTCTAATCCCATCTGTCTGCTCATCGTCTGCATCCATCAACTCAGTACCTGCTCATGTGTTGTGATAGAAAGGTTTTTAATCAGGAAGCAAATGGAGGGTAATGTGGAAAAGGCAGGCAAGTGGGTTAGATGATGATCATGTCAGCGATGATCTCATTGCTTAAAAGTCTGGATGGGCACTCTGTCGATTGTGAGAATATCATCTTTGAGGTATGGGGACCGACACCAGACACAAAAATGTCGGAGAGACCTCACCAAGTCCCTGTATAACGACAATGAGCATCCCGAATCTGAACTCCAATCCTCTTTCAATGAAAGCCAACATACCATCTGCCTCCCTCCTTTCTTGCTGTGTCAGGCAGGGAGTAAACTTTTGTTCACAGCGAGGGCAAGATTCCAAACAGCTTGAGAAAGAGAGTCAGACAGGATGGCGACTGGTTCCGCTTCAGAGAAAAATATTGAAGAAAACAACTGAAGCTGGAAAGAAATGTGTAACCATTGGGAGACAGCTGGTGATGGTTTAACTAGAGGGGTCACCCCACCCCAGGCGAGGGGAGATACCGGGAAGGTGGGACCTGGAGGGGCTTCATGAGTTGGAGCAAGAAAGTAAAAATCCTGTCTACAAAGTAGCAACATCACAATGGCTGGAAATGGAGGTCATAAGAGGGATACAAGCAGTTTGTGGAGAGATATTCATAGTTTAGATAGATGTTAAACAGTTTGAATTGGAGTATAATGTGATAAGAAGTGAAGTTGATGGCTTTTAAATGGAGAAAGCTGCAACCAAAATCGACTTAGTGGAACTTGTGCACATTACACAGAAATCTCACGCAGAGGGACAACGGGTAATCCAGAAGTTGATTGGAATGTTCAAGAGGGCTGCAGTATTAGATTATCGAAGTCTTACCATTTCGAGCACATCTGTTCACAATGGTTAAAGAAATCCATAATTTCATTGCAAGCAGTTCAAAGAGTTTACGCAGATGAAGAGTTTGCATTCTGAGCAAAGGCTAAAGCAGTTTGGAATCTATTTCCTAGAGTTTAGGTGAATGACGAGTGATCTCACGTGAAATATATACGTCTTTTTAAGGGGCTTGACAGGAAATATGCTGAGAGGAGGCTTCCCCCTTATTGGGGAGACAAGGAACTGACTCTCAGAATGAAGGCATTCCAATTTCAGACTGAGTGGAGGAAGACTTTCTTCCTTCAGAGGATTGTAAAGATTTGTAGCTCCTTGTGACAGAGAGCCATGTGGACCATTATATCTCCATATATTTAAGGCTGAGAGATAGAGAGAGAGATTCTCGATCAGACGGGGGAACCAAGGGTTATGGAGACCGGAAAGAGGATGGGAGGAATGTTTGAACACACACGATACTGTTGAATATCAAAGCAGGTTTGAGGGACCAAAGTGCCTACTGCTCATCTTCTCTCTTGTGAACTTTATGTCGGCTGGAAGAGGAATTGAACTTTGATGATTGGCATGACTCTGCAGTGCAATCGAAAAATCCAGCCAATTGAGATACCCAATGTCAACATTCATGCAACAGCAATGATATGAAAATGGAAAGTTTGAAGATTATTTACAGAGGGTGCTACGTAGCAATACAGCAAGGTAGGGAAACTAATTGAGGAAGCGAAAAGAGATTATAAGATGCATTGAATAGGGAAAATGGAGGGAGGGAGAGAAAGTGAGAGAGAGAGACGAAGAAATCAGGTAGAAGCAGAGAGATAGCGACAGGCAGTTCGATAGAAATAAAAAGAATGGTGTAGAGAAATAAAAGCAGAGAGAGCTGTAAGAGGAGGGAACAGATCAGGAAAGGTGCAGATGTCAAGGAAATAACTGAGAACACCTTCCAAAATCCCAGGCAGTCTTAGAATATTGGACATACATGTGATCTTCAATGAGTGTTTCCACTGTTTTAATAGGGGAGAGAAGGCAATTGCACACAGTCAGATCTCAAAGTTCACGATAAAGAAGGGGCTGGTCTGCCTGAGGGGTCGTTATTGGTAACAGAGCATGGGAAGTAAAGCTACAGGACTGCTTTCAGAAATGTTTGGGTCTGGGGGAGGTTCAGAAACTGGAAGATATGGAAAATGGGAGATCGCTGAGTTGGAGAATGAGGAAATTCGCCTTCAAGTCTGTTTGACTATAAGCTTCAGTTGTTGTGGTTCTGGAATTTGTGTTGCAGGCGTTTCGTCCCCTGTCAAGGTGACATCCTCAGTCCTTGCGGACCTCCTGTGAAGCTCTTCTGTGATGTTTCCGCCGGCATTTTTAGTGATTTTTATCTGCCGTTTCCGTTTGTCAGTTGCAGCTATCCACTTCAGTGGCAGGTATATTGGGCCCAGGCCGATGTGCTTATTGATTGAATCTGTGGATGAGTGCCATGTCAAACAGAAACCAACCAGGGAATTCCGAGAGGCAAGGAACTCATCCACTGAAGGGGATGAGTGTGAAGGGGAGCTGGAACCTTACTCAGGCATGCCATGCGGCGTTGGAAGTAGATATGGAAGCAGAAATGATGCGCACAGCAGACCAATCAGGAAAAAAAGGAATGGCATAATCTCCTCGCCTCGCTGTTAGATTTAAAAATGCACCAAATCTCCAGAAATGCAATGGATTGCTGTTTTTCGCCATGTCTATGATGGCCTCAACAAACAACAACCATTCTTAATACAAAACAAAACATGGCTGCCTTCTCAAAATTGGCTTTATGTGTCCTAGGTTTGATGAGAAGATGTGGGAAATGAGCCCAGACCTGCAGGATCAACAATAGGAATACCTCCATGAAACCACAAGAGCCCTGGGTGACATGCCTCTTATTGTTCAGACATTAAGTGTAACGCAGTGGGTGAGTCTCAGCTTGAACTAAATCTCTCCTCAGGGATACAAGAACCCGAGGCTAAAAACATTGATCTGGACACAATGAACAGAAATAACTCCATTTCAGGGACGGAAGGGAAACACTCTCTGATCAGTTTGGATAGTCAATCTGTCTGTTAAATATTTGAATCTGACGCGGATCTCACCGGCTACAAGGCTCCATTCAGTCTCTCAGAGTTCAACCATAGCTGCATTGTCCAACAGTAAAGACTGGAATGGATCCAGTATGTCACTGTTCACTTGCCAGTTCAATACACAGACTGCCCTTAGCAGTATGCTCAGATATCAGTTTTCCACACTGTACACATTGCATTACTCCAGACAATAACAGAATTCACACTGCTATCTGTTTAAATCAGAGTTGTTCCACTGTGTACATGTTGCATCACTGTAGGCAGTACAAACGTTAGACACTGCGGAGTGTCATATGTTGTTTATCTCACACTGTAGGTATTGTATTACTGACGATGGCGTATGACTACAGAGAACACGCACATTGCACACTGCTGAGTATGCAAATTTCAGCCACCCCAAACAGTAGCCCTGTTTTGCTGGAGACAATCCAGCAGCGGAATACTGCCGTTTACCCGAATATCAGTTATCCCATACCATTGTATTCGTTAAGATAGTGTCTGTGCGTGTGTGTGAGTGTGTTTGTGTCTGTGTATGTGCGTGTGTGTTTGTATGGGTGAGTGTGCCCACCTGTGTGCATGTGTGTGTTTGTGTCTGTGTGTGTCATTGTGCCTGTGCATGTGCGCGTGTCTGCGTGTGTGTCTGAGTATTTGTGTCCATCTGTGTGCGTCTAAGTGTGTCTGTGTGTTTGAATATGTAAGTTTGTGCATTTGTGTATATGTGGGTGTGTAGGTGCATCTGCGATTGTGTATATGTGTTTGTATTATTTTATGTGTGTATGTGTATCTATGATTACGTATATATGTATATATTGTTTTGTGCCTTTGTCTGGTTGTTTAAGTACACATTTGTGTGTCTGTCTGTGTTATTGTTTGACTCATAATTGATATGACGTCTTCACATGTGCATCACAGATTCTGTCTGTGTTGTGGTTTTGCAATTATTAACTGTGGGACAGCCTGTGCAACATATACGAAGCCTCCACTCTCCGGGCAGCTCATAGTGCAGCAGAAAGTCAGGGGAAGATGAGAACTCTCCTGTTCTTTGTTCTTGTGTCCTTGCTGAGGGAGCAGCCAGGCACTGTTGATGCAGGTATGAAACAACATCTTTGCTTTAAACGTGAGTCCAATTATCCTCAAAGAATATTCACAAACATTCAGAACGGCAGACTGAAGTCACCCATCTTTCTGAAGATGTAACCGATTGGCTTTAGCTGACAAGAGACTGAAATCAATCAGTTAATATGTGCGATAACTGTTTGTGGGATGCTAGGCCAAGGTTCATTGTTCATTCCTTATTGCCCAGAAGGCATTTGGGAATGAATCTGGAGTGACGTGTAAATAAGAGCAGGTAATGGCAATAGATTTCCTTCTCTTAAGAACATCAATGAAGTACCTATTCCCTTGTTTCACCACCAACATCCCTCCCCCGGAGAATCAAAAGTGTTTTCATACTTGGCATCAGATTATTTGGATATAATTTATATTTCGTCATCAACCTCGATGAGATTCAAAGGCAGCTCTTCAGAACATGAGCTTGATGGTCTTGGATGTCCATCCAGTGAGAGTCCCACCAGTCTACCATAAATTCCTTGTGCAGTTGGTGAATTATGGCAGACATTTCCCATGAGTGAACAATCCACTTCAGTTCTGAAACACTTAATGTTTATTTACATTTTGAAAAAAATCAGCAGCAGGTTTTAAACTTTAAGGCCATTCAATGTCAATGGATGTCACGTCATTGCTGTAATCGACATGTCCCCTCCCTTGGAATATCCTGTGTTCATTATGCACAGAATTCTCATCAGTGACTGCAAGAAATATGTCTTTAAAGTTCGGGGGTCTCACGGGCTGAGCTGAAATCTTGGCCCCTGACTGCAGGAATCAATGAATCTCTCGTCTTTGCTTTCCAGATTTATTACAGAAATGTGATTTTATCGGAGGGGTGTGCAGAAAAGAAAAATGTTTCGATGAAGAAAGACAGAATCGTCATGGTTGCCTGCATCATCAAGTTTGCTGCTTAAATATCAAGGACCAGAAGTATCATTCGTGATTGGATGAGTCCCCATGGGCCCGAAGCCACTGCTTCTGTGTCGCAAATAAAGCTGTTCACTGTTTAACTCTCATCCCATTGCCCGTATATAATTTCAGACTGTGACCAGTGTGTCTGGTTTTGTCTTTGGTGTGGGAGTAAAAACGGTTGGCGGAGAGGGGTGGGAGCAATGATCAGAACTGGTTGAAATATGGTCACCACTGTCAGCTCCTAACTACCCAACTTCATAGAGCCATTGTCAACAGACCCCTCTTAACTGTGTCTGATCCATTTCCCACAGTTTCACCATCAACCCCTTACCTCTCTTGCAATAGAGTTCGATTTCACCTGCCAATACACCATTGGCATCCACATCCAGAAAAACATCAGACACCATTTATAACACCTCCAGTGAGTTGCGATCACCAGACACATATTCCAATTTCCGCTGGGATCATTCCCTGTGGGACACCCTTGTACTCCCTTCCTTCACTCCCAACAGCCCCAACATCCAACTGGCACCTTTCCTTGCAACCCCCTAATGTAACACCTGCCAATTTACCTCTTGCCCCCTCAGTATCCAAGGTCCAAAGGTGCCTTTCTGGGGAAGCAAGGATTGATCATCACTTTTCACAATTTAGTCAGCTGAATTCGCTGCTCACTATGTGAGACTCCCCAACACTCGGGAAAACAGAGCGTAGACAGAATGGTACTTTGCAGGACGTCGACGTCCTATCCCCAAAAAAGACCCTGAGCTTCCAGTTACCTGCCACTTTAACACACCACCAGAGGATCTAAAATGTGAATTTAGGCTTATGTCAGAAGCAACAAGTGTCTGCAGATTTTTATTAATCCTTAAGAACTCTTTCCCAGGAAATATCACTGGGTTAATCTGCTGTAAATCATGTCATCTTATTAAATCTTTTGACCGATCACAAAACAAGAGGCCTCTCTTGAGGTTTCTGGATCTTCATTTTGGTGCCATGTTTCATTTCAGCTCAGACAGGTCGTTAACAGCGGTGGAAGAGTTAAATGTCTTTCCCTATTGAGTGTTGAGGAATTCCGTCGGCCAGTTGTGAATATTTTAACAGTGTTTGGTTTTCCTCTCATTCAAGTGATGTCTGACATGACCCCTCGCTGTTTTTGTTCCAGGCCAGCCCCAAAGCATCGCTGTTAGCAAGGATTGGTTCTGAAGGACTATGGGGGTGGTGGGTGCTGGGGAGACATTGACTGAGGTTGGGGATGATTTTGCACTTAAGGAGAGTGATTTCCGAAAATTGCTGAATTACGAGGCAAGTGTTGAACTCTGAATCTCCCGAACTTCGTTAATTTCCTGGTTTAAAAAGAAACTCCAATCTTTGGATCTTCAGCAGTTTTTGGAGGCTGGTGGCCTCAACAGTTTTAATACAGGCAGTTAACTATTGCAGAGGCATGAGGCCCCAGATATTTGTGGCTATTACTTGGGCAGTTGACCCCGATATTTAGTATAGGTGGATGATGTTAATTTGAAGTATATTGACTAAGATTTATCTGCTTATAATAGATAGAAAGGAGGCCTGGAAATTAATGATAAGTTAATAACTAATAATATTACCTCAACAAATGAACACTTAAGTTCATTAATGAAAGAAACTATTGCGGTATTTTATAATAAACATTAATTCGTTTTTTTTAAAGAGTTTTTGAAATAAATTAACTTTTTTGGAATTCTGATAAGTGAGTTTTATTTTTAATCAGTTGATATAAAACTGAAGTAATTTTAAAATGGGTAATTGCATAGACAGAAAAGATCATCCATCCTCAACGTTAGTAACATTATGTGAAAAAGCTCGAGATCCATGACTGTTTTGAATCTGATTTACATTTTGGAAAGTTAACATGATTTAATTTTAATGTTCAGGATCCTTCAGTCATTATGAAATAAAATATTTCCTGTTCTGTTTATAGGTCATGACAGCTCTTCCCCCACGTCACCCCAGCCCCAGCTTCCAGCTCAGCACCACTCTCATTACTTTTCCTACCTGCCTATCTTCCATTCCACCTATCCATTCCACCCTCCTATCTGACCTATCACCTTCATCCCCACCCCATTCACCTCATGTCCTCTATGCTACTTTCTCCCCACACCACCCCCTCTCATTCACCTCTCCACCCTGCAGGCACCCTGCCTCTATTCCTGAAGAAAGGTTTTTCCCAGAAACAATGATTTTCCTGCTCCTCGGATTCTGCATGACCTGCTGTGCATTTACAGCATCACTTCAATCTAGACTCTGGTTTCCTGCATCTACAGTGCTTGTTTTTTTTTACCATGACTGCCCTACTGTCAGTTGATAACTTATACCTTTCATCCTTACGAGAACGTCAACCTTATTCGATTTCAAATCAGTTTCATATGCAGGAAGACAACATTTTAACTTTTTTTGTTTCAGACTCGTTTGTTTCCACTTAATTTTAAGTCTGCTATGTTTTATTGGTGATCATCGGAGAGGACAGTTGTAGGCTTATAGAGGGAGTCCCCTCCCTCAATGACGATTGATATTTCAGTTCACTATTAGGTTGTGATAAATCATCTAACCAAATTGCAACCCGATGGTTAATATCTGTGTCTTTGGATTCAGCCATTATTCATGCATTAGAAGTTTGCTTTGTCATTTGAATATACAAAACCTTTTATGGCAGCTTCAGTTATTTCACGACCTATAGCATTGTAAATGTGAAGTGACTGGTCAGGGCCAATCTTGGACTTGTTGGGTAATTATATTGTTGTTCAAAGTTGGGAACTGTGTACCTTTTACGTTTTGAATATTAAATACTGAACAAATGAATTTACAATTTATATTGATGACTGAATGAAAATAACATGTTGCATGTTCCTCCGATGTATATTGTAAAAACATAATGAACATTCATATATTACCACAGAGGAGATCTGCTCTTAAAACAAGACAAAGAGAACTAACCTCTGTTGATCCTCCAATGTCCACAAAAATCGATGAAAACCTGTTTTCCAGACTCTTCTTCAGTTGGATCCCCACTCAGTAATGGGCAAAGTGTGCTTGGTAGCACTCCACTCAACATCCAAAGTGAGTTGTATCCACATCATTAGCTGTCCCTATCAAATGAGAAAGGACTAATGCCTGACTTAAGCAGTCACCACGTCACCCAGAATTCCACCCTTTGGACCAGAGGGAATGCCAAATACATCAAGGAACAGGTGGTAAATCAATCACTATTTCTTTTGTAGCATCACTGCCCCATTGCCTTGGAGTGTCCCCGGTTCCATAATGTCACTCCATGTGATACAGTGGCCAGGACAATTGAAAGAGACAAATCACCTCTTTGGTAATTCTCCTCTTGCAACTTTTGATTCGCTGAAAATTCAAGTCCTAAGAGTAGCTTTCAGATTATGACAATCAAGATTCCAAAATGTATAGTTAGTAACAGGCCTTGAAGTTAGACAACACAAATTGGTTAAATAAGGTTAAAATTAAAATAGAGGCGAAGAGATCAACTACAGAAGGGGACAGAATGATGCTATAACAAGGATAAAGCAGTGGAATATAGTTTTTAATATGTCTTAGTTGGGTTCCCACACTGAATTACAGATAATGATTCATTTATTCATTACGTTATTATAATACTTTATAATATTTATAATAATCAGTTGTGTTAGCCCAAACCAAATTTCATTCGTAGGTTCTTACATATACACACATAAAGAACATGAGAAAACAGTGTAATGTCAATAAGGTTAGGACTATACAAATAAGGTTAATGCAATCACACAATAATATAAAGAACTTAGTTTCTACTCAGAAACCCCAGCCTCTGGCTGGCATACTGACCCTTTTTGAGGATTGCGATTTTGTTCCTGCATACCCGCTGTACCCCTAACATCTCTGGATTGTCCCCTGCCTGAATTTAAACAGTCCACTTGTTCCAAACCTTTCTTCCTTTTGAATGTGAAACATCCAGCCTTTATATGCCGATATCATGGGCAGAAGTGGACTGCACCATCCTGAACTGGGTCCCATCCCAGGAACTAAAGTTATGTTAATGAAGCATACCCCAGACTGTAAGACCAAACCGGCCCAATTTACTCAATATGTCCAAGTTGTACGGATGTAAATGCAGTATAATTCTGGGATTAGCATGAACATGAATGGGTTGTGTTACAAGACTGAAAAATGTGGCCATCTGTATAATGGAAGCGACAAACAATTGAACAATAATCAAGATGGTCAATTACCATGACTTAATCCTATGGTTTCCCAATGTTTTCCACCTGGAGTCACTGTCAGGATCCAGGCCAACTGTACGAACCAGTCCATGGATTTCCAGTCGCAAATGAGGTGAGAGGTGATTTTGTCATTGGGTTGGTCAGAACTGGACTGAACCATGATGCAAGTTACAGGTGAACCAAATTATATCCAGCACCTTCACGATCCCTAAAAGCCATATGCCAGCCCTGATATGGTTGATTGGAACCAGGATAAACACTTTGGGTGGAATCTACCTCATGTCCCTACCCAACAACCACTGCTGGACCATCTTTTCCAGAAAATGGGGACAGGCAATCCCCAGAACTTCACTGTTGAGACTGGGAACAAAAAAAAACAAAATCTCCCGGGGACATACGCCTGGCCCTTGCATTTCCTGTTGAAATGTGGGCAATGCGGAGTAATACGTTTTTTTTTTACGTTAGCTCGGAACTGACGTTGGGAATTGGCATGCTTTCAGACTATCAAAATTAAAATCTACAAATCTACACTGACTCCTCATTGTGATTTTTTAAATGATCCACCATTTTGGAGCTTTGTGGGAACATTGAAGCTTTTTAAACCAGCCCCGATGGGGCTGTGTTACAGTAATGCTATTTTGTCCAATCAATCACTCGCTTTTCAAGATGTTTAGCTCATGCTGATAAAACTAATACTGTTTCTGAAGGAGTGAGTAAGTATACGCAGCTGCCAAGTAGGCTGGCTTTCACCCCAAACTTCTGATCCCATTTGGTCGCCAGCAAAATCCGTTTAGGCACAGAATAAGGACGGGTAGTCCAGCTCTGGGAAAGGTACAGAAATTACGGGGGAATAAGACTGTCTGTTCAGTGCCAATTCACAATGTAGAGGTTGATTTCTCTGTTTTTCTCACCGTAAGCAGATTTAGTGTTTGGATCGTTTTCCATATTGCTTAGAAATTTTGACGTAATTTCCAAATGACCATTTCTGATATAGTCCAGGCACTTTATATTAAAATATACTACTACCTAAATTATCCAATGATTTGAGCTCATGCATAGACACTAAGCCTAAATGTCTTTGCTTTGTGTATGGAGCTTATAAGAATGCACACTGGTTGATTTGATTTATCTTTGGTTGGGCTGTTAGATCTAAGGAGGAGTGTCCGGCTGAGCTATTATCTTCAATTAGGCATTTGATACTGAGCAGTGATAGTTTACAATTTTAAGACTGTACCAAGATCCAATTTCACGGATAGCCCAATATTAGAAAAGGTCAGTGTGGGTTAAAAACTTTGTGTCATTTTCCCATAATTTGGGGGCCGCATTGTGCACCAGGCAATACTCATCATGAACTTTTCTGCTCAAAATGACCATCTGGTTGCTACACTTAATTCTAAATACTGTTAATTATAGCTGAAGGTCGGGCCATGCGATTGGGCACGATGTTAATCTCTTTTTTTCAATACAAAATATTGCGGAACAAACCTACATTTTAGTTAATATTGATGTTAATGTCTTTTTTTCAATACAAAATATTGCGGAACAAACCTAAATTTTAGGTAATATTGATGTTTTTCGTCGCAAACCTTCGAAGTGTATTAGCTCTTAGCAAAGCTGGCTTTATAAAAATAAGTTTGTTTAATTCGCCGATGCCTGGGCTTCTCCATATAAAGTAAGAAAATAATGGGTACGAAGGGAATCTCTCATGCAAAGTTTAAAATGAATGAGCGTTTTGCCAGTGGAGGCGATGTATTTACTTAAGTGGGCTATATGAGTTTGATTAATTTGAGCATTATTTGTTACAAAATTGCTCTTAGGACTTCTAGCCTGCTGAATGGCACAAATTATGGCCTCAAATAGGGGACTCCCGCGATATTCAAGCATGAATATAGGTGACTCTTACAACATTAGTTTGTGTTACTTCTTTGCTGCTGCATATTTTAATTGATTATGCGTATATTGCATATACTTATATATAAGGAGGGGATGGTTTATACTTTATTACAATGAACACTCCAAGGCCTCCGACCTTGATGGGAAGGACCTTTCCAGGTCCTCCTCACCACCCCAACTGTTGCTTAGGTCGCCGAACGTTCTGCCTGAGTTCATCCCCATCATTGCAAGCTCATCAGACAAGCCACTTGCAAGGGGGGTGGAAGGGGAGAGATAATAAAGACCGAACTTGCCCGGCTGTGTGGACTTGCCATTACCAGCTTTGGAGCACAAGAAGGGACAGTTTACCTGTGCGATTCTGAGCAACCGGAGAGTATGTACCATCTCTGTTAGGAAGATGTCCTTGTGTGCCGAGAGACTGAATGTTACCAAGAAAGTCTAATGCAGTGGTCAACTGCATCAAAAAGATTGACCAGTTCATTTACAGAACATAGCTAAATGGTCTTTACCCTCTCAAGGTGTTGTGTGCTACTTTAATTTCATTTGTAGCTGAAAAGGTATTGCTGGTAAAAGCACAGCAGGTTAGGCAGCATCTAAGGAATAGGAAAATCGACGTTTCGAGCATAAGCCCTTCATCAGGAATGAGGAGAGTTTGCCACTCTCCTCATTCCTGATGAAGGTCTTATGCTCGAAACGTCGAATTTACTATTCCTTAGATGCTGCCTAACCTGCTGTGCTTTAAACAGCAACACATTTTCAGCTGTGATTAGATTAGATTTTAGATTAGACTTACAGTGTGGAAACAGGCCCTTCGGCCCAACAAGTCCACACCGACCCGCCAAAGCGCAACCCACCCATGCCCCTATATATATCCCTTACCTAACACTACAGGCAATTTAGCACGGCCAATTCACCTGACCCGCACATCTTTGGACTGTGGGAGGAAACCGGAGCACCCGGAGGAAACCCACGCAGATACGGGGAGAATGTGCAAACTCCACACAGTCAGTCGCCTGAGGCGGGAATTGAACCCAGGTCCCTGGCGCTGTGAGGCAGCAGTGCTAACCACTGTGCCACCTCCAGCATCTGCAGACCTCATTTTTTTACTCGATAATTTCATTTGTACCATGGGCATTCCAGGTAAGCCATGCCCCCTTTCAGATAGATCATGCAGTAAAAGAGGAAAAGTTTGATGCTATCCTTGACTAACAATTTGTTTCTCAAAACCCATAATAACACATTTTGAGAGGATGAAGTTACGCCTTTACTTCAACAATAGACTCCCTGACCTCTTTCATCCTTCCAAATCCTAACATGGGGGTATCGAATCGTTCTAAAATATATACAAGATTATGGACTTCCTCCAATAAATCCGCAATATCCTATCCATATTGCTACAATAGTAAGGGATGGCGGTGGGGTGCACGTATTGGCGTGAACTTATGTAAAATTACCGAAAATTATCCTGTGCTATACCTACATGAATCAGTTGTCATTGTTTCCCTGAAGGATGCCATATCCCGTAAGGAGGAATGTGTCTCTATCACCTTTGGTATTCGAACCCTTTGTGGGGTATTTTACCACAACCAACTTCATTATAATACACCTAATTGCTTTCATATTTTCCCAGTTATTGGATGGGTAGCACCATTTTGCGATGTCGACCACATTTCTTATCAAGATCCCCACCTCATCGACTAAATGATTTCCACCCTTTATGTTAGGGAGCATACTATGTAATCAAGGATTACCCAGGTACCTCAGGAAGTCACAAAGATAGACACACTTCTTATTGTGAACGTCCCTCCATTATCTATACTAAACCTGGATATTCATTTTCAGTTATAATAAGGCGTCTTGTCCTGAACATAGCAAGTACTCCACATGTTGTAGCTGTAGAAACGACATTTCCATCTCCTCTTCCCTGTCCAATCACCTGACAGCGAGATTCAAATTCTCATGTTAAACGTTCAGTTTCTACTGACTTTTCTGCAGAATGGAAGGATCCAAAGTTTCTGTCAAATAGTAAAATTCACTCATTAACATATGCAGCACTTAGTGTTATTTCCGTATGAAGGTCTTCAGGAGTTATTATTCATCAAAACATGTGTGGACCCACAACTTCATGAAATGAGACAACTGCTGCCAAATACAAATAACAGACGTGCTGTCAGAATTGTGCCTATTTATCCAACAAAATCGTTATGCTCTCGATTACATTCTTGTGAAAGAAGGTGGCGTTTGCATCATAGTCAAAGGAAAGTGCATCATGGGAGTCACTAACTTTATCGAAAACATTACTGGATATATCCATAACATCCGCACTTCTGTCAACCAAATAAATGAAGGTGCAGGATGCGGAGATTTGGGTTTTGGTTTACGGTACAAAGGGCGAATCAATAAGGCTGTGTATGCTGCTATTGTTCATTTGGTCGTTTTGTTAGAATTGCTATTGATAAGTGTTTTATTGCTAAAATATTAATTTTTATTGACAACATTGGTTCCACCCAGAAAATGCTTCTTCTCCACTTTGATGATGATGAAGAAGCATCTTTGCCTGCCCCTGATTCCTCTTCAGAGGATTGCAGTCTTTCGCACCCATCAAAATGGATTAATTTGGTCCTTGGCTTTATGGTGTGGTCGTAGAATGACCAGTGGAGGGAATGAGGATCTATAGTTTGAATGTAGGCTGTTGTCAGATGCAACAAGTATATGTAGATGTTTATTTACCACGAAATGGCCTTTCAGTTTAAAATAATACAACATAATGGCTGAAAGTAATGACTTGATTCTGTGAACATGTGCTGCTGCTTTGTTGAGTTAAGCTAAACAGAAGATAAGAGAATACAATGGATTTTTCATGATATGAATTATAAGAGAGTGATTTGGCAAGCTTGAACTAGCAAACGTGAGAATAACAATCTGTTTGCTTATAAGTATCACTGGATTAGCCTGTTGTCAATCATATCACCATATTACAGTTGATTGGACTTTCTTGTAATTAAGAACCTTTTCCCAGGACATATCATTGGATTACCCTACTGCAAATCACGTCATCTTATTACATATGATTGGTCTTTTCTTGTAATTAAGGCTGTACTATCTATTAAAAACATCTATATTGCATAATTGTCAAATGTATTTGCACCATTTCTACACGGAACAAAGAAGCCTTTAACCTCAGTGTTGCTGGGCCAGGCTGCTTTTATTTATTAATTTATAAAACTGGGAATCTTGCTTCATACAGACTGTACTCCTACTGATTCTTTTGATGGATCCCAAGACCAAGAGGCCCTGCAACGCGCTCTAAATCTTTACTCAAACAGGACCTCCCTGCTCTTATGTCTGGAATGATAAAGGCATTCTGAACTACCCTACTAACCAGTCCTACTACCTTTAGAGATCTGTTTACAAGCTCCTCAAGACCATTTGGTTTCTTTGCCATACCTAGTGTCACATTATTCATTGAGTACTGCCTTGTCTTGAAGCTTCTGGTAACGTGTATCAACTACAGGTTTATCAGGGTTACATTCCACCTGTCATTAATCTGTCCACTGACCAACCTATCTATTTCTGATTGCCACCTAAGAATATTTTCCTCACTGTCAAATATCCGATCAATGTTTGTTTCATCGCAAACTTATTTATCATCCCCACCCATCCTCAGCCTCTACAGCACACATTCACGCAAACACAAACGCACTGTGACACACACACACACACACACACACAGACTCTGATACGGATACAACATGCACAAACTGGCACTCTTCATTATTATTTATGAATATCACCAACAGTGTGGGACACAACATTCATACGAGTAGTATACCACTGCACTGAACACCAGCCTCCAATTACACATCCAACCTTCTATCAACATCCTCTGCCTCCTCTGACAGAGACGATTCTGGAACCAATTTGCTTATGCAATAATTGTGGATGCCATGTGATTTTACCTTAGATATCAATCTCCCATGTGGTGCCTTGTCAAATACATTGCTGAAAACCATATACACTGCATCAGTTGCCATACGCTCATCTACAGACATGTTCAACTGCTCGAAACATTCCACCAGATTTGTGAGCCATTTCATCCCTGTAAAAAAAGCCACCCTGACTGATCAAGCCTTGCCTCTTAAAATGGAGATACTTTTTCTACTTCAGAATTTTCTATAATTCATTCGCTTGCACTGGGAATCACAGATCTGTAATTCCAGGTCAATCTCCACCACCCTTCTTGAAAAGTGGAAACACATCAGCAGTGCTGAAGTCCTCTGACTAATCGGGTAGCTGAAGCGGAATTAAATATTTGATCATAGTATTTGTAATTTCCACCATCATCTCCTTGGTTACAGCTCCTGCAGACCACTTGTCCACTTTTACACTCGCCAAACCTACAGTATAGAACAGAATCCCTACACTGTAGATACAGGTCCTTCTGCCCAATAAGTCCACAACGACCGTCCAAAGGGCAACCGACCTAGGCCAACTCCTTCACCCCATTGCTCTACACCTAGCTCCAACGAATGACCCAACCTGCGGGCAATTTAGCTTGGTCAATTCACCTAACTGCACCTTTGGATTTTGGCAAGAAACCAGAGCACCTGGAGGATCAAAACTTTCCAACGTCCTTTAAGGCTAAGTGAGAGAAAGAATTCTTCATAAAACACTCATAATGTGGAAGAATGACGCATTTTACGCACACACATTCAAGCACACACATAACACATATACCTCACACATATGAATTATTCTTCTACCTTTCTACTTAATGCCTTCCTTTGCACCTGAAAACAGTTCACTCGTTTCCTCCACGATTCCTTCAGGCTTCCCACTCCGCAAATACATGAACCCATCTCAATCAGAGGCAACCTAAATGGTTTCACAATTGTTCACGATCAATCCAATTTAAGGCACTCTTCAGCCCCACTATGTCTACATTCCCATTTTCTGGAAACCAAATAATCGCAAATTAATATTACATTCAGTGTTAAAAAATAAAACATAATACCCTTCTTTCCGTTATTTGAACAGAAGTATCACGTTTGGGTTCTAAATATTCAGATACTTCCAAAGCATTATGATGAAATCAGATCGTCTTACCATGATTAGAGTGGTGTTGGAAAAGCACCACAGGTCAGGTAGCATCTGAGGAGTCGGAAAATCGAAGTTTCCGGCAAACGCCCTTCGTCCTGATGACCCACTCTAATCTTGACTCTAATCTCCAACATCTGCAGTACCACCTCTGACAAGTCTTA
The DNA here is from genome assembly GCF_020745735.1 of Hemiscyllium ocellatum. Lineage (NCBI taxonomy): Eukaryota > Metazoa > Chordata > Chondrichthyes > Orectolobiformes > Hemiscylliidae > Hemiscyllium > Hemiscyllium ocellatum. Next base: position 24,907,236 of record NC_083440.1, on the reverse strand, counting down.
TCATGACGGATTCCGGAACTTCAGTTGAATACATAATTGGAATTATGTCTCTAATACTGAGCATGAAACCATTGTAAATTGTTGTACAAACCCATTGTTTCACTAATGTCCTTTATGGAAAGAAATCGACTGTCTGTACGTGGTCTGGGCTACATGTGACTGGTGTGCTTGTTGGAGGCCAGCCGTTTAATCTCCAGAACATCACGGCTGGAGTTCCTCAAGACTCTGTCTGAGGCCTAACGGTGATTTGTAACTGTATAACTGCCACTCCCTCAATCATAATGTCATAAGTCATAATCCGTTAACACAATTGATTGTACGACTGATGTGAGATGTAGAGAGGTCAGGCGATCGTTAAGTTAAACTTACCACCAGGCAAAAATTTCTCGCTCTCTCTCTCTTTCTCTCTGTCTCTCTCCCTCTCTCTATCATTCAACAGCTCTCTGGAACTCGGGTGATTCCTCTGTGTCCCTCTGTTAAAATCCTGGAAATATTCACCAGAGGATATTTCAGTTGAGATTTCATGAAGATTGAGATACAAGAAATTTTTTAAAAAGTACAGGAAATGGGAGCAGTGTAGATTATATGGTTCAAACCATTCCAAGTTCAACACCTCAGTGGGAAAAACTGATCTGAACAGAGACTGGAAAACAATGCTTCTGCTCATTCTTGAGGCATATGGACACTATATCAGAAATATTCAGCGTCTTCATTTTAGACATTCTATATTTGAAAGGTCTATTATATTCCTTCCCTTATCCCTGTGGAGCTCGGTGATAAAGTACAATACAAGGTTAAGATCAGTAGCACTGGCATCGCAGGATCGGTCCTTGAAAATAACAGACTTAACTTTACAATCATCACAGACAAAATATCCCAACGTGTGCTCCTGGCAGCTGAGACTTACCGGCGGCAGCATATACTCAGAACATTACAGGACTTTGTAAAATTACTCCCCATACGCTGATATCCATCATCATGCCACCTTTTATTTACAGGGGCAAATAGGCGACACTGCTCATTTTCCCTCAGAGCCAGCTCTCAGAGCTTCAGGACACCTGACACTCGTTTTCTTTCATCTGTCAGCTAGGGCTCCCTGCTTGTACCAGATTAACAACCCCAATCATGGACTCATATTCTCTGAGGTCCATCTGCCTGACCACAGTATAACTTCGACACGTGGGTACTTTAGACATAATTTTCAATTTTGCAGATGACATGCAAATTGATAAGGGAGGCAGTGAACAGGAAAGACAATCACAACAGGCTGTAGGAGAATACAGACGGGAACTGTTTGCAAGTATCTGAGGATGGAAGTGCTCCGCAGTGTTCCTGATGTTTTCTCTGCAGAACAGTTAGGAGGACTTCTGAGAGAGAGAGAGATCGTGTGAGAGATGGACAAAGAGAGTCCTTTGTGATGTATTTGTCCTTTCTCTCTCAGTGCTTCTTCAAAATGGTTCCACTTGAAAATGTGCCATCAGGGAGGCATGTTATGGGTACAAGTCGTTGGGAATCAATAGGAGGTGCCCTGGCCCATGTCTTATTTGATGCAATGAAACTTTATTGGGGCAGGAGTCAATAATAAATATTGTCTGGGATGCATTTTTGCATCTCTATTCCACAATGCTGCTCAGAACCAAGCGGTTCCAAGAGAGCTAGAGCACTGGTTTTTATTTGAAAATTGGGGAAAATTTCCCAAGATGGGAGATTTGTTGGAGGGAATCCTAATGGATAGGATTTACATGTATTTGGAAAGGCAGGAACTGGTTAAGGATAATTAGCATGGCTGTGTGCATGGGGAATCATGTCTCACAAACTTGATTGTATTTTCTAAAGAAATCGCAAGGAGGACTGATGAGTGCAAAGCAGTGAATGTGATCTAAAAGGACTTCAGTAAAATATTTCACAAGGTTCTCCATGGGAGACTGGTCAGCCAAATTGGGTCACATGGAATACAAGAAGAACTCGCCATTTGGTTACAGAGCTGGCTTGAAGACAGAAGACAGATGTTGTTAGGACAGTGTTGCTTTTCAGACTAGAGGCCTGTGACCAGCGGTGTGCCACAGAGATCGATGCTCATTCCATTACTTTTCATCATTTATATAAATGATATGGATGTGAATGTAGGGGGTATATTTAGTAAGGTTGCAGATGGCACCAAATTTGGAGATGCAGTGGATAGCGAAGATAATTACTTCAGTGTACAAATGGATCTTGAATGCATGGGATAATGGGCTGAGGAGTGGCAGTTTGAGTTTAATTTAGATAGATGTAGGGTGCTGGATTTTAGAAAAGAAAATCATAGCAGGACTTATACTCTTAATGCTAACGTCTTATGGAGTTTTCTGGAGAATATCAGTTCAGTTCAAACACTATCTGCCCAAGCCTGGTTTGAACCTCATCCGCAAAACGCAACCTGAAACGACAGACTGACGGGACAACAATAATACCACTTGGCCATCACCACCCTGGTAATCACATTGTATTATAGTCCCATTTTCCAGCAGTTGGCCCACATCCGTGCATGCTTTAAACTTATACAAGCACATTGGGAATTCCGAAGATTGCAACAGAACATCAGGCCATTCAATCCACAATTTCTTTGCCGACCATGATGCCATTCTCCTCTAATCCCATCTGACTTCTCATCGTCTGCATCCATCAACTCACTACCTGTTCATGTGTTGTGATGGAAAGGTTTATAATCGGGAAGTAAATGAAAGGTAATGGGGAAAAGGCAGGCAAGTGGGTTTGATGATGATCATTTTAGCGATCAGTCTCGATGTGCACTCTGTGTATTGAGAAAATATAATCTTTGAGGTAGGGGGACCGACACCAGACACAATAATGCACGAGTGACCTCACCAAGACCCTGTGTAACGTCAGTGAGCATCCCGAATCTGAACTCCTATCCTCTTTCAATTAAGGCCAACATACTATCTGCCTTCCCCCTTTCTTGCTGTGAGTCAGGCAGGGAGTAAACTGTTTGTTCACAGCGAGGGCAAGATTCCAAACAGCTTGAGAAAGAGAGTCAGACAGGATGGCGACTGGTTCCGCTTCAGAGGTAAATATTGAAGAGAACAACTGCAGCTAGTAAGAAATGTGAAAATTGGGAGACAGCTGGTGGTGTTTTAACTAGAGGGGTCACCACACTCCAGGCGAGGGGTGGGACCGAGAAGGTGGGACCTGGAGGGGCTTCATGAGTTGGAGCAAGGTAGTGAAAATTCTGTCTCTAAAATACCAACAACACAATGGCTGGAAATGGAGGTCATAAGAGGGAGACAAGCACTTTGTGGAGAGATGTTCATAGTTTAGACAGATGTTAAACACTTTGAATTGGAGTATAATGTGATAAGATGTGAAGTTGATCGTCTTTAAATTGAGAATGCTGGAACAAAAATGGACTTAGTGCAACTTGTGCACATTACACAGAATGCTCACACAGAGAGGCAACGGATAATCAAGAACGTGATTGGAATGTTCAAGAGGGCTGCAGTGTTAGAGTCAGGAAGTCTTACCATTTGGACCACATCTGTTCACAATGTTTAAGGAAATACATAGTTTCATTGCAAGCAGTTCAAAGAATTTACGCTGGGAAGATTCTGGGATGAAGAGATTGCATTCTGAGCAAAGGCTAAAGCAGTTTGGACACTATTTACTCGTGTTTAGGTGAATGACAAGTGATCTCACGTGTAATATATAGGATTTTTAAGGGGCTTGACAGGAAAAGCGCTGAGAGGATGCTTCCCCCTTATTGGGGAGACAAGGAACTGACTCTCAGAATGAAGGCGTTCCAATTTCAAACTGAGTGGAGGAAGACGTTCTTCCTTCAGAGGATTATAAATATTTGTAGCTCCTTGTGACAGAGAGCCATGTGGGCCATTATACCTCCATATATTTAAGGCTGAGAGAAAGAGATTCTCGATCAGACGGGGGAACCAAGGGTTACGGAAGCCGGAAAGAGGATGGGAGGAATGTTTGAACACGTATGATCCTGTTGAATATCAAAGCAGGTTTGAGGCGCCAAAGTGCCTACTCCTCATCTTCTCTCTTGTGAACTTTATGTCGGCTGGAACAGGAATTGAGCTTTGATTATTGGCATGAATCTACAGTGCAATCGAGAAATCCAGCCAACTGAGATGCCCAATATCAACATTCATGCAGCAGGGATGATATGAAGATGGAAAGTTTAAGGACTGTTTACAGAGGATGATACGAAGGTATACAGCAAGGTAGGGAAACTAATTGAGAAACAGAAAAGATATTGTAAGAAGTAGTGAATAGGAAAAGTGGAGGAAGGGAGAGAAAGTGAGAGAGAAAGAGAGGGAATAATCAGTTAGAAACAGCGAGATAGCGACAGGCAGTACGATAGAAACGTAAAGAATGGTGGAGAGAGATAAAAGCACAGAGAGCTGCGGAGGAGGGGACAGATCAGGAAAGGTGCAGATCTCAAGGAAACAGCTGAAAATACCTTCCAGAATCCCAGAACATCTTAGAATATTGGACATACAAATAATCTTCAATTGTTGTTTCCAGTGTTTTAATAGGGGAGTGAAGGCAATTGCACACAGTCAGATCTCAAAGTTCACGACAAAGTAGTGGCTGTTCTGGCTGAGGGGTAGTTATTGATAACGGAGCATGGGAAGTAAAGCTACAGGTCTTCTTTCAGAAATGTTTGGGTCTGGGGGAGGTTCAGAAAATGGAAGATATGGAAAATGGGATAAAGCTGAGTTGGAGAATGAGGAAATTCGCCCTCAAATCTGGTTGTCTATAACTTTCAGTTGTTGTGGTTCTGGAAATTGTGTTGCAGACGTTTCGTCCCCTGTCTAGGTGACATCCTCAGTGCTTGCGAGCCTCCTGTGAAGCTCTTCTGTAAATTTTCCTCCAGCATGTTTAGTGATTTGTATCTGCCTCTTCCGATTGTCAGTTACAGCTGTCGCTGCAGTGGCAGGTGTATTGGGTCCAGGTCGATACGCGTATTGATTGAATCTGTGGATGAGTGCCATGTCAAACAGAGAAAAGCCAGGGAATTCCGATAGGCAAGGAACTCATCCACAGAAGGGAATGAGTGTGAAGGGGAGCTGGAACCTTGCACAGGCATGCCATGCAGCGTTGGAAGTAGATAGGGAAGCAGAAAAGCTGCGCACAGCAGGCCAATCAGGAAAACAGAAGCAATGGCGTAATCTCCCCGCCTCGCTCAAAGATTTAAAAATGCACCACATCTGCAGAGATGCAATGGATTGCTGTTTTTCGCCGTGTCAATGATGGCCTCAACAAACAGAAACCATTCTTAATACAAAACTAAACATTACTGACTTCTCAAACTTGGCTTTGTGTGTCCTAGGTTTGATGAGAAGATGTGGGAAATGAACCCAGGCCACCTGGATCAAAGATAGGAATACCTCCATGGCACCACAAGAGCCCTGGGTTACCTGCCGCTTATTGTTCAGATTTTAAGAGTAACCCAGTGGGTGTGTCCAACGTGTCCATGATGACCAGGTATTTTAACCTCATGTGGTCCCGTTTTCCAGAATTTGGCCCATATCTCTCTGAACTCTTCCTGTTCATATACCCATCTAGATGCATTTTAAATTTTATACCAGTCTCCAACACCTCCTCTGGCAGCTCATCATCTGTGCACAAACATTGTCTCTGAGGTCTCTTTTTAATATGTCCCTTCTAACCCTCAACCTCTGCCCTCGAGTTCTGAACTACAACACTCCAATGAAAAGATCTTGTCTATTTACCCTAATCATGTCTGTCATGACTTTATACACCTCTCGAAGTTCGAGCATCAGCCTCTAACGCTCCAGAGAAAACAATCCCAGCCTATTCACCCTTTCGCGAGAGCTCAAATGCTCCAACCGCGACATAATGCTTGTAAATTCTGAATAATGTTTTTCACCAGAGTGCAAGAGCAACTGGAATCAATAGATGTGTTAATGAAGGCTTTATTTTCTCACTTCAAAGGCCTGTGAGTTGAGTCAGATTGCATATTCAGTGACGTAGGAGAACATTGGGTCTGGCATCACGAATGATCAAGTCGGGGCATATTATTCAGAGAGCCAATTCTCACGTTAAAAAGTTCAATAGATACTTGCAGAGTGCGTGAAATGTGGCAGAGTTAAATGAAAGCACTGCATCAAGATGTTTCAGTATCTGCCCACAAAGAATATTATTACTCGAAAAATGTTGCAACCTTTCCAGCGCCTGAGACATGTCCGGCCCAAGAACTGACACAACATCTCTGCCTTTCCTTGGCTTTTTCGTACTTTCATGACTCAACCACAACCTAATGTTTCACAGTGCTCCTGTCTTGCCTGGTAGTTTATCGCAGACATAAGACAGGCAGCTGATCATTTTTGTAAGCGGTGATCAGTCAAGGGGCTGGACTGTCAGGCTCTTGGAACAGCAGCTAAAACAGCAAACACTCTGCATGTACTTCAACAAAATGGGCACGTCTCAAATCCTCAGGAAACCAGTTCTCAGTCAGGGCAACGGAGACAGTATTCAGTCAGGAGTTACTGGCACAGTACTCCAACGACTTTGACATTGTTTGGGACAATCAATGTCAGGGAATCGTATCACTGCAGTCCAAAGCGGTGGCCACACAAACTACTTATTATATCCCCGAATTTCTCCGGTAGAATTTTCGATCCTAAACTCCCGTTCACCAATCCATGCTGACCCTGTCCGTTCCTCTCATTGGGGATCAGTTCAATGAAATTATCAAGGAGGGCTTCGGGGGACCCTGCAGTAGCAGTGAAGTTGGGGAAGCCAGTTCTGGGCAGTGGGGACAGCCTGCTTGTAGGCAGAGTGGGCAGCAATTGTGGAATGGGTGGGAAAATCACTACATGAGAGGGTGATGTTTACAAGGACTTGGGCTACTGTGGAAGTGCGAGTAACCTTCACTGTCCAGGTTTTGATGTGGGGACAGTACAAAATTGTGGTTGTCATGGTGACGCTGTAGTCCTGGGTCTTTGGGATGCGTCATGTTTTGAGGTAAAGTTTGTAAATTGATGTGCTGTGTGGGAAAGTACAGAAGCTCATGGACTCGACAAAAAGTGCAAGGAAGAAAGGGGAATGAAAATGTCATTTTGCAGCTTCATAAGACTGTTGTTTGGCTTCTCTTATCGTGTCGTATTTAATTCTCGTCGACACATTACAGGAAGGATATGCAGGGTGCAGAAAAGATTTATCAGGATGCTAAATGTGTTTGAGGTTATGAGATATGCGGAGACTCTAGAAAAACTCAGGTTGTTTTCCTTTGAGTAACGGAGGCTGAGTGGAAACTTCGGAGAAGTCTATAAAATTATGAGACACATAAATGGAGTAGACAGTCAGAATCTCTTTCCCAGAATTGAAATTTCTTAAACAATGAAGCTAACATTCAAGATGAAAATAGGAAAGTTCAAACAAATGTGGGGGCAAGGTGTTTTTGCCACAGAGAGTGGTAGGAATTTGGAACGAAATCTCAGGGATGGTAGTTAGCCCTACAAGCATATGGATGAGCAAGGAATTGAGCGATACGGAACAAGTGACCATCAACCAGCAGGAAATACTACTTAATAATTAACTAAAGACAGATGTAAAGGTATTTGCAGGAATGGTGGGCAGCAGCCTCATAGAAAAGATAGACTAGAAATGAGATAGTGTCATGTTTGTTGTCTTGATCAGGAGATTTGTCACTGCCATGGAGATCAGGGAATGTTCTGAAGAGACTGTCTTTCACCTTAGACCGCATCACAGTGCTCACCAGGGTCAAGAGCAGATCAGAAAAATGGAAGCCGGATCGTAACACAGGACTCGTCTCAAACTTCTGTTTTCAGTTAAAACTTCCCATTGATCATCATCCACAAATTGAAAGATTCTATTGTTTCCAAGAAACTGATATCTATTTGGGCTGAAATATGTTTGTGGAAGAGTAGTAGGAATTGCAATTGTAATGGTGTGCAAATGTATTAACCAGGCGCTCTTTAACACATAAAAGCCACGCGATCTGATTGCAATTTCCCGAATTGTAGAGCATTCCGCACTAAATGTTCACAATTCAGTGGAATCAACAAAAGATTTCCCTACATCTCCGATTCTTAAAATCTTCCCATTGTTTTAGTCTATCCTCATAAATCGAGCATACACTCTCTGAATGGAGAAAAAGATTTATCGTTTCAAGTTCAGCTGTCTCTTAGTGACTTTGAACTCAAAACGTTTATCCAATGTGTGTGTTCACAGATGTCAACCAATTCCTGCAGCATTCATAGTGTTTTGCTGTGATATTTCGATTATAGTTTGCACGTTCTGCAATCGGTCCTGATCATTTACTTTTTGTATATACCACCGACTGATCCCACTTCAAGAAGATGTTGATGAAATTTCATTGAGCTGACATATTCACTGTGTGTATTCCCACCTGCCTGATCTGTTGAGTATTCCCAGCCATGTCTTTCCGGGAATTGGACCTTTATGCATCGGCAACGTCTCACAACGTCAGTCGATGGAAAGATTTCTCGAATTAGCGGAAGATTTCTCGAGAATCAACAAGTAATTTGTGGAGAGTGAGGTGCTTTCTGTCTTGGAATCGTCTGGCCTAAGAGCATTTGGAAAATTTCACGTTAATTCTGTCAAATCAATGCAGGTTTTGATTCAATTCAGATTGCATCATTGATCAGAACAGTGTGCTTTTTACACATGACCTCCATCAATGTATCAGGATCGCAGCATTATTGGCATTTGTGGGCCAGCATTGAGTCCAAGGTCATGACCATTCGCTGCATAAAATGTCTTTCACGAATTCTCACTGTGGAACATCCCTAAACTGAAGTAACTCTCCTCTACTCCTTTTATGGTCAGCTAATGGAAACAGCTTCACTTTATTTACCTTTTGTTAACCAATCATAAACTACTGCTCCCACTCTATCAAATCTCCCCTCAATGCCGATTTCTGCAACATAACCTCATGACTACAATCTGTCATTCCCCAAACCATTCTGGTAAATCTTCTGAGTCCCCTGTCAGGCACCCTGCCAGCCTTCCTAGTGTGTGGGGGATCTCTAGTTTGCATAGACCCAGATGCCCTGTGTTCCTGTGGGTGATGTCATCACACAGTGACAATGGCACAGTGACATTACTCCATACTGGGCATTTCCTCGGATTTAAGGGTTTTCTCTGACACCTGAGTTCCGATAACATTCCAGTTGCAGGCTCCACCTGAAACCTAGCAGGACTTTTTTCGGAAGTGAAATTATTTCAGAGCTTTTTGAGCTTTCATCACCAATGTCATTTTTTTTTGGTTTAGTCTGTTCCATGTGTAAACTTCTATGTCTCTGTGACTGCGATGGCTTCTTATTGTTGGTCTGAAACTATGCCCATCCTTTGCTCTCTCTCACCTCAACAGTTCTTTATCACATTGCCATTGCGTCCCTTCAACTGTCTTTAATAATGAGTGCATTTTAGCAAGGTTAGGTATTTAAATTCTGCTTATGCCACCTGTGGTGAACTGAGATTCCTCTCATTGTCGATGTGTCGCTAATTTACCACTTTTGTCTTCCCTCAGTTTCTCTACAGCCACAAGTTCCTTGTCCCAGCACTGCAGTGTGTTCCGCTTACATTTTTGAGCTTATACTGATGATAGCATTGTGCACTGATCTTATTTCCATCTGAAACATGAACTGTGTTTTTTTTTCTGTCCACAGATACTGTCCAACTCTCTGAGAATATCCAACACTTCCAAGCAACATTCTGTAAACACTATTCCCTCTATGATTACATGGTCATGTCCACACACCCTTACAGTATACCCTTCCCTCCTGACACCTTCCCCTGCCACCACAGGAATTGAAAAACCTGTGCCCACACTGTCCTCTTCACTCTGCCCAAGGACCCAAAGGAGCCTTCTACATCCAACAAAGTTCACCTGCACTGCCACATGTATCATTTATCATATGTGTTACTCCCCATACGGTCTCTCTACATTGGGGAGACTCGCCGCTTCCTCGAAGAGTACTTCAGAGGACATCTCCGAGACACCAGCACCAACGAACCCCACCGCCACGTGGCTGGAGTTTTCAACACCCCGCCCACTCTGCCGAGGACAGGCAGGCTCTGGGCCTCCTCCATCGTCATTCCCCTACCATTCAATGCCTGGAGGAAGAATGCCTCATCTTCTGCCTCGGAACCCTTCAAGCTCATGGCATCAATGTGGAATTCACACAATTCCACTTTCCCATCCCCCACCTTACACCAGTTCCAATCTCCCCGCTCAGCACTGTCCTCAACACCTGTCCCATCTGCTCATCTTCCTTCCTACCTGTCCGCTCCACCCTCATTTCTGACCTATCAATATTCGCTCCACCTCCATTCACCTATTTCAATCTCAGCTATTTTCCCCCACCCCATTTATCTCTCCACCTCCGAGGCTCCCAGATTCATTCCTTGCGAAGGGCTTTTGCCCAAAACATTGATTTTCCTGTTCCTCGATACTGCCTCAGCTGTTGTACTTTTCCAGAACCACGATAAACTGAAATCTAATTGAAGGGAATAGGTAATTTAAATCCAGAGGACTCAAATATAGCCACGACAATAGTATACAGACAACTCAAAAAACGGTTTCATAAAGCGACAAGGATGATATTTATTGCACTTTCTGCAGTTTACAATATTTTCTGATGTGCTCTCACAACTTTCACGTGAGTAAGGAGGAGTGGGTGTTTTAGAGCAGCATGGCCAGGTTAATGTCATTCTCCTAATATCTCAGGTTCAACATCGCAAAGGGATTGGGCAAAACTGTACTGTCTATCAGTCCTTCCCTCTTTCGCCCAAAGACAAAGACAGAGAGAAAGCTCAGCAGGACTGGCATCACCCGTAGGAGAGAAAGCAGAGTTAATATTTTAGGTCAAGTGAACACTTAATTCTCATAATGCCATACCAAAACACCAATAATAGCAAGGATGGCATGGAACATCCTCGCAACGTGTTGAGTTGGTCGAATCATTTCTCCGTGTGAGGGGATGTGCACCTTCAGGCAGTTGACAATCTCCTTGTTTGAAACTCTGAGCTGATGCATTCCCAGGGACGCTGCCTTAAACAGTGTGGAAGCTCCATGGGGAGATCGAGGTCCCAGTATTACTCAGCTTTGTTGCTGTTTTCTCAAATTCTGTCAATGAACAAACTAATTACACTAACGTGTTTAATCCCATTTATTGAGGAGTGTTGCTGCTCAGTACATCATAAAGAAATAACAAAAACAGAATCCGGAATCTGCCAGCAACAACACTGTCTACTCAAACACAATTGTCCCCATCCCGAGATCACAGAATAGTTCGTTTAGTAATGCATCGGAACAATTTATCCCAGTGTGAAAATATGCCACAGAGCTGTCCTTCTGCACTCCAGGGTAGGAGCTGCCGTCTTTAAACAAAAACATTTTACTCACTGATTGACATGGGAATCTTCTCACACTCTGACTGTGTGATTTGCTGGTGAGGTCAGTATGTATTCCCCATTCCCTATTTCCCAGGATCTGGAGTCACATGAAGGACCGAGTGAGGAGAATGCACTGTCTTTCCTGAGGGAAAGGGGATCAGTGAATAAGATGGGCTTCCAACAATGGAGAGATCACTGACCTCAGTCTTACTGACACTCTCCATTCAGACATTTACAGAACGGCAGAGTTTTCAATGCAAATAGGAATAGAGTCACCATGGTATTCATGTGCCTTCATCTTTTAATGCAACACGATCAGCTGAAGAGGGTGATAGCAACCGTATAGGATCTTTCGTATCACAAATTACACGGCGAGAAAAAAATACCAGGAAGTGCGTGAAGAAAAAATGTCTTTATTGAAAAACTGAAATCGAACCTCAGCAGGTCTGGCAGTATCTGTGATGAGAGAACAACATTTCATTTCTCTCACGCTAGTCTCTGAGCCACCAATGTTCTTGCCTAACCTGAATGGCCCTGTGCCAATTAACACTTGGAAGAGATATCAATCCAGAGGTTTAGCTTCTAAATTGGACACCGAACTCCTGACAGTGAGTTGGCAGAACCTTGTTTCTTGCCTGGTATGTGTTATCTGTAAGCTCGTGGATCAGTAAGGCTGTCTCATGCCCATGCCATTGTGAACTTATCGACAGCCCTGACCTTGGGCCCTGAACCCCAGCACAGGAATGGAACACAATCTCCTGGACTCACGTTCATTTCTGCAGAGAAAGGTGTCGAGTCCTGTGAACCCTCTGTTACAATTCCATTACTTTTGGTGTTCTCCCACTTGACTGGTTTTCTGTTCATTCTGGTGCCACTCTTGCCAAAGATGAGGCTCCTGCATCCCTGCTGTCTGGCTCCCTATGCATAACCGACTCAGAATCACACTCTCTTGTTGCTGAACACTGACCAAATCACGCAGTCTAACCCTAAAAGGTGTGATGCCCTCCTGCTGCAAATAATCCAATGAATATTCCCCCTCCCCAAGACATTGTCTGTATTTTAGCCTAACGCTCACATGCAACACCTGTTACACATATGCATTGCTGCTGGCCTTAATGTGCTCCAATTAACTGCTTTTTTTTCTCGAATTAGGTTTAGATTTATATGTTTCCACATCTTTTCTTGAACTTCAAGTTCATCACTGGCTTAATATAAAGTTTACAACAGATATTCTACTGTAAGACCAACCCAACGGGTGAGTTGCTCTCGTTTGACAAGATTCATATACTCCAACCAGAGGGAATCGATCTGACTCAGTTGTGCAGGAGACATTTTCAGCTGCTTCTCTGTGTAAATAAGGCCAAATATATTGCTCCCCAGGTAGATCTTGTCTAACGTTCCTGTAATCTGGAAATTTCACATATTTACCTGTAGATTTCACTTAAATCCAACTTAATAACATATACAAACAAAATGCGATTTGCCTAAAAGTTTAGATTCTCTTGCCCACTTCTTCATTCTCCCTTTAGACTTTTCTCTCCCTGGTCAAACTACATCACCTTGAAGAATGAGAATGGTGGTAGAGGAATGATGGGAATTTTACTGCAATAATCATCCAGAAACACAAGAGAACATTTCCACCATAACAGCTGGTGAAATGTGAAATGGAAAGAAAAAATGTAATAACGATGCCGCTGTGGCAATTCTCAATTTTCCTCAATATCCATCTGGTTCTGCAATATCTGTTCAGGAATAAGAACGCTATTTTTCACTTAGTCTGGCTCTATGTGACTCCAGAACCAGAGTAACGTGTCGCTGTCTCTTAGCTGCACTCTCAGCTGTGATGAATGACAGACGATGATCGTTGGAATGCGTCACTCGCACCCCATTAACAAATGAAGAATCTGGAATATACAAGAAGGCACCATGGAATGAGATGCAATTCAGGATGGAATTTGCCTGTGAAAGCATGCTGGACTGTGACAATTCACATCACGTGCATGATTCCAGATCCTGAGGGAAACTGATCCCAAGAAGTGTTTCTGACAGCAAGAGATTGCAGAGAAACCAGGGTTGTGGGGACAGGTGAGCAAAGCAGACACAGGATGTAATGAAGCCTGGACAAACACAGGTGGAATAGCAGAATTCAGAGGCAAGGTGGTTGAATGGCTTTATGCTTTTGCCCAGTCTACCTCCAGCCCCACGCATACCTTGAGTATCTCAACAGACTGAAGGCTGAATCCTTTGGTGCTGACAATCTGAAGCAGACACTGATGGAGAGTCTCAGCAGGTCTGGCAGCATCTGTTCAGAGACAGAGAGAGAAACAGAGTTCACGTTTCCAGTCTGTTTTCACTCTTCTTCAGACTGTCTTCAAGAATCTAACTGGAAACGTGAGCAGTGTCTCTCTCACTCCTCCGACTCTACCAGACCGGCTTGGGATTTATCCAGCATTCTCCTTGCTCACATTCTCCATGAAAAGACATTCTCACCTCCCACCAACAGCCAAGATTCCCTGTCTCCATCATCAGCGAGAGGCCTGGCCATTATCAGGTACAGAGGCAGCTAATTCAATGCTTTAACCATCCTCTGGTGATCACTGCACAGCCATAGAGTGAGTCGCAGAAGCACCCAAGCATATTATATGAACAAATAAACGCTTCATTAGTTAATTGTCGCAGCCTCCATCTCCATCACGTGCTAAAGGGCCAGACCATTGACTGTGCCCATTGGCAATGCGAGGCGGCAGATTGTGCAGGCTCCTTACAATTTTCTATCGAGCTGTTTCGTGGAGGTCGTGGCACATATCAGTGGCTGGTGATAGCTGAGATGGGAATGAAACCTCTGAATTCTGGCCCGAAATATCTGTCCTCCTGCAGGATCCTATCGACCAGAAACGACTCCCTGGGGGGACAGACAAAGCCGTAGCATGTCCTGGGACGTCTGTGACATTGATTCCAGCCTCTACCTCATCAGTTCAGTTCAAACACCATCTGCCCAAGCCTGGTGTGAACCTCATCCTCAAAACGCTACCTGGAACTACAGACTAACGGGACAACAATAATATCACTTGGCCATCACCACCCAAGTAATCACATCGTATTCTAGTCCAATTTTCCAGCAGTTGGCCCAACAGTCTTGCATGCTTTAACATTTTATGAGCACATTGGGAATTCCGAAGAGTGCAACAGAACATCAGGCCATTAAACCCACCATTTCTCTGCCGAGCATCATGCCATTCTCCTCCAATCCCATCTGCCTGCTCATCGGCTGCATCCATCAACTCAGTACCTGTTCATGTGTTGTGATTAGAAAGGTTTTTAATCAGGAAGTAAATGGAGGGCAAAGGGGAAAAGGCAGGCAAGTGGGTTTGATGATGATGATTTCAGCGATGATCTAATTGCGTGGTGGAAAAGTCTCGATGGGCACTCTGTCGATTGTGAGAATATCATCGTTGAGGTATGGGGACCTACACCAGACACAATAATGCAGGAGAGACCTTACCAAGTCCCTGTATAACGTCAGTGAGCATCCCGAATCTGAACTACAATCCTCTTTCCATGAAGGCCAACATAACATCTGCCTCCCTCCTTTCCTGCTGTGAGTCAGGCAGCGAGTAAACTGTTTGTTCACAGCGAGGGCAAGATTCCAAACAGCTTGAGAAAGACAGTCAGACAGGATGGCGACTGGTTCCGCT
Organism: Hemiscyllium ocellatum; assembly: GCF_020745735.1. NCBI lineage: Eukaryota > Metazoa > Chordata > Chondrichthyes > Orectolobiformes > Hemiscylliidae > Hemiscyllium > Hemiscyllium ocellatum. The sequence continues at coordinate 24,892,120 of NC_083440.1, read as the reverse complement.
TCAGAGAAAAATATTGAAGAAAACAACTGAAGCTGGAAAGAAATGTGTCACCATTGGGAGACAGCTGGTGATGGTTTAACTAGAGGCGTCACCCCACCCCAGGCGAGGGGCGATACCGGGAAGGTGGGACCTGGAGGGGCTTCATGAGTTGGAGCAAGAAAGTAAAAATCCTGTCTACAAAGTAGCAACATCACAATGGCTGGAAATGGAGGTCATAAGAGGGATACAAGCAGTTTGTGAAGAGATATTCATAGTTTAGACAGATGTTAAACAGTTTGAATTGGAGTATAATGTGATAAGAAGTGAAGTTGATGGCTTTTAAATGGAGAAAGCTGCAACCAAAATCGACTTAGTGGAACTTGTGCACATTACACAGAAATCTCACCCAGAGGGACAACGGGTAATCCAGAAGTTGATTGGAATGTTCAAGAGGGCTGCAGTATTAGATTATCGAAGTCTTACCATTTCGAGCACATCTGTTCACAATGTTTAAAGAAATCCATAATTTCATTACAAGCAGTTCAAAGAGTTTACGCGGATGAAGAGTTTGCATTCTGAGCAAAGGCTAAAGCAGTTTGGACTCTATTTCCTAGAATTTAGGTGAATGACGAGTGATCTCACGTGAAATATATACGTCTTTTTAAGGGGCTTGACAGGAAATATGCTGAGAGGAGGCTTCCCCCTTATTGGGGAGACAAGGAACTGACTCTCAGAATAAAGGCATTCCAATTTCAGACTGAGTGGAGGAAGACTTTCTTCCTTCAGAGGATTGTAAAGATTTGTAGCTCCTTGTGACAGAGAGCCATGTGGGCCATTGTATCTCCATATATTTAAGGCTGAGAGATAGAGAGAGAGATTCTCGAGCAGATGGGGGAACCAAGGGTTATGGAGACCAGAAAGGGGATGGGAGGAATGTTTGAACACACACGATCCTGTTGAATATCAAAGCAGGTTTGAGGGACCAAAGTGCCTACTGCTCATCTTCTCTCTTGTGAACTTTATGTCGGCTGGAAGAGGAATTGAACTTTGATAATTGAAATGACTCTGCAGTGCAATCGAGAAATCCAGCCAATTGAGATACCCAATGTCAACATTCATGCAACAGCAATGATATGAAAATGGAAAGTTTGAAGATTATTTACAGAGGGTGCTACGTAGCAATACAGCAAGGTCGGGAAACTAATTGAGGAAGCGAAAAGAGATTATAAGATGCATTGAATAGGGAAAATGGAGGGAGGGAGAGAAAGTGAGAGAGAGAGAGGAAGAAATCAGGTAGAAGCAGAGAGATAGCGACAGGCAGTTCGATAGAAATAAAAAGAATGGTGTAGAGAAATAAAAACAGAGAGAGCTGTAAGAGGAGGGGACAGATCAGGAAAGGTGCAGATGTCAAGGAAATAACTGACAACACCTTCCAAAATCCCAGGCAGTCTTAGAATATTGGACATACATGTGATCTTCAATGTGTGTTTCCACTGTTTTAATAGGGGAGAGAAGGCAATTGCACACAGTCAGATCTCAAAGTTCACGATAAAGAAGGGGCTGGTCTGCCTGAGGGGTCGTTATTGGTAACAGAGCATGGGAAGTAAAGCTACAGGACTGCTTTCAGAAATGTTTGGGTCTGGGGGAGGTTCAGAAACTGGAAGATATGGAAAATGGGAGATAGCTGAGTTGGAGAATGAGGAAATTCGCCTTCAAGTCTGTTTGACTATAACCTTCAGTTGTTGTGGTTCTGGAATTTGTGTTGCAGGCGTTTCGTCCCCTGTCAAGGTGACATCCTCAGTCCTTGCGGACCTCCTGTGAAGCTCTTCTGTGATGTTTCCGCCGGCATTTTTAGTGATTTTTATCTGCCGTTTCCGTTTGTCAGTTGCAGCTATCCACTTCAGTGGCAGGTATATTGGGCCCAGGCCGATGTGCTTATTGATTGAATCTGTGGATGAGTGCCATGTCAAACAGAGAACAACCAGGGAATTCCGAGAGGCAAGGAACTCATCCACTGAAGGGGATGAGTGTGAAGGGGAGCTGGAAACTTACTCAGGCATGCCATGCAGCGTTGGAAGTAGATATGGAAGCACAAATGATGCGCACAGCAGACCAATCAGGAAAAAAAGAAGGAATGGCATAATCTCCTCGCCTCGCTGTTAGATTTTAAAATGCACCAAATTTACAGAAATGCAATGGATTGCTGTTTTTCGCCATGTCTATGATGGCCTCAACAAACAACAACCATTCTTAATACAAAACAAAACATGGCTGCCTTCTCAAAATTGGCTTTATGTGTCCTAGGTTTGATGAGAAGATGTGGGAAATGAGCCCAGACCTGCTGGATCAACAATAGGAATACCTCCATGAAACCACAAGAGCCCTGGGTGACATGCCTCTTATTGTTCAGACATTAAGTGTAACGCAGTGGGTGAGTCTCAGCTTGAACTAAATCTCTCCTCAGGGATACAAGAACCCGAGGCTAAAAACATTGATCTGGACACAATGAACAGAAATAACTCCATTTCAGGGACGGAAGGGAAACACTCTCTGATCAGTTTGGATAGTCAATCTGTCTGTTAAATATTTGAATCTAACGCGGATCTCACCGGCTACAAGGCTCCATTCAGTCTCTCAGAGTTCAACCATAGCTGCATTGTCCAACAGTAAAGACTGGAATGGATCCAGCATGTCACTGTTCACTTGCCAGTTCAATACACAGACTGCCCTTAGCAGTATGCTCAGATATCAGTTTTCCACACTGTACACATTGCATTACTCCAGACAATAACAGAATTCACACTGCTATCTGTTTAAATCAGAGTTGTTCCACTGTGTACATGTTGCATCACTGTAGGCAGTACAAACGTTAGACACTGCGGAGTGTCATATGTTGTTTATCTCACACTGTAGGTATTGTATTACTGACGATGGCGTATGACTACAGAGAACACGCACATTGCACACTGCTGAGTATGCAAATTTCAGCCACCCCAAACAGTAGCCCTGTTTTGCTGGAGACAATCCAGCAGCTGAATACTGCTGTTTACCCGAATATCAGTTATCCCATACCATTGTATTCGTTAAGATAGTGTCTGTGCGTGTGTGTGAGTGTGTTTGTGTCTGTGTATGTGCGTGTGTGTGTCTATGTGTGTTTGTATGGGTGAGTGTGCCCACCTGTGTGCATGTCTGTGTTTGTGTCTGTGTGTGTCATTGTGCCTGTGCATGAGCGCGTGTCTGCGTGTGTGTCTGAGTATTTGTGTCCATCTGTGTGCGTCTAAGTGTGTCTGTGTGTTTGAATATGTAAGTTTGTGCATTTGTGTATATGTGGGTGTGTAGGTGCATCTGCGATTGTGTATATGTGTTTGTATTATTTTATGTGTGTATGTGTATCTATGATTACGTATATATGTATATATTGTTTTGTGCCTGTGTCTGGTTGTTTAAGTACACATTTGTGTGTCTGTCTGTGTTATTGTTTGACTCATAATTGATATGACGTCTTCACATGTGCATCACAGATTCTGTCTGTGTTGTGGTTTTGCAATTATTAAGTGTGGGACAGCCTGTGTAACATATACGAAGCCTCCACTCTCCGGGAAGCTCATAGTGCAGCAGAAAGTCAGGGGAAGATGAGAACTCTCCTGTTCTTTGTTCTTGTGTCCTTGCTGAGGGAGCAGCCAGGCACCGTTGATGCAGGTATGAAACAACATCTTTGCTTTAAACGTGAGTCCATTTATCCTCAAACAATGTTCACAAACATTCAGAACGGCAGACTGAAGTCACTCATCTTTCTGAAGATGTAACCGATTGGCTTTAGCTGACAAGAGACTGAAATCAATCAGTTAATATGTGCGATAACTGTTTGTGGGATGCTAGGCCAAGGTTCATTGTTCATTCCTTATTGCCCAGGAGGCATTTGGGAATGAATCTGGAGTGACGTGTAAATAAGAGCAGGTAATGACAATAGATTTCCTTCTCTTAAGAACATCAATGAACTACCTATTCCCTTGTTTCACCTCCAACATCCCTCCCCCGGAGAATCAAAAGTGTTTTCATACTTGGCATCAGATTATTTGGATATAATTTATATTTCGTCATCAACCTCGATGAGATTCAAAGGCAGCTCTTCAGAACATGAGCTTGATGGTCTTGGATGTCCATCCAGTGAGAGTCCCACCAGTCTACCATAAATTCCTTGTGCAGTTGGTGAATTATGGCAGACATTTCCCATGAGTGAACAATCCACTTCAGTTCTGAAACACTTAATGTTTATTTACATTTTGAAAAAAATAAGCAGCAGGTTTTAAACTTTAAGGCCATTCAATGTCAATGGATGTCACGTCATTGCTGTAATCGACATGTCCCCTCCCTTGGAATATCCTGTGTTCATTATGCACAGAATTCTCATCAGTGACTGCAAGAAATATGTCTTTAAAGTTCGGGGGTCTCACGGGCTGAGCTGAAATCTTGGCCCCTGACTGCAGGAATCAATGAATCTCTCGTATTTGCTTTCCAGATTTATTACAGAAATGTGATTTTATCGGAGGGGTGTGCAGAAAAGAAAAATGTTTCGATGAAGAAAGACAGAATCGTCATGGTTGCCTGCATCATCAAGTTTGCTGCTTAAATATCAAGGACCAGAAGTATCATTCGTGATTGGATGAGTCCCCATGGGCCCGAAGCTACTGCTTCTGTGTCGCAAATAAAGCTGTTCACTGTTTAACTCTCATCCCATTGCCCGTATATGATTTCAGACTGTGACCAGTGTGTCTGGTTTTGTCTTTGGTGTGGGAGTAAAAACGGTTGGCGGAGAGGGGTGGGAGCAATGATCAGAACTGGTTGAAATATGGTCACCACTGTCAGCTCCTAACTACCCAACTTCATAGAGCCATTGTCAACAGACCCCTCTTAACTGTGTCTGATCCATTTCCCACAGTTTCACCATCAACCCCTTACCTCTCTTGCAATAGAGTTCGATTTCGCCTGCCAATACACCACTGGCATCCACATCCAGAAAAACATCAGATACCATTTATAACACCTCCAGTGAGTTGCGATCACCAGACACATATTCCAATTTCCGCTGGGATCATTCCCTGTGGGACACCCTTGTACTCCCTTCCTTCACTCCCAACAGCCCCAACATCCAACTGGCACCTTTCCTTGCAACCCCCTAATGTAACACCTGCCAATTTACCTCTTGCCCCCTCAGTATCCAAGGTCCAAAGGTGCCTTTCTGGGGAAGCAAGGATTGATCATCACTTTTCACAATTTAGTCAGCTGAATTCGCTGCTCACTATGTGAGACTCCCCAACACTCGGGAAAACAGAGCGTAGACAGAATGGTACTTTGCAGGACGTCGACGTCCTATCCCCAAAAAAGACCCTGAGCTTCCAGTTACCTGCCACTTTAACACCCCACCAGTGGATCTAAAATGTGAATTTAGGCTTATGTCAGAAGCAACAAGTGTCTGCAGATTTTTATTTACCCTTAAGAACTCTTTCCCAGGAAATATCACTGGGTTAATCTGCTGTAAATCATGTCATCTTATTAAATCTTTTGACCGATCACAAAACAAGAGGCCTCTCTTGAGGTTTCTGGATCTTCATTTTGGTGCCATGTTTCATTTCAGCTCAGACAGGTCGTTAACAGCGGTGGAAGAGTTAAATGTCTTTCCCTATTGAGTGTTGAGGAATTCCGTCGGCCAGTTGTGAATATTTTAACAGTGTTTGGTTTTCCTCTCATTGAAGTGGGGTCTGACATGACCCCTCGCTCTTTTTGTTCCAGGCCAGCCCCAAAGCATCGCTGTTAGCAAGGATTGGTTCTGAAGGACTATGGGGGTGGTGGGTGGCGGGGACATATTGACTGAGGTTGGGGATGATTTTGCACTTAAGGAGAGTGATTTCCGAAAATTGCTGAATTACGAGGCAAGTGTTGAACTCTGAATCGCCCGAACTTCGTTAATTTCCTGGTTTAAAAAGAAACTCCGATCTTTGGATCTTCAGCAGTTTTTGGAGGCTGGTGGCCTCAACAGTTTTAATACAGGCAGTTAACGATTGCAGAGGCATGAGCCCCAGATATTTGTGGCTATTACTTGGGCAGTTGACCCCGATATTTAGTATAGGTGGATGATGTTAATTTGAAGTATATTGACTAAGATTTATCTGCTTATAATAGATAGAAAGGAGGCCTGGAAATTAATGATAAGTTAATAACTAATAATATTACCTCAACAAATGAACACTTAAGTTCATTAATAAAAGAAACTATTGCGGTATTTGATAATAAACGTTAATTTGTTTTTTTTAAAGAGTTTTTGAAATAAATTAACTTTTTTGGAATTCTGATAAGTGAGTTTTATTTTTAATCAGTTGATATAAAACTGAAGTAATTTTAAAATGGGTAATTGCATAGACAGAAAAGATCATCCATCCTCAACGTTAGTAACATTATGTGAAAAAGCTCGAGATCCATGACTGTTTTGAATCTGATTTACATTTTGGAAAGTTAACATGATTTAATTTTAATGTTAAGGATCCTTCAGTCATTATGAAATAAAATATTTCCTGTTCTGTTTATAGGTCATGACAGCTCTTCCCCCACGTCACCCCAGCCCCAGCTTCCAGCTCAGCACCACTCTCATTACTTTTCCTACCTGCCTATTTTCCATTCCACCTATCCATTCCACCCTCCTATCTGACCTATCACCTTCATCCCCACCCCATTCACCTCATGTCCTCTATGCTACTTTCTCCCCACACCACCCCCTCTCATTCACCTCTCCACCCTGCAGGCACCCTGCCTCTATTCCTGAAGAAAGGTTTTTCCCTGAAACAATGATTTTCCTGCTCCTCGGATTCTGCATGACCTGCTGTGCATTTACAGCATCACTTCACTCTCGACTCTGGTTTCCGGCATCTGCAGTGCTTGTTTATTTTTTACCATGACTGCCCTACTGTCAGTTGATAACTTATACCTTTCATCCTTACGAGAACGTCAACCTTATTCGATTTCAAATCAGTTTCATATGCAGGAAGACAACATTTTAACTTTTTTTGTTTCAGACTCGTTTGTTTCCACTTAATTTTAAGTCTGCTATGATTTATTGGTGATCATCGTAGAGGACAGTTGTAGGCTTATAGAGGGAGTCCCCTCCCTCAATGCCGATTGATATTTCAGTTCAATATTAGGTTGTGATAAATCATCTAACCAAATTACAACCCGATGGTTAATATCTGTGTCTTTGGATTCAGCCATTATTCATGCATTAGAAGTTTGCTTTGTCATTTGAATATACAAAACCTTTTATGGCAGCTTCAGTTATTTCACGACCTATAGCATTGTCAATGTGAAGTGACTGGTCAGGGCCAATCTTGGACTTGTTGGGTAATTATATTGTTGTTCAAAGTTGGGAACTGTGTACCTTTTACGTTTTGAATATTAAATACTGAACAAATGAATTTACAATTTATATTGATGACTGAATGAAAATAACATGTTGCATGTTACTCCGATGTATATTGTAAAAACATAATGAACATTCATATATTACCACCGAGGAGATCTGCTCTTAAAACAAGACAAAGAGAACTAACCTCTGTTGATCCTCCAATGTCCACAAAAATCGATGAAAACCTGTTTTCCAGACTCTTCTTCAGTTGGATCCCCACTCAGTAATGGGCAAAGTGTGCTTGGTAGCACTCCACTCAACATCCAAAGTGAGTTGTATCCACATCATTAGCTGTCCCTATCAAATGAAAAAGGACTAATGCCTGACTTAAGCAGTCACCACGTCACCCAGAATTCCACCCTTTGGACAAGAGGGAACGCCAAATACATCAAGGAACAAGTGGTAAATCAATCACTATTTCTTTTGTAGCATCACTGCCCCATTGCCATGGAGTGTCCCAGGTTCCATAATGTCACTCCATGTGATACAGTGGCCAGGACAATTGAAAGAGACAAATCACCTATTTGGTTATTCTCCTCTTGCAACTTTTGATTCGCTGAAAATTCAAGTCCTAAGAGTAGCTTTCAGATTATGACAATCAAGATTCCAAAATGTATAGTTAGTAACAGGCTTTGAAGTTAGACAACACAAATTGGTTAAATAAGGTTAAAATTAAAATAGAGGCGAAGAGATCAACTACAGAAGGGGACAGAATGATGCTATAACAAGGATAAAGCAGTGGAATATAGTTTTTAATATGTCTTAGTTGGGTTCCCACACTGAATTACAGATAATGATTCATTTATTCATTACGTTATTATAATACTTTATAATATTTATAATAATCAGTTGTGTTAGCCCAAACCAAATTTCATTCGTAGGTTCTTACATATACACACATAAAGAACATGAGAAAACAGTGTAATGTCAATAAGGTTAGGACTATACAAATAAGGTTAATGCAATCACACAATAATATAAAGAACTTAGTTTCTACTCAGAAACCCCAGCCTCTGGCTGGCATACTGACCCTTTTTGAGGATTGCGATTTTGTTCCTGCATACCCGCTGTACCCCTAACATCTCTGGATTGTCCCCTGCCTGAATTTAAACAGTCCACTTGTTCCAAACCTTTCTTCCTTTTGAATGTGAAACATCCAGACTTTATATGCCGATATCATGGGCAGAAGTGGACTGCACTATCCTGAACTGGGTCCCATCCCAGGAACTAAAGTTATGTTAATGAAGCATACCCCAGACTGTAAGACCAAACCGGCCCAATTTACTCAATATGTCCAAGTTGTACGGATGTAAATGCAGTATAATTCTGGGATTAGCCTGAACATGAATGGGTTGTGTTACAAGACTGAAAAATGTGGCTATCTGTATAATGGAAGCGACAAACAATTGAACAATAATCAAGATGGTCAATTACCATGACTTAATCCTATGGTTTCCCAATGTTTTCCACCTGGAGTCACTGTCAGGATCCAGGCCAACTGTACGAACCAGTCCACGGATTTCCAGTCGCAAGTGAGGTGAGAGGTGATTTTGTCATTGGGTTGGTCAGAACTGGACTGAACCATGATGCAAGTTACAGGTGAACCAAATTATATCCAGCACCCTCACGATCCCTAAAAGCCATATGCCAGCCCTGATAAGGTTGATTGGAACCAGGATAAACACTTTGGGCGGAATCTACCTCATGTCCCTGCCCGACAACCACTGCTGGACCATCTTTTCCAGAAAATGGGGACAGGCAATCCCCAGAACTTCACTATTGAGACTGGGAACAAAAAAAAACAAAATCTCCCGGGGACATACGCCTGGCCCTTGCTTTTCCTGTTGAAATGTGGGCAATGCGGAGTAGTACGTTTTTTTTATGTTAGCTCAGAACTGACGTTGGGAATCGGCATGCTTTCAGACTATCAAAATTAAAATCTACAAATCTACACTGACTCCTCATTGTGATTTTTTAAATGATCCACGATTTTGGAGCTTTGTGGGAACATTGAAGCTTTTTAAACCACCCCCAAGGGGGCTGTGTTACAGTAATGCTATTTTGTCCAATCAATCACTCGCTTTTCAAGATGTTTAGCTCATGCTGATTAAACTAATACTGTTTCTGAAGGAGTGAGTAAGTATACGCAGCTGCCAAGTAGGCTGGCTTTCACCCCAAACTTCTGATCCCATTTGGTCACCAGCAAATCGGTTTAGGCACAGAATAAGGACGGGTAGTCCAGCTCTGGGAAAGGTACAGAAATCACGGGGAAATGAGACTGTCTGTTCAGTGCCAATTCACTGTGTAGAGGTTGATTTCTCTGTTTTTCTCACCATAAGCAGATTTAGTGTTTGGATCGTTTTCCATATTGCTTAGAAATTTTGACGTAATTTCCAAATGACCATTTCTGATATAGTCCAGGCACTTTATATTAAAATATACTACTACCTAAATTATCCAATGATTTGAGCTCATGCATAGACACTAAGCCTAAATGTCTTTGCTTTGTGTATGGAGCTTATAAGAATGCACACTGATTGATTTGATTTATCTTTGGTTGGGCTGTTAGATCTAAGGAGGAGTGTCCAGCTGAGCTATTATTTTCAATTAGACATTTGATACTGAGCTGTGATAGTTTACAATTTTAAGACTGTGCCAAGATCCAATTTCACGGATAGTCCAATATTAGAAAAGGTCAGTGTGGGTTGAAAACTTTGTGTCATGTTCCCAAAATTTGGGGGCCGCATTGTGCACCAGGCAATACTCATCACGAACTTTTCTGCTCAAAATGACCATCTGGTTGCTACACTTAATTCTAAATACTGCTAATTATAGCTGAAGGTCGGGCCATGCGATTGGGCACGATGTTAATGTCTTTTTTTCAATACAAAATATTGCGGAACAAACCTACATTTTAGGTAATATTGATGTTAATGTCTTTTTTTCAATACAAAATATTGAGGAACAAACCTAAATTTTAGGTGATATTGATGTTTTTCGTCGCAAACCTTCGAAGTGTATTAGCTCTTAGCAAAGCTGGCTTTATAAAAATAAGTTTGTTTAATTCGCCTATGTCTGGGCTTCTCCAAATAAAGTAAGAAAATAATGGGTACGAAGGGAATCTCTCATGCAAAGTTTAAAATGAATGAGCGTTTTGCCAGTGGAGGCGATGTATTTACTTAAGTGGGCTCTATGAGTTTGATTAATTTGAGCATTATTTGTTACAAAATTGCTCTTAGGACTTCTAGCCTGCTGAATAGCACAAATTATGGCCTCAAATAGGGGGCTCCCGCGATATTCAAGCATGAATATAGGTGACACTTACAACATTAGTTTGTGTTACTTCTTTGCTGCTGCATATTTTAATTGATTATGTGTATATTGCATATACTTATATATAAGGAGGGGATGGTTTATACTTTATTACAATGAACACTCCAAGGCCTCCGACCTTGATGGGAAGGACCTTTCCAGGTCCTCCTCACCACCCCAACTGTTGCTTAGGTCGCCGAACGTTCTGCCTGAGTTCATCCCCATCATTGCAAGCTCATCAGACAAGCCACTTGCAAGGGGGGTGGAAGGGGAGAGATAATAAAGATCGAACTTGCCCGGCTGTGTGGACTTGCCATTACCAGCTTTGGAGCACAAGAAGGGACAGTCTACCTGTGCGTTTCTGAGCAACCAGAGAGTATGTACCATCTCTGCTAGGAAGATGTCCTTGTGTGCCGAGAGACTGAATGTTACCAAGAAAGTCTAATGCAGTGGTCAACTGCATCAAAAAGATTGACCAGTTCATTTACAGAACATAGCTAAATGGTCTTTACCCTCTCAAGGTGTTTTGTGCTAGTTTAATTTCATTTGTAGCTGAAAATGTATTGCTGGTTAAAGCACAGCAGGTTAGGCAGCATCTAAGGAATAGGAAAATCGACGTTTCGAGCATAAGCCCTTCATCAGGAATGAGGAGAGTTTGCCACTCTCCTCATTCCTGATGAAGGTCTTATGCTCGAAACGTCGAATTTACTATTCCTTAGATGCTGTCTAACCTGCTGTGCTTTAAACAGCCACACATTTTCAGCTGTAATCTCCAGCATCTGCCGACATCATTTTTTTACTCGATAATTTCATTTGTACCATGGGCATTCCAGGTAAGCCATGTCCCCTTTCAGATAGATCACGCAGTAAAAGAGGAAAGGTTTGATGCTATCCTTGACTAACAATTTGTTTCTCAAAACCCATAATAACACATTTTGAGAGGATGAAGTTACGCCTTTACTTCAACAATAGACTCCCTGACCTCTTTCATCCTTCCAAATCCTAACATGGGGGTATCGAATAGTTCTAAAATATATACAAGATTATGGACTTCCTCCAATAAATCCGCAATATCCTATCCATATTGCTACAATAGTAAGGGATGGCGGTGGGGTGCACGTATTGGCATGAACTTATGTAAAATTACCGAAAATTATCCTGTGCTATACCTACATGAATCAGTCGTCATTGTTTCCCTGAAGGATGCCATATCCCGTAAGGAGGAATGTGTCTCTATCACCTTTGGTATTCGAACCCTTTGTGGGGTATTTTACCACAACCAACTTCATTATAATACACCTAATTGCTTTCATATTTTCCCAGTTATTGGATGGGTAGAACCATTCTGCGATGTCGACCACATTTCTTATCAAGATCCCCACCTCATCGACTAAATGATTTCCACCCTTTATGTTAGGGAGCATACTATGTAATCAAGGATTACCCAGGTACCTCAGGAAGTCACACTTCTTATTGTGAACGTTCCCATTATCTATACTAAACCTGGATATTCATTTTCAGTTATAATAAGGCATCTTGTCCTGAACATAGCAAGTACTCCACATGTTGTAGCTGTAGAAGCGTCATTTCCAGCTCCTCTTCCCTGTCCAATCACCTGACAGCGAGATTCAAATTCTCATGTTAAACGTTCAGTTTCTCCTGACTTTTGTGCAGAATGGAAGGATCCAAAGTTTCTGTCAAATAGTAAAACTCACTCATTAACATATGCAGCACTTAGTGTTATTTCCGTATGAAGGTCTTCAGGAGTTATTATTCATCAAAACATGTGTGGACCCACAACTTCATGAAATGAGACAACTGCTGCCAAATACAAATAACAGACGTGCTGTCAGAATTGTGCCTATTTATCCAACAAAATCGTTATGCTCTCGATTACATTCTTGTGAAAGAAGGTGGCGTTTGCATCATAGTCAAAGGAAAGTGCATCATGGGAGTCACTAACTTTATCGAAAACATTACTGGATATGTCCATAACATCCGCATTTCTGTCAACCAAATAAATGAAGGTGCAGGGTGCGGAGATTTGGGTTTTGGTTTACGGTGCAAAGGGCGAATCAATAAGGCTATGTATGCTGCTATTGTTCATTTGGTCATTTTGTTAGAATTGCTATTGGTAAGTGTTTTATTGCTAAAATATTATTTTTAATTGACAACATTGGTTCCACCCAGAAAATGCTTCTTCTCCACTTTGATGATGATGAAGAAGCATCTTTGCCTGCCCCTGATTCCTCTTCAGAGGAAGAGAAAGGATTGCAGTCTTTCGCACCCATCAAAATGGATCAATTTGGTCCTTGGCTTTACGGTGTGGTCGTACAATGACCAGTGGAGGGAATGAGGATCTATAGTTTGAATGTAGGCTGTTGTCAGATGCAACAAGTATATGTAGATGTTTATTTACCACGAAATGGCCTTTCAGTTTAAAATAATACAACATAATGGCTGAAAGTAATGACTTGATTCTGTGAACATGTGCTGCTGCTTTGTTGAGTTAAGCTAAACAGAGGATAAGAGAATACAATGGATTTTACATGATATGAATTATAAGAGAGTGATTTGGCAAGCTTGAACTAGCAAACGTGAGAATAACAATCTGTTTGCTTATAAATATCACTGGATTAGCCTGTTGTCAATCATGTCACCATATTACAGTTGATTGGACTTTCTTGTAATTAAGAACCTTTTCCCAGGAAATATCATTGGATTACTCTACTGCAAATCATGTCATCTTATTATATATGATTGGTCTTTTCTTGTAATTAAGGCTGTACTATCTATTAAAAACATCTATATTGCATAATTGTCAAATGTATTTGCACCATTTCTCCACGGAACAAAGAAGCCTTTAACCTCAGTGTTACTGGGCCAGGCTGCTTTTATTTATTAATTTATAAAACTGGGAATCTTGCTTCATACAGACTGTACTCCTACTGATTCTTTTGATGGATCCCAAGACCAAGAGGCCCTGCAACGCGCTCTAAATCTTTACTCCAACAGGACCTCCCTGCTCTTATGTCTGGAATGATAAAGGCATTCTGAACTACCCTACTAACCAGTCCTACTACCTTTAGAGATCTGTTTACAAGCTCCTCAAGACCATTTGGTTTCTTTGCCATACCTAGTGTCATATTATTCATTGAGTACTGCCTTGTCTTGAAGCTTCTGTTAACGTGCATCAACTACAGGTTTATCAGGGTTACATTCCACCTGTCATTAATCTGTCCACTGACCAACCTATCTATTTCTGATTGCCACCTAAGAATATTTTCCTCACCGTCAAATATCCGATCAATGTTTGTTTCATCGCAAACTTATTTATCATCCCCACACATCCTCAGCCTCTACAGCACACATTCATGCAAACACAAACGCACTATGACACACACACACTCACACACACACACACACACACACACACACACACACACACTGACTCTGATACGGATACAACAGACACACATACACATGCGCATGTGTGCATGCACAAACTGGCACTCTTCATTATTATTTATGAATATCACCAACAGTGAGGGACACAACATTCATACGAGTAGTATACCACTGCACTGAACACCAGCCTCCAATTACACATCCAACCTTCTATCAACATCCTCTGCCTCCTCTGACAGAGACGATTCTGGAACCAATTTGCTTATGCAATAATTGTGGATGCCATGTGATTTTACCTTAGATATCAATCTCCCATGTGGTGCCTTGTCAAATACATTGCTGAAAACCATATACACTGCATCAGTTGCCATACCCTCATCTACAGACATGTTCAACTGCTCGAAACATTCCACCAGATTTGTGAGCCATTTCATCCCTGTAAAAAAAAACACCCTGACTGATCAAGCCTTGCCTCTTAAAATGGAGATACTTTTTCTACTTCAGAATTTTCTATAATTGATTCCCTTGCACTGGGAATCACAGATCTGTAATTCCAGGTCAATCTCCACCACCCTTCTTGAAAAGTGGAAACACATCAGCAGTGCTGAAGTCCTCTGACTAATCGGGTAGCTGAAGAGGAATTAAATATTTGATCATAGTATTTGTAATTTCCACCATCATCTCCTTGGTTACAGCTCCTGCAGACCACTTGTCCACTTTTACACTCGCCAAACCTACAGTATAGAACAGAATCCCTACACTGTAGATACAGGTCCTTCTGCCCAATAAGTCCACAACGACCCTCCAAAGGGCAACCGACCTAGGCCAACTCCTTCACCCCATTGCTCTACACCTAGCTCCAACGAATGACCCAACCTACGGGCAATTTAGCTTGGTCAATTCACCTAACTGCACCTTTGGATTTTGGCAAGAAACCAGAGCACCTGGAGGATCAAAACATTCCAACGTCCTTTAAGGCTAAGTGAGAGAAAGAATTCTTCATAAAACACTCATAATGTGGAAGAATGACGCATTTTACGCACACACATTCAAGCACACACATAACACATATACCTCACACATATAAATTATTCTTCTACCTTTCTACTTAATGCCTTCCTTTGCACAGGAAAACAGTTCACTCGTTTTCTCCACGATTCCTTCAGGCTTCCCACTCCGCAAATACATGATCCCATCTCAATCAGAGGCAACCTAAATGGTTTCACAATTGTTCACGATCAATCCAATTTAAGGCACTCTTCAGCCCCACTATGTCTACATTCCCATTTTCTGGAAACCAAATAATCGCAAATTAATATTACATTCAGTGTTAAATAATAAAACATAATACCCTTCTTTCCGTTATTTGAACAGAAGTATCACGTTTGGGTTCTAAATATTCAGATACTTCCAAAGCATTATGATGAAATCAGATCGTCTTACCATGATTAGAGTGGTGTTGGAAAAGCACCACAGGTCAGGTAGCATCTGAGGAGTCGGAAAATCGAAGTTTCCGGCAAACGCCCTTCGTCCTGATGACCCACTCTAATCTTGACTCTAATCTCCAACATCTGCAGTACCACCTCTGACAAGTCTTATCATGACGGATTCCGGAACTTCAGTTGAATACATAATTGGAATTATGTCTCTAATACTGAGCATGAAACCATTGTAAATTGTTGTACAAACCCATTGTTTCACTAATGTCCTTTATGGAAAGAAATCGACTGTCTGTACGTGGTCTGGGCTACATGTGACTGGTGTGCTTGTTGGAGGCCAGCCGTTTAATCTCCAGAACATCACGGCTGGAGTTCCTCAAGACTCTGTCTGAGGCCTAACGGTGATTTGTAACTGTATAACTGCCACTCCCTCAATCATAATGTCATAAGTCATAATCCGTTAACACAATTGATTGTACGACTGATGTGAGATGTAGAGAGGTCAGGCGATCGTTAAGTTAAACTGACCACCAGGCAAAAATTTCTCTCTCTCTCTCTCTTTCTCTCTGTCTCTCTCCCTCTCTCTATCATTCAACAGCTCTCTGGAACTCGGGTGATTCCTCTGTGTCCCTCTGTTAAAATCCTGGAAATATTCACCAGAGGATATTTCAGTTGAGATTTCATGAAGATTGAGATACAAGAAATTAAAAAAAAAGTACAGGAAATGGGAGCAGTGTAGATTATATGGTTCAAACCATTCCAAGTTCAACACCTCAGTGGGAAAAACTGATCTGAACAGAGACTGGAAAACAATGCTTCTGCTCATTCTTGAGGCATATGGACACTATATCAGAAATATTCAGCGTCTTCATTTTAGACATTCTATATTTGAAAGGTCTATTATATTCCTTCCCTTATCCCTGTGGAGCTCGGTGATAAAGTACAATACAAGGTTAAGATCAGTAGCACTGGCATCGCAGGATCGGTCCTTGAAAATAACAGACTTAACTTTACAATCATCACAGACAAAATATCCCAACGTGTGCTCCTGGCAGCTGAGACGTACCGGCGGCAGCATACACTCAGAACATTACAGGACTTTGTAAAATTACTCCCCATACGCTGATATCCATCATCATGCCACCTTTTATTTACAGGGGCAAATAGGCGACACTGCTCATTTTCCCTCAGAGCCAGCTCTCAGAGCTTCAGGACACCTGACACTCGTTTTCTTTCATCTGTCAGCTAGGGCTCCCTGCTTGTACCAGATTAACAACCCCAATCATGGACTCATATTCTCTGAGGTCCATCTGCCTGACCACAGTATAACTTCGACACGTGGGTACTTTAGACATAATTTTCAATTTTGCAGATGACATGCAAATTGATAAGGGAGGCAGTGAACAGGAAAGACAATCACAACAGGCTGTAGGAGAATACAGACGGGAACTGTTTGCAAGTATCTGAGGATGGAAGTGCTCCGCAGTGTTCCTGATGTTTTCTCTGCAGAACAGTTAGGAGGACTTCTGAGAGAGAGAGAGATCGTGTGAGAGATGGACAAAGAGAGTCCTTTGTGATGTATTTGTCCTTTCTCTCTCAGTGCTTCTTCAAAATGGTTCCACTTGAAAATGTGCCATCAGGGAGGCATGTTATGGGTACAAGTCGTTGGGAATCAATAGGAGGTGCCCTGGCCCATGTCTTATTTGATGCAATGAAACTTTATTGGGGCAGGAGTCAATAATAAATATTGTCTGGGATGCATTTTTGCATCTCTATTCCACAATGCTGCTCAGAACCAAGCGGTTCCAAGAGAGCTAGAGCACTGGTTTTTATTTGAAAATTGGGGAAAATTTCCCAAGATGGGAGATTTGTTGGAGGGAATCCTAATGGATAGGATTTACATGTATTTGGAAAGGCAGGAACTGGTTAAGGATAATTAGCATGGCTGTGTGCATGGGGAATCATGTCTCACAAACTTGATTGTATTTTCTAAAGAAATCGCAAGGAGGACTGATGAGTGCAAAGCAGTGAATGTGATCTAAAAGGACTTCAGTAAAATATTTCACAAGGTTCTCCATGGGAGACTGGTCAGCCAAATTGGGTCACATGGAATACAAGAAGAACTCGCCATTTGGTTACAGAGCTGGCTTGAAGACAGAAGACAGATGTTGTTAGGACAGTGTTGCTTTTCAGACTAGAGGCCTGTGACCAGCGGTGTGCCACAGAGATCGATGCTCATTCCATTACTTTTCATCATTTATATAAATGATATGGATGTGAATGTAGGGGGTATATTTAGTAAGGTTGCAGATGGCACCAAATTTGGAGATGCAGTGGATAGCGAAGATAATTACTTCAGTGTACAAATGGATCTTGAATGCATGGGATAATGGGCTGAGGAGTGGCAGTTTGAGTTTAATTTAGATAGATGTAGGGTGCTGGATTTTAGAAAAGAAAATCATAGCAGGACTTATACTCTTAATGCTAACGTCTTATGGAGTTTTCTGGAGAATATCAGTTCAGTTCAAACACTATCTGCCCAAGCCTGGTTTGAACCTCATCCGCAAAACGCAACCTGAAACGACAGACTGACGGGACAACAATAATACCACTTGGCCATCACCACCCTGGTAATCACATTGTATTATAGTCCCATTTTCCAGCAGTTGGCCCACATCCGTGCATGCTTTAAACTTATACAAGCACATTGGGAATTCCGAAGATTGCAACAGAACATCAGGCCATTCAATCCACAATTTCTTTGCCGACCATGATGCCATTCTCCTCTAATCCCATCTGACTTCTCATCGTCTGCATCCATCAACTCACTACCTGTTCATGTGTTGTGATGGAAAGGTTTATAATCGGGAAGTAAATGAAAGGTAATGGGGAAAAGGCAGGCAAGTGGGTTTGATGATGATCATTTTAGCGATCAGTCTCGATGTGCACTCTGTGTATTGAGAAAATATAATCTTTGAGGTAGGGGGACCGACACCAGACACAATAATGCACGAGTGACCTCACCAAGACCCTGTGTAACGTCAGTGAGCATCCCGAATCTGAACTCCTATCCTCTTTCAATTAAGGCCAACATACTATCTGCCTTCCCCCTTTCTTGCTGTGAGTCAGGCAGGTAGTAAACTGTTTGCTCACAGCGAGGGCAAGATTCCAAACAGCTTGAGAAAGAGAGTCAGACAGGATGGCGACTGGTTCCGCTTCAGAGGTAAATATTGAAGAGAACAACTGCAGCTAGTAAGAAATGTGAAAATTGGGAGACAGCTGGTGGTGGTTTAACTAGAGGGGTCACCACACCCCAGGCGAGGGGTGGGACCGAGAAGGTGGGACCTGGAGGGGCTTCATGAGTTGGAGCAATGTAGTGATAATTCTGTCTCTAAAATACCAACAACACAATGGCTGGAAATGGAGGTCATAAGAGGGAGACAAGCACTTTGTGGAGAGATGTTCATAGTTTAGACAGATGTTAAACACTTTGAATTGGAGTATAATGTGATAAGAAGTGAAGTTGATCGTCTTTAAATTGAGAAAGCTGGAACAAAAATGGACTTAGTGCAACTTGTGCACATTACACAGAATGCTCACACAGAGAGGCAACGGATAATCAAGAAGGTGATTGGAATGTTCAAGAGGGCTGCAGTGTTAGAGTCAGGAAGTCTTACCATTTGGACCACATCTGTTCACAATGTTTAAGGAAATACATAGTTTCATTGCAAGCAGTTCAAAGAATTTACGCTGGGAAGATTCTGGGATGAAGAGATTGCATTCTGAGCAAAGGCTAAAGCAGTTTGCACTCTATTTACTCGTGTTTAGGTGAATGACAAGTGATCTCACGTGTAATATATAGGATTTTTAAGGGGCTTGACAGGAAATATGCTGAGAGGATGCTTCCCCCTTATTGGGGAGACAAGGAACTGATTCTCAGAATGAAGGCGTTCCAATTTCAAACTGAGTGGAGGAAGACGTTCTTCCTTCAGAGGATTATAAATATTTGTAGCTCCTTGTGACAGAGAGCCATGTGGGCCACTATACCTCCATATATTTAAGGCTGAGAGAAAGAGATTCTCGATCAGACGGGGGAACCAAGGGTTACAGAAGCAGGAAAGAGGATGGGAGGAATGTTTGAACACGTATGATCCTGTTGAATATCAAAGCAGGTTTGAGGCGCCAAAGTGCCTACTCCTCATCTTCTCTCTTGTGAACTTTATGTCGGCTGGAACAGGAATTGAGCTTTGATTATTGGCATGAATCTGCAGTGCAATCGAGAAATCCAGCCAACTGAGATACCCAATATCAACATTCATGCAGCAGGAATGATATGAAGATGGGAAGTTTAAGGACTGTTTACAGAGGATGATACGAAGGTATACAGCAAGGTCGGGAAACTAATTGAGAAACAGAAAAGATATTGTAAGAAGTATTGAATAGGAAAAGTGGAGGAAGGGAGAGAAAGTGAGAGAGAAAGAGAGGGAATAATCTGTTAGAAGCAGCGAGATAGCGACAGGCAGATCGATAGAAACGCAAAGAATGGTGGAGAGAGATAAAAGCACAAAGAGCTGCAGAGGAGGGGACAGATCAGGAAAGGTGCAGATCTCAAGGAAACAGCTGAAAATACCTTCCAGAATCCCAGGACATCTTAGAATATTGGACATACATGTAATCTTCAATGACTGTTTCCAGTGTTTTAATAGGGGAGTGAAGGCAATTGCATACAGTCAGATCTCAAAGTTCACGACAAAGTAGTGGCTGTTCTGGCTGAGGGGTAGTTATTGATAACAGAGCATGTGAAATAAAGCTACAGGTCTGCTTTCAGAAATGTTTGGGTCTGGGGGAGGTTCAGAAAATGGGAGATATGGAAAATGGGATAAAGCTGAGGTGGAGAATGAGAAAATTCGCCCTCAACTCTGGTTGTCTATAACCTTCAGTTGTTGTGGTTCTGGAATTTGTGTTGCAGACGTTTCGTCCCCTGTCTAGGTGACATCCTCAGTGCTTGCGAGCCTCCTGTGAAGCTCTTCTGTGAATTTTCCTCCAGAATGTTTAGTGGTTTGTATCTGCCTCTTCCGATTGTCAGTTACAGCGGTCGCTGCAGTGGCAGGTGTATTGGGTCCAGGTCGATACGCGTATTGATTGAATCTGTGGATGAGTGCCATGTCAAACAGAGAAAAGCCAGGTAATTCCGATAGGCAAGGAACTCATCCACAGAAGGGAATGAGTGTGAAGGGGAGCTGGAACCTTGCACAGGCATGCCATGCAGCGTTGGAAGTAGATAGGGAAGCAGAAAAGCTGCGCACAGCAGGCCAATCAGGAAAACAGAAGCAATGGCGTAATCTCCCCGCCTCGCTCAAAGATTTAAAAATGCACCACATCTGCAGAGATGCAATGGATTGCTGTTTTTCGCCGTGTCAATGATGGCCTCAACAAACAGAAACCATTCTTAATACAAAACTAAACATTACTGACTTCTCAAACTTGCCTTTGTGTGTCCTAGGTTTGATGAGAAGATGTGGGAAATGAACCCAGACCACCTGGATCAAAGATAGGAATACCTCCATGGCACCACAAGAGCCCTGGGTAACATGCCTCTTATTGTTCAGATTTTAAGAGTAACCCAGTGGGTGTGTCCAACGTGTCCATGATGACCAGGTATTTTAACCTCATGTGGTCCCGTTTTCCAGAATTTGGCCCATATCTCTCTGAACTCTTCCTGTTCATATACACATCTAGATGCATTTTAAATTTTATACCAGTCTCCAACATCTCCTCTGGCAGCTCATCATCTGTGCACAAACATTGGCTCTGAGGTCCCTTTTAAATATTTCCCTTCTAACCCTCAACCTCTGCCCTCGAGTTCTGAACTCCAACACTCCAATGAAAAGACCTTGTCTATTTACCCTAATCATGTCTGTCATGACTTTATACACCTCTCGAAGGTCGAGCCTCAGCCTCTAACGCTCCAGAGAAAACAATCCCAGCCTATTCACCCTTTCGCGAGAGCTCAAATGCTCCAACCGCGACAAAATGCTTGTAAATTCTGAATAATGTTTTTCACCAGAGTGCAAGAGCAACTGGAATCAATAGATGTGTTAATGAAGGCTTTATTTTCTCAATTCAAAGGCCTGTGAGTTGAGTCAGATTGCATATTCAGTGACGTAGGAGAACATTGGGTCTGGCATCACGAATGATCAAGTCAGAGGCATATTATTCAGAGAGCCAGTTCTCACATTAAAAAAGTTCAATAGATACTTGCAGAGTGTGTGAAATGTGGCAGAGTTAAATGAAAGCACTGCATCAAGATGTTTCAGTATCTGCCCACAACGAATATTATTACTCGAAAAATGTTGCAACCTTTCCAGCGCCTGAGACATGTCCGGCCCAGGGACTGACACAACATCTCTGCCTTTCCTTGGCTTTTTCGTACTTTCATGACTCAACCACAACCTAATGTTTCACAGTGCTCCTGTCTTGCCTGGTAGTTTATCGCAGACATAAGACAGGCAGCTGATCATTTTTGTAAGTGGTGATCAGTCAAGGGGCTGGACTGTCAGGCTCTTGGAACAGCAGCTAAAACAGCAAACACTCTGCATGTACTTCAACAAAATGGGCACGTCTCAAATCCTCAGGAAACCAGTTCTCAGTCAGGGCAACGGAGACAGTATTCAGTCAGGAGTTACTGGCACAGTATTCCAACGACTTTGACATTGTTTGGGGCAATCAAGGTCAGGGAATCGTATCACTGCAGTCCAAAGCGGTGGCCACACAGACTACTTATTATATCACCGAATTTCCCCGGTAGAATTTTCGATCCTAAACTCCCGTTCACCAATCCATGCTGACCCTGTCCGTTCCTCTCATTGGGGATCAGTTCAATGAAATTATCAAGGAGGGCTTCGGGGGACCCTGCAGTAGCAGTGAAGTTGGGGAAGCCAGTTCTGGGCAGTGGGGACAGCCTGCTTGTAGGCAGAGTGGGCAGCAATTGTGGAATGGGTGGGAAAATCACTACGTTAGAGGGTGATGTTTACAAGGACGTGGGTTACTGTGGAAGTGCGAGTAACCTTCACTGTCCAGGTTTTGATGTGGGGACAGTACAAAATTGTGGTTGTCATGGTGACGCTGTAGTCCTGTGTCTTTGGGATGCGTCATGTTTTGAAGTAAAGTTTGTAAATTGATGTGCTGTGTGGGAAAGTACAGAAGCTCATGGACTCGACAAAAAGTGCAAGGAAGAAAGGGGAATGAAAATGTCATTTTGCAGCTTCATAAGACTGTTGTTTGG
Source organism: Hemiscyllium ocellatum (assembly GCF_020745735.1). Taxonomy (NCBI): domain Eukaryota; kingdom Metazoa; phylum Chordata; class Chondrichthyes; order Orectolobiformes; family Hemiscylliidae; genus Hemiscyllium; species Hemiscyllium ocellatum. Next base: position 24,869,244 of record NC_083440.1, on the reverse strand, counting down.
CTTCTCTTATCGTGTCGTGTTTAATTCTCGTCGACACATTACAGGAAGGATGTGCAGGGTGCAGAAAAGGTTTATCAGGATGCTAAATGTGTTTGAGGTTATGAGATATGCGGAGACTCTAGAAAAACTCAGGTTGTTTTCCTTGGAGCAGCGGAGGCTGAGTGGAAACTTCGGAGAAGTCTATACAATTATGAGACACATAAATGGAGTAGACAGTCAGAATCTCTTTCACAGAATTGAAATTTCTTAAACAATGAAGCTAACATTCAAGATGAAAATAGGAAAGTTCAAACAAATGTGGGAGCAAGGTGTTTTTGCCACAGAGAGTGGTAGGAGTTTGGAACGAAATCTCAGGGATGGTAGTTAGCCCTACAAGCATATGGATGAGCAAGGAATTGAGCGATACGGAACAAGTGACCATCAACCAGCAGGAAATACTACTTAATAATTAACTAAAGACAGATGTAAAGGTATTTGCAGGAATGGTGGGCAGCAGCCTCATAGAAAAGATAGACTAGAAATGAGATAGTATCATGTTTGTTGTCTTGATCAGGAGATTTGTCACTGCCATGGAGATCAGGGAAAGTTCTGAAGAGACTGTCTTTCACCTTAGACAGCATCACAGTGCTCACCAGGGTCAAGAGCAGATCATGAAAATGGAAGCCGGATCGTAACGCAGGACTCGTCTCAAACTTCTGTTTTCAGTTAAAACTTTCCATTGATCATCATCCACAAATTGAAAGATTCTATTGTTTCCAAGAAACTGATATCTATTTGGGCTGAAATATGTTTGTGGAAGAGTAGTAGGAATTGCAATTGTAATGGTGTGCAAATGTATTAACCAGGCGCTCTTTAACACATAAAAGCCACGCGATCTGATTGCAATTTCCCGAATTGTAGAGCATTCCGCACTAAATGTTCACAATTCAGTGGAATCAACAAAAGATTTCCCTACATCTCCGATTCTTAAAATCTTCCCATTGTTTTAGTCTATGCTCATAAATCGAGCATACACTCTCTGAATGGAGAAAAAGATTTATCGTTTCAAGTTCAGCTGTCTCTTAGTGACTTTGAACTCAAAACGTTTATCCAATGTGTGTGTTCACAGATGTCAACCAATTCCTGCAGCATTCATAGTATTTTGCTGTGTTATTTCGATTATAGTTTGCACGTTATGCAATCGGTCCTGATCATTTAATTTTGCATATACCACCGACTGATCCCACTTCAAGAAGATGTTGATGAAATTTCATTGAGCTGACATATTCACTGTGTGTATTCCCACCTGCCTGATCTGTTGAGTATTCCCAGCCATGTCTTTCTGGGAATTGGACCTTTATGCATCGGCAACGTCTCACAACGTCAGTCGATGGAAAGATTTCTCGAATTAGCGGAAGATTTCTCGAGAATCAACCAGTAATTTGTGGAGAGGTGAGATGCTTTCTGTCTTGGAATCGTCTGGCCTAAGTCCATTTGGAAAATTTCACGTTAATTCTGTCAAATCAATGCAGGTTTTGATTCAATTCAGATTGCATCATTGATCAGAACAGTGTGCTTTTTACACATGACCTCCATCAATGTATCAGGATAGCAGCATTATTGGCATTTGTGGGCCAGCATTGAGTCCGAGGTCATGACCATTCGCTGCATAAAATTTCTTTCACGAATTCTCACTGTGGAACATCCCTAATCTGAAGTAACTCTCCTCTACTCCTTTTATGGTCAGCTAATGGAAACAGCTTCACTTTATTTACCTTTTGTTAACCAATCATAAACTACTGCTCCCACTCTATCAAATCTCCCCTCAATGCCGATTTCTGCAACATAACCTCATGACTACAATCTGTCATTCCCCAAACCATTCTGGTAAATCTTCTGAGTCCCCTGTCAGGAACCCTGCCATCCTTCCTAGTGTGTGGGGGATCTCTAGTTTGCATAGACCCAGATGCCCTGTGTTCCTGTGGGTGATGTCATCACACAGTGACAATGGCACAGTGACATTACTCCATACTGGGCATTTCCTCGGATTTAAGGGTTTTCTCTGACACCTGAGTTCCGATAACATTCCAGTTGCAGGCTCCACCTCAAACTTAGCAGGACTTTTTTCGCAAGTGAAATTATTTCAGAGCTTTTTGAGCTTTCATCACTAATGTCATTTTTTTTTTGGTTTAGTCTGTTCCATGTGTAAACTTCTATGTCTCTGTGACTGCGATGGCTTCTTATTGTTGGTCTGAAACTATGCCCATCCATTGCTCTCTCTCACCTCAACAGTTCTTTATCACATTGCCATTGCGTCCCTTCAACTGTCTTTAATAATGAGTGCATTTTAGCAAGGTTAGGTATTTAAATTCTGCTTATGCCAACTGTGGTGAACTGAGATTTTTCTCATTGTCGATGTGCCGCCAATTTACCACTTTTGTCTTCCCTCAGTTTCTCTACAGCCACAAGTTCCTTGTCCCAGCACTGCAGTGTGTTCCGCTTACATTTTTGAGCTTATACTGATGATAACATTGTGCACTGATCTTATTTCCATCTGAAACATGAACTGTGTTTTTTTTTCTGTCCACAGATACTGTCCAACTCTCTGAGAATATCCAACACTTCCAAGCAGATTCTGTAAACACTATTCCCTCTATGATTACATGGTCATGTCCACGCACCCTTACAGTATAACCTTCCCTCCTGACACCTTCCCCTGCCACCACAGGAATTGAAAAACCTGTGCCCACACTGTCCTCTTCACTCTGCCCAAGGACCCAAAGGAGCCTTCTACATCCAACAAAGTTCACCTGCACTGCCACATGTATCATTTATCATATGTGTTACTCCCCATACGGTCTCTCTACATTGGGGAGACTCGCCGCTTCCTCGAAGAGTACTTCAGGGGACATCTCCGAGACACCAGCACAAACGAACTCCACCGCCACGTGGCTGGAGTTTTCAACACCCCGCCCACTCTGCCGAGGACATGCAGGCTCTGGGCCTCCTCCATCGTCTTTCCCCTACCATTCAATGCCTGGAGGAAGAATGCCTCATCTACTGCCTCGGAAACCTTCAAGCCCATGGCATCAATGTGGAATTCACACAATTCCACTTTTCCATCCCCCACCTTACACCAGTTCCAATCTCCCCGCTCAGCACTGTCCTCAACACCTGTCCCATCTGCTCATCTTCCTTCCTACGTGTCCGCTCCACCCTCCTTTCTGACCTATCAATATTCGCTCCACCTCCATTCACCTATTTCAATCTCAGCTATTTTCCCCCACCCCATTTATCTCTCCACCCCCGAGGCTCCCAGATTCATTCCTGGCGAAGGGCTTTTGCCCAAAACATTGATTTTCCTGTTCCTCGACACTGCCTCAGCTGTTGTACTTTTCCAGAACCACGATAAACTGAAATCTAATTGAAGGGAATAGGTAATTTAAATCCAGAGGACTCAAATATAGCCACGACAATAGTATACAGACAACTCAAAAAACGGTTTCATAAAGCGACAAGGATGATATTTATTGCACTTTCTGCAGTTTACAATATTTTCTGATGTGCTCTCACAAATTTCACGTGAGTAAGGAGGAGTGGGTGTTTTTGAGCAGCATGGCCAGGTTAATGTCATTCTCCTAATATCTCAGGTTCAACATCGCAAAGGGATTGGGCAAAACTGTTCTGTCTATCAGTCCTTCCCTCTTTCGCCCAAAGACAAAGACAGAGAGAAAGCTCAGCAGGACTGGCATCACCCGTAGGAGAGAAAGCAGAGTTAATATTTTGGGTCAAGTGAACACTTAATTCTCATAATGCCATACCAAAACACCAATAATAGCAAGGATGGTATGGAACATCCTCGCAACGTGTTGAGTTGGTCGAATCATTTCTCCGTGTGAGGGGATGTGCACCTTCAGGCAGTTGACAATCTCCTTGTTTGAAACTCTGAGCTGATGCATTCCCAGGGACGCTGCCTTAAACAGTGTGGAAGCTCCATGGGGAGATCGAGGTCCCAGTATTACTCAGCTTTGTTGCTGTTTTCTCAAATTCTGTCAATGAACAAACTAATTACACTAACATGTTTAATCCCATTTATTGAGGAGTGTTGCTGCTCAGTACATCATAATGAAATAACAAAATCAGAATCCGGAATCTGCCAGCAACAACACTGTCTACTCAAACACCATTGTCCCCATCCAGAGATCACAGAATATTTCGTTCAGTAATGCATCGGAACAATTTATCCCAGTGTGAAAATATGCCACAGAGCTGTCCTTCTGCACTCCAGGGTAGGAGCTGCCGTCTTTAAACAAAAACATTTTACTCACTGATTGACATGGGAATCTTCTCACACTCTGACTGTGTAATTTGCTGGTGAGGTCAGTATTTATTCCCCATTCCCTATTTCCCAGGATCTGGAGTCACATGAAGGACCGAGTGAGGAGAACGCACTGTCTTTCCTGAGGGAAAGGGGATCAGTGAATAAGATGAGCTTCCAACAATGGAGAGATGACTGACCTCAGTCTTACTGACACTCTCCATCCAGACATTTACAGAACGGCAGACTTTTCAATGCAAATAGGAACAGAGTCACCATGGTATTCATGTGCCTCCATCTTTTAATGCAACACGATCAGCTGAAGAGGGTGATAGCAACTGTATAGGATCTTTCGTATCACAAATCACACAGCGAGAAAAAAATAACAGGAAGTGCATGAAGAAAAAATGTCTTTATTGAAAAACTGAAATCGAACCTCAGCAGGTCTGGCAGTATCTGTGATGAGAGAACCACATCTCATTTCTCTCACGCTAGTCTCTGAGCCACTAATGTTCTTGCCTAACCTGAATGGCCCTGTGCCAATTAACACTTGGAAGAGATATCAATCCAGAGGTGTAGCTTCTAAATTGGACACCGAACTCCTGACAGTGAGTTGGCAGAACCTTGTTTCTTGCCTGGTATGTGTTATCTGTAAGTACGTGGATCAGTAAGATTGTCTCATGCCCATGCCATTGAGAAGTTATCGACAGCCCTGACCTTGGTCCATGAACCCGAGCACATGAATGGAACACAATCTCCTGGACTCATGTTCCTTACTGCAGAGAAAGGTGTCGATTCCTGTGAGCCCCCTCCTACAATTCCATTACTTTTGGTGTTCTCCAACTTGACTGGTTTTCTGTTCATTCTGGTGCCACTCTTGCCAAAGATGAGGCTCCTGTATCCCTGCTGTCTGGCTTCCTATCCATACCCGACTCGCAATCACACTTTCTTGTCGCTGAACACTGACCAAATCACGCAGTCTAACCCTAAAAGGTGTGATGCCCTCCTGCTCCAAACAATCCAATGAACATTCCCCCTCCCCAAGACAGTGTCTGTATTTTAGCCTCACGGTCACATACAACAGCTGTTTCACGGATTCATTGCTGCTGGCCTTAATGTGCTCCAATTAACGGTTTCTTTTTCTCGAATTAGGTTTAGATTTACATGTTTCCACATCTTTGCTTGAACTTTAAGTTCATCACTGGCTTAATAAAAAGCTTGCAACAGATATTCTCGTGTAAGACCAACCCAACGGGTGAGTTGCTCTCGTATGACAAGATTCATATGCTCCAACCATAAGGAATCGATCTGACTCAGTTGTGGAGGAGCCATTTTCAGCTGCTTCTTTGTGTAAATAAGGCCAAGTATATTGCTCCCCAGGTCGATCTTAACTAACGTTCCTGTAAACTGGAAATTTCACATATTTACCTGTAGATTTCACTTAAACCCAACCTTATAACATGTAAAAACAAAATGTGATTTGCCTAAAAGTTTAGATTCTCTTGCCCAGTTCTTCATTCTCCCTTTAGACTTTTCTCTCGCTGGTCAAACTACATCAACTTGAAGAATGAGAATGGTGGTGGAGGAACGATGGGAATTTCACTGCAATAATCATCCAGAAACACAAGAGATCATTTCCACCATAACAGCTGGTGAAATGTGGAATGGAAAGAAAAAATGTATTAACGATGCCGCTGTGGCAATTCTCAATTTTCCTCAATATCCATCTGGTTCTGGAATATCTGTTCAGGAATAAGACCGTTAATTTTAACTTAGTCTGGCTCTATGTGACTCCAGAACCAGAGTAACATGTCGCTTTCTACCAACCGCCCTCTCAGCTGTGATTACTGACAGACCTTGATCTTTGGAATGCGTCACTCACATCCCATTAACAAATGAAGAATCTGGAATATACAAGAACGCACCATGGAATGGGATGTAATTCAGGATGGAATTTGCCTGTGAAAGCATGCTGGACTGTGACAATTCACATCACGCACATAAATCCAGATCCTGTGTGGAACAGATGCCTAGAAGTGTTTCCAACTGCAAGAGATTTCGGAGAAACCAGGGTTGTGGGGATAGGTGAGCAAAGCATACACAGGATGTAATGAAGCCTGGACAAACACAGGTGGAATAGCAGAATTCAGAGGTGAGGTGGTTGAATGGCTTTATGCTTTTGCCCAGTCTACCTCCTCCCCCACACATGCCTTGCTTACCTCAACAGACTAAAGGTAAATCCTTTGGTGCTGACAATCTGAAGCAAATACTAATGGAGAGTTTCAGCAGGTCTGGCAGCATCTGTTCAGAGACAGAGAGAGAAACAGAGTTCACGTTTCCAGTCTGTTCTCACTCTTCTTCAGAATGTCTTCAAGAATCGAACCGGAAATGTGAGCAGTGTTTCTCTCACTCCTCGGACGCTACCAGACCGGCTTGGGATTTCTCCAGCATTCTTCTTGTTCACATTCTCCATGAAAAGATATTCTTACCTCCCACCAACAGCGAGGAAAACCTGTCTCCATCATCAGCGAGAGGCCTGTCCATTATCAGGTATAGAGGCAGCTAATTCAATGCTTTAACCATCCTCTGGTGATCACTGTCTAGCCACAGTGCGAGGCGCAGAATCACCCAAGCAAATTATATTAACAAACAAACGCTTCATTAGTAAATTATCACAGCCACCATCTTCAACGTGCTAAATGGACAGACCATTGACTGTGCCCATTGGCAATGCGAGGGGGCATAATGTGCAGGCTCGTTACAATTTTCCAACGAGCTGTTTCGTGGAGGTCGTGGCACACATCAGTGGCTGATGTTAGCTGAGATGGGAATGAAACCTCTGAATTCTGGCCCGGAATTTCTGTCCTCCTGCAGGATCCCATGGACCAGAAACGACTCCGTGGAGGGACAGACAGAGCCGTAACTTGGCCTGGGAAGTCTGTGACATTAATTCCAGCCTCTGCCTCATCAGTTCAGTTCAAACACCATCTTCCCAAACCTAGCTTGAGCCTCATTTTCAAAACGCTACCTGGGACTACAGACTAACGGGACAACAAAAATACCACTTGGCCATCACCAGCCGAGTAATTACATCGCATTCTAGTCCCACTTTCCAGCAGTTGGCCACAGTCTTACATGCTTTAACATTATACAAGCACATTGGGAATTCTGAAGAGTGCAACAGAACATCAGGCCATTCAACCCATCATTTCTGTGCCGAGCATGATGCCATTCTCCTCGAAACCTATTTGCCTGCTCATCGTCTGCATCCATCAACTCACTACCTGCTCATGTGTTGTGATAGACAGGTTTTTTGCCAGGAATTAAATGGAGGGTAATGTGGAAAAGGCAGGGAAGTGGGTTTGATGATAATCATTTCATCGATGATTTAATTGCCTGCTGGAAAAGTCTCGAGGGGCACTCTGTCTATTGTGAGAATATCATCTTTGATGAATGGGGACAGACAGCAGACACAATAATGTAGGAGAGACCTCACCAAGTCCCTGTATAACGTCAGTGAACATCCCGAATCTGAACTTCAATCCTCTTTCCATGAAGGCCAACACCATCTCCCTCCCTCCTTTCTTGCTGTGAGTCAGGCAGGGGGTAAACTGTTCACAGCGAGGGCAAGATTCCAAACAGCTTGAGAAAGAGAGTCAGACAGGATGGCGACTGGTTCTGCTTCAGAGGTAAATATTGAAGAAAACAACTGCAGCTGGTAAGAAATGTGTAACCATTGGGAGACAGCTGGTGGTGGTTTAACCAGATGGGTCACTCCACCCCAGGCGAGGGAGAGACCGAGAAGGTGGGACCTTTGAGTTGGAGCAAGAAAGTAAAAATCCTGTCTCCAAAGTAGCAACATCACCCTGGCTGGAAATGGAGGTCATAAGAGGGATACATGCAGTTTGTGGAGAGATGTTCATAGTTTAGACAGATGTTAAACAGTTTGAATTGGAGTATAATGTAATAAGAAGTGAAGTTGATCGCTTTTAAATGGAGAAAGCTGCAACCAAAAGCTACTTAGAGGAACTTGTACACATTCCACAGAAATCTCACACAAAGGGGCAACGGGTCATCCAGAAGGTGAATGGAATGTTCAAGAGGTCCGCAGTATTAGAGTATGGAAGTCTTACCATTTGGACCATGTCTGTTTACAATGTTTAAGGAAATACATAGTTTCATTGCAAGCAATTCAAAGAAGTTACGCTGGGAAGATTCTTGGGATGAAGGGTTTGCATTCTGAGCAAAGGCTCAAGCAGTTTGGACTCTATTTCCTAGAGTTTAGGTGGATGACAAGTGATCTCACGTGAAATAAATCCATTTTTTAAGAGGCTTGACAGGGAATATGCTGAGAGGATACTTCCCCCTTATTGGGAGACAAGGAACTGACTCTCAGAATGAAGGCATTCCAATTTCAAACTGAGTGGAGGAAGACGTTCTTCCTTCAGAGGATTGTAAAGATTTGTAGCTCCTTGTGACAGAGAGCCATGTGGGCCATTTCACCTCCATATATTTAAAACTGAGAGAGAGAGAAAGATTCTTGATCAGACGGGGGAACCAAGGGTTATGGAGACAGGAAAGAGGATGGGAGGAATGTTTGTACACACATGATCCTGTTGAATATCAAAACAGGTTTCTCGCTTGTGAACTTTATATCGGCTGGAACAGGAATTGAACTTTGATTATTGGCATGACTCTGCAGTGCAATCGAAAAATCCAGCCAATTGAGATACCCAATGTCAACATTCATGCAACAGCAATGATATGAAAATGGAAAGTTTGAAGATTATTTACAGAGTGTGATGCGTAGCAATACAGCAAGGTAGGGAAACTAATTGAGAAAGAGAAAAGAGATTGTCAGAAGTATTGAATAGGGAAAATGGAGGGAGGGAGAGAAAATGAGAGAGAGAGGGAGTAATCAGGTCGAAGCAGCGAGATAGCGACAGGGAGATCTATAGAAACAAATAGAATGGTGGAGAGAAATAAAAACACAGAGAGCTGTAGAGGAGGGGATAGATCAAGAAAGGTGCAGATGTCAAGGAAATAACTGACAACACCTTCCAAAATCCCAGGACATCTTAGAATATTGGACATAATCGTCAATGAGTGTTGCCACTGTTTTACTAGGGGAGAGAAGGCAATTGCATACAGTCAGATCTCAAAGTTCACGTAAAAGTATGGGCTGGTCGGGTTGAGGGGTAGTTATTGTTAACAGAGCATGGCAAGTAAAGCTCTGCCATGCTGCAATCTCTCCAAAGCGTCCGCATCCTTTTCGTAATGTGGCACCCACACCTATACACAGAATTGTAAATGTGGCCGAAGCAATGACTTGTACAATTTTAACATGACTTGCTGGCTCTTATCGTCAATACCCAGTCCAATGAAGGCAAGCATTCTCTGCCTTCTTGACCACTCGATCCACCTGTGCAGCAAAATTCAGGATACAATGTGTCTCCACTCCCAGATCTCTCTGCCCATCAACCTTTCCCAAGGCTCTTCCATTCATCGTATAATTTGCTCCAGAATTAGATTTGCCAAAATGCACCACCTCACATTTGTCTGGATTGAAAGCCATCTGCCTCATTTCCGCCCAAATCTTCAGTCTATGTATATCCCCCTGTATTATCTGACAGTCCCTTATGCTTTCTGCCACTCCACCAGTCTTTGTATTATCTGCAAACTTGCTGATCATACCAACAATGGTCTCTTCTATATCATTTCTGTATATTACGAACAATAGTGGCCCCAGTACTGACGCCTGTGGAACATCACTGGCCACATTTCTCCATTTCGATAAACTTCTTTCAGCTACTACTCTCTGTCTCCTTTTGCTCAACGATTTCTTTATCCACCTCGCCAGAACACCCTGCACACCATGTGATTTCACTTTCTCCATTATTCTGCAATGGGAAACTTATCGAAAACCTTACTAAAGTCCATGTATATAACATCGACAGCCCTTTCTTCATCTAACAAATTGGTCACTCCCTCGAAGAACTCTATCAAGTTGGTAATGCACGATCTCCCAGGCACAAAACCATGTTGGGCATCACTGATAATCTCATTCCTTTCCAAATCAAAATAGATCCTATCGCTCTGTACCCTCTCCAACAATGTCCCCACCACCAAAATCAGGCTCACTGATGTTCAGTCATTCGGAATATCCCTGTTTCCCTTCTTGTACAGGGGGACAACATGAGCAACCTTACAGTCCTCCGGCACCTCACCTGTCATTCTTACTGTCAGCAGCAAATCATTCTCTGTCAAATGTCCCTTCATGATTTCCCACAGTTTTCCACAGGTTGGATATTATTCATTAGACTCCACTTGTTCACTATTCTGATTGGAATTCCTCCCTCAACCCATCATCCATCACTTGTCCCAGATATTCCTGTTTCGCCACTGAGTCTGGAGCACTTTTCAGCTGTTTTAACCCTTTATCCTTCTGTTGCTGTCTGTTGGATAAACTGGTGGTTGCTTTCCTTCTCTCTTTACTACAACAGACAGTTTTGCTTCGTCTGGCCAGACCAAGACTATTTTAGTTCCTTCACCCACATTGATGGTATTCCTGGACGTATTTTTACGCAACGATGATCGGTAAGTGAGTGACATTTCAATGGCAAGAGTGTGCTGCTGGAAAAGCACAAGAGGCCATGCAGCATCCGCAGAGTAGGAGAATCAACGTTTCAGGCATAAGCCCTTCATCAGGAATGAGGCTTATGGACCAGAGGGGTAAGACAAAAATGTGAGGGCTCGGGGCAAGGTAGCTGGGAATGTGATAGGTAGTTGAAATTTAGGAGAAGGTGATAGGTCCATGAAAAGGGTGAGCGGATAGATGGGAAGGAAGATGGTTAGGTCAAGGGGCGGTACCAAGTTAGAGGCTTGGGGCAGGGATAAGGTGGAGGGAGGGGAAATGCGGAAACTGGGGGAATCCACATGAATCCCGTGTGGATTTGGTGTTCCAAGGTGTGGGCGCAGGTTTTTCACTTCCTGTGGTGGCACTGGAAGGTCCTGGGAGTGAGGGATGTTGATCTGACGAGAATCCTGCCTGACCTGCTGTGCTTTTCCATCACCACACTCTCTACGCTGATCTCCAACATCTGAAGTTCCTCTTTCCACTACCTGGCATTTCAGTGGGGAAGAATTTTGCCGTCAGTGATAATAACTCAAGATTAATATGGGAAAAGATGAGGACAAGAAATCAAAGCTCTAAACTGGAGCACGTCCAAGTTTTAATACGATTGTGTGCGATTGGACAGAGAGCAGACACTTTTAGGGGAATCCATGTCAGAGGAGTGGGATACATTCAAGAAGGAAATAGAAAGATGACAGGGCCTACACGTTCCACTAATGATGAATGGTGATACCTCCATCCTGGGGAATATAAAGGATAAGTTCACTGACAGTATAAAAATTGATGAAGTGCTGAGTAGTGAAGAGGATAGCACTCGATTATGGAATAGTGTAAATAGGCTAGTGAGATGGGCTGATCAGTAGCAAATGGAATTCAGTATGAATATTTGTGAACTGATGCGCATGGGAAGGACAGACAAGGCAAGGGAAAACATGATGAATGGTAAGAGCCTGAGACACATTGAAAATCAAAGGGAAGTGGGTGCACGTGAACAGCTTATGGTCGCAGGACAGGTTGATAAAATGATTCAGAAGACATAGGAATGTGTTTTTCCTTTCATAGAGATTAAGTACAAGGAAAGTATGCTACAACTGTATAAAATATTGGCCACGCCACAGCTAGCGTATTGTGTGCAGTTCTGGAATCCACATGGTAGGAGTATTTTGATTGCCCTGATGAAGGTGCAGAGATTTCCAGGATGATTCCAAGTTTGCAAAGCTTTAGGTACGAAGAGAGATCGGATGGGTTAGGGTTGGTTTGCTTGGAGCAGGGAAGATTCATGGTGGCGGAGGTGGGCGTGATTTCAATGTATAGAATCATAATGAGCACAGACAGCATTGAAAGGACATACGTTTCGCCCTATTTTGGCTGGTCAATGACTGGGGCATGGATGCAAAGAGGCAGGATGTTTAGTTTACCACTGAGACAATGCTGACAATGTGGAAATTACTGCCTATACGGGTAAAAGAGCGGGGTGCTGGAAAAGCACAACTGCTCAGACAGCATCGGCCACGTAGGGGAGGCAATGTTTAGAGCATAAGCTCTTCACCAGGAATGAGCGAGTGGCCCAAGGGGCTGAGTGAGAAATGGGAGGGGGCGCTGTTGTCTGGAAATGTCGCTGGGAATGCAATATTTCGATGAAATTGGGAGCAATGGTGTTAGGTCGGAGAGGAGGGTGGAGTGGATAGATGGGAAGGAAGATGGTTAAGTAGGACAGTTCAAGAGGGCGGCGCCGAGTTGGAAGTTCGGATCTGGGATAAGGTGGGAGGAGGGAAATTAGGGAAACTGGTGAAATCCACATTGATATCATGTGGTTGGGGCGTCCAGATGTGGATGGTGAGGCATTCTTCCTCTAGGCAGCAGGTAGCCAGAGTTTGGTTCCCTGGATGGCTACTTGTAAGGGTAGTAGGGGCGGATACCTTGATAACAGAACATTTTATGTGCGCATCTGTCATGGCAGGGTTATGGATCTAATGCTGGAAAACTACATGAGAATTGTTAGGCAATTGCATTTGACCAGCATAGACTCTACAGGCCAAAGTGCATTTGCTTTTCTGTTTTATAAACCTCTCTGTCTCTATGACCTCTCCAACTCCTATATTGCCCATCTTCTTTTCCATCAACATTTCTCCAAGGCCACTGATTCCAAAATGTCCCTGACTGTAATTGTCAGAACTGTTGTTACTTCTCAGGATACTTTTCTTTGTGACAGCATCAGTGCCACCTTAGCAACATTCCCAGTGATGCACTTTTCATATTTCAGCAGCACCCTCAACAATGAACGTGGCATCTTCTGGCATTTCAACCTGTTCAGCTCCATCAAAAACACGACACATCTTGTCCTCACAAGTTATTCCACTGGCTTTGGTGTTAGACCTCTGCCATTATATCTTTCATTTACCTTTCTCCTTACACCATTGATTTGATTTGATTTGATTTGTTTGACCAATATTGTCATATCTACCAGAATACTGTGAAAAAACATTTGTTTGTTGTAGTACAGCAGATTTTAACATGCAAAGACACAAAGATTATCATGTAATTGAACAGAGCGAGGAATACAAAGTTACAACTGCAACGAAGGTGCACTCAAAGCAAGATCAGCATTAGATTTTAAATTTGAGACATCCATTCACAAGTCAAATAACACCGGGAAAGAAAATATTCTTGAAACTGTAACATTTCTGTTCTGAAGAAGGGTCACTGGACCCGAAGCATGAGCTGGAATATCTCTCCCACTGATGCTGCTAAACATGTTGAGTCTTTGCAACAATTTATATTTTGATTTTTGTTTCACATTTGGGAGACCAGTGTAAATGAGCTGGAGATACTGCACAGACTAAAGATCAGTGGAGCAAGGGTCAGAGGCAAGATTCACACAAGGCTATTGGAAGTGAAATAACATGAGCAGGCTCTCTGCTTCCTCCTGAATTATGGAAGGCTAATTATGATCCAAAGTGTCACCTCCAGCTCCGTTATTTCTATTTTCAGCTTATTGCATTCGGAAAAGCAAAACAACATTTCAGGTTTCAAAATGGTAATCCACGCAGATGCAAAACCGCTTTCGACGTCAATAAAACTGATCCCAATGGTGAAATTATTGCTGATTCTCACACCAGTATCTGGTGTTGGGGATTTTGTTTTGCTCTGGATGCCTCGTGAGACTGCTTCGTTAATGGGACTTGTAGGGAGATGAGAGGAAGTGTGGTAATCTGGGCAGATTATAAACGTCATGGTTACTATCATTAAGAAGGATTGGGAGGAAAGCTGGAGGTGGGTTCAGGCACTGACACTGGATTCAACGTTGTGGTCAATGTCATTGATTGACAGCTGTTGACAATATCGACCACCTCCTGGGAACTGCCTCATGTTGACCCAGAAAAGTCCCAGTCACAAATTTGAAGCTGACTTTTAGATAACTTCGATCCAGGTCTCAGCATCAAGAGAGTTTGTTTCCATTTAATGATTGCATCAGCTCATTCGTTGTGTAAATCTTCCATCGCTCTGTTCTCACATAATTCCTGGAAATTTCAAATTCTGACTTGGCATGATATTAGTGCCAGTAAGCCTCATGTTGTTGACATGACTGCTGTCCATCATGTAACACCTGCCACACGTGATCTCTAACTGAACTGCATTGTCTCCAGGAACATCTGCATTTTAATGTGGTCTTGTTTTCAAACCTGTTAATGATTTCACGCAATCTTTCTTTCGAACCTCTGCACGTTTCCATGACTTCCTATCTCCGCAATACCTCCAGGCTGGAAACATCCATATTTCAGTAATCCTTCCCAACCACAATGAACTTTCCTGACTATTGCATTGCTTGCGTTTTGCTGAACTTAGTTCCCTCACATCACCCACGAGACAAATGCGACCTACACCATCTCTGCAGTCTGCTCCAAACTCATCCTCCAGGCTCACTGTGTTTATTTTTTGTATTAGCCTCCAGTGTTCCTGCATCCACTCTTTTTCTGCCCTTCTGCAGTCCTACTCCTTCATTATTATTGTAAGCCCTTGCACACTCACAGAACTTCTCTTTCCCTTTGACCTTCTCCAGAGTCACTCCCTCTTATTTCTGCAAATAATTCGGCAATCACAGACCTCTCAGTTCTATGATCTTCTCCAAACGGTTTCATGCGCACATACAGTAAAGACGTTTGACCTCACAATACTCCCTAACCCCATGCCTTTCTGCAGTCCTACTGTGTAAAATTCTGAGTGATATAGACAGGTAAATAGCGCAAACTCTTTCCCTTCAGTCGTGAGTCAGTAAACAATATGCACAGATATAAGGTAAGGGGATTTGAGCAAATGTTTTCACCGAGGTATTTGGAGTTATCTGGACCTCATTTACTGAAAATATCTGAACAGGTAAGAATTGTCACAACAGTCAATAGCTATTTAGATGCTCACTTGAAATACCATCGAATGCAAGGCTGCAAGCTAAATGATGGAATATAGGATTAGAAATGATTAATCTTCCATGACCACTACAGACACGATGATATAATGGTCCTCCATGCATAGTTTAAAAATTGCAATCACTCTATGATAGTATAATACTCCCTCCTGTTATTATGAGGGCCAACATTCTCTTGTCATTCCCGATCACATGCTGCCCCGTGTGATCGTTTTCCGTGTTCTCGCAGTTTGCTTTATGTTGCAGCTCTCTCCATTTCAATAATCTTTGCTTTTGTTCTCCTCCAAGATGTAAAACATCACATCTTCCAACATTGTACACAAATTGTCAAATTTTTGCTCACTGACCGAAAGTATCATTACTCTCCATAAACTGTTTGAACCCCTCTTGCCAGCTGCCGTCCTTTGCCACCATTCCCCCAGCCCACCCCACCCCCCACCCGCCCCAATGATACGCTGTCGTCAGTTTTAAACCCAGAATATTCACTTCTTTATTCCAAATCATTAACAACACACAGGTCCCATCTTCTTCAATCTCAGGTGACCCTCATGTTAAATCACCGTCAGCTGTCTCCCAATAGTTACACATTCCTCATGAGCAGTTAATGTTTTCTTCAATATTTACCTCTGAATGGAAACCAGTCGCCATCCTGTCTGTCATCCTGTTTTGAAGCTTGCCCTCACTGGGAACCAAGAGTTTACTCACTGCTTGAGCAATGAAGGAGACAAATGGAAAGTTGGCCTCCATTCCAAACGGATTGCAGTTCA
This sequence comes from Hemiscyllium ocellatum, assembly GCF_020745735.1. Lineage (NCBI taxonomy): Eukaryota > Metazoa > Chordata > Chondrichthyes > Orectolobiformes > Hemiscylliidae > Hemiscyllium > Hemiscyllium ocellatum. Next base: position 24,853,123 of record NC_083440.1, on the reverse strand, counting down.
GATTCAAGTTGCCTCACTGAATCTGTACAGGTACTTGGTGAAACCAGCCCTGGAGCGGTATGTGTTGTTTAGTCTCCCTACCACAAAGAGGACATTTTCACCATCTGCAGAGTGGTCATCGAGACCATTCCACCACTCCATCAGATCATAACTGATCTGATCATCCTCAAATCTATTTCTATGCCTTTTCCACTCAACCCTTGATTGCCTTGCAAATTAAACATCTCTCTGTCACAATCTTGAGTATACTTAATGATCAACCCTCCACAGCCCTCTCTGATAAAAGATGCTGCAGTTTTTTTTATGACAGAAGCCATATCCCCTCAGATCAGCCTGAAATGGACAACCCCTTACTATGATCTCATGCTTTCTGGCCGAAGAGTGTGCCAAAAGTGGAGTGCACCTTTCTCCATCTAGCCTGTCAAATCCCCTGATAGTCTTATATGTTTCAGTAAAGTTATTCTTACTTTAATGAGCGCAGGGCCAATCCACTTAACCTCTTCTCATGTGACAGTCCCCTCTATATCTGGAAAAAGACTCGCAAACCTGCTCATAAACAAGCCGGGCAAGTAAGATTCAGGGTTCAGCGGTGAAGTGCAGAATATGGTCTATCCCTCAGTCATTCACAGGCTGTACCTGAACCAGGTTTTCAACTGGACAGAGCAAAGTTTTACAGACCTCCTGCTCACCTGCTCAGGGCTCTGCCCCAGGCTCAGACTGTCCTTCAGGATTTCAGAAAAAAGGTCTGAATCAATCGTGATGGTTCTGAGAGCAGTTTTCTAGATCTGTATGAAACATTGTTCTGGGATCATTATCTGCACTTCGGGATGTACATGATAGGAGGGATGTGTCAGCGGATGTAGACAGAGTTGATCAAGCAGCATGTTGCCTGAATTGAAGAGATTCACATGTGACGACAGTTTAGACAGAGTGGAGTTTTATTTTCTCAGAACAGATCAGGTTCAGAGGGGACATGATAGAGATGTGTCGACGAGAGGCACAGACAGACTAGACAGGAATAAAGTATTCCCTTCAGTGGGGGCAGAAATGGCCATGGGACACAGATTTACAGGAAGGGATGGAAAATTTAGAGGGATTGTGGGAGTTCTATTTTATTCAGTCAGAGGGTAGTGGTTATCTGGAACTCACTGACTGAAAGGGTGGATGGATTCAGAAGAGTCCATCATTTTGAAGAGGTATTTAGGTAAAGCATTGAAAGGGATGTCAGAGTACAACCCAATATCTCCAGGCCAGTAAGGTGGTAAAGAAGGCGTCGGGTAGGCTTGCCTTTATCAGTTAGGCCACTGAGTTGGAAATTCATGTTACGACGGTTTAAGATTTTAATGGTTCCACATTTCGAGTACTACGTGTAGTTCCGGCTACCACAATAAGGGGAGGCTGTGAAGGTGTCAGAGAGGCTGCAAAGGTGTTTTCCCAGGACGTTGCCTGAATTAGAGCATATTTGATGTAAGGACAAGGTTATACAAGCTTGGATTGTTTTCACGAGAGCGTTGGTTGTTTAGGTGTAACCAGATAACAGCGTATACATTTATGAGACACACGGGTTGGGTGAATAAGCAACGTCTTTGACCCATGGTGGAAATGTCAAACACTAAGGGCATAGGTTTAAGTTGAGGGGAAATGTTTGGAGGTGAAGCAGGAGACAAGTTTTTTTTCTGAAGAGGATTGTTAATGAATCGAGCACGGTGCAAGAGGAGGTGATCAGAACAGTTCCATTCGCAAAGTGAAAGATCCATTTATGAAAACTCATAAACAGCAAGTGAACAGAGGGATACAGAAAATGTTCAGACAGATGGGATTACAGTTGAATGACATTGTGGTCTTCACAGACATGGTGGGATGGGATGAATGACCTGTTCTTATCCTGCAATCTTTTATATTGTCAATGTGCACTTGTGTTGCCTAGGCATGCAAGGTTGTAGGCCAATCAATAGAAAGTAGGATCAGAATGGAATTACCTTTTTGGAGACGACATTACGCAGTGATGTTACTGTAGATTGTTGGTCTAGAGACCCAAGTAGGATCCTGAGGAACTTGGTTTAATTCAGGCCTTGTCAGATGGTGGAAATGAATTTTAATGAAACAAATATTGGAAATGGAGTGTCTAATGGTGACCACGAAACGTTTTATGATTGTTGGGAAAGATGTCCATTTGGTTCACTGCTCTCATTTAGGGAAATATAGAATCCATGTGAATCCAAACCCATTACCATGTGGTTGTTTACAATTGCCGTCTTTGAAATTAAGGGAAGCAATAAATAATGTTCCAGCCAGTGATGTCCACATCCTGTGATTGAAAAATAACAATAGTTAGAGATTTGTTTTTGATCGACTGTGGTTTGATCGGCCAAAAGGCATTTTATTTTTGACCTCCACGACTCTGTAATAGATGCTGGGTCATTCGAAACTGTGTCTCTGTGCACTTCATCACCCTAAGGGCTACATCACTTGATGGTGACGGAGAAATGTCGTCTTCAATCTATGTGGATTGTTCCCTTTTCTGCTTTTGAGCTGAAGATATGAGGTTGGGGCTGCAATCAATTTCGGAGACTTGCCAGGGTCAGCAGCACTCGGATACTGCCACCCTTTGGTGGGACACAACCATCCCCAGGAAGGATGACAATCCAAACTGGACCATGACCTTTCCAAGGGATGACACTACCATTTTCTGACTTCCCCTCTCTCCCTGTAAATAAGGCAAACCACCAACTCAAAAAAAGTGTGGTGGGTGGAATTTTTCGCTGAGAAATGTGGATTCATCAAACTTTGAAGTATGTAACATGACTCGAGAGTACCCAATGAATGGTAGGAGACTAGAAAGGTCAGTAGAACAGAGGGATCTGGGGGGTTTTTGTCCACAGAACCTGAAGTTGCAAGCACAGGCTATTAGTTAGTTAAGAAGGCAAAGGCTATGCTTGCCTTTATCAGTCGAGGCATTGATTATGAGAGCAGGAAAGTTACCTTACAGATTTACAGGACATTGGTTAGGTCACAACTGTAGAACGTCGTGAAGATCTGGTGATCACACTATACATGGATGTGGCTAAATTGATGTGGAGGAACCGATGATGGACTGGGACAACAAAGTTAAAAATCACACACAACCAATTATAGTCCAAAATGTTTCAGAGTGCCACTCCTTCATCAGGTGGTTGTGGAGAATGTACACTTATGGTCCAACACTACAATTACCTGATAAAGGAGCAGCGCTGTGAAGGCTTTTGCTTCCAAATAAACCTGTTGGACGATAACTCGGGGTTGTGAGATTTTAAACTGTTACTGCATTGGAGGAAGTGCAGAGAATATTCGCCAGGATGTAGCTTGGATGGGAGCAGTTAAGTGTTGAAGGGAGATTATTAGAGCAAAGAAGGTCGAGGGGACAGCTGACAAATGTCTGGAAGATTCTGAGGTGTGTGCATAAGTTGGATAGCGAGCATCCCTTTCCTTAGTTGAAGGTTCAGTAACATAGGGGCACCATGTTAAAGTGATAGGTGAGAGATTTAGAATGGATTTAAGGAAGCATTGTTTCACCGGGAGCATGGGGTGCAATGAAGACAGTAGAGGTCTGGAATGCATTGCCAGGGAGAGAAATTCGCATTTAATTCACTCATACGACATGAGCATTGTTGACTGGTGACCAGCATATATTGCTTGTTGGGTGACTTGGGAATGTTTTGCTGAGTTGCTTTCTTGAGTCGTCACATTCCGTGTGCTGCAGGTAAACGCACAATGTCTTAAGGGAGGGAACTCCTCTGATTTGACCCAACAATAGTGAAGGAAAGACTATATATTTCCAAACCCTGGTGCTGAATGGTTTCATAGGAAACTTGCAAATGGTAGTGTTCAAATTTAGCAATTATCCTCGTCATTCACAATGAAAGCGTATTGTCAGATCCTGTCCAAGGATATATGGTGCATTTCTGCAGTGCTATCTTGAAAATATTACACACTGCTGCCACTACGTGTCAGTGATAGAGTGAGTGGATGTTTGTGGATGTCATCTGGTCTGCTTTGTCCTGGACCTTGTCGATTTTCTTGAGTGGTGCTGAAACTGCACTCACCCCGGCAATTGGTGAATATCTCAACACATTCTGACTTGTGCCTTGTAAGTTGGTGCACAGACTTTGGGCGTAACTTGCCACACTTTTCTTAGCCTCTGACCTGCTCTTGTAACCACAGGGGTTATTGGTGAGTTCACTTGAGCTTCTGGTCAATGATAAGCCCTAGGGTGTTGATAGTGGTAGATTCAATGTAGATTGCACCATCAAGTTTCATGTGGAGTTGGTTATATTGTCTCTTCTTTGAGATGGTCATTGTATGGAAATTATGACGAGCAAGCAACACTGGACGGTTTTCAGATATTGTTGCATTTGAACATGAACTTTCCCAATATCTGTGAGGTTGGAAATGGTGCTCAACATTGTGCAGTCATTGGTGAACACAACTACCTTTAAACTTATGATGGTCATCAGACTGTTCCCAGGAATGGAGGGAATGTCTTACGACGATTGGTTGAGTAGGGCTGGACCTATGCCCATCAAAGTTTTGAAAACTGAGTTAGCACCTAATTAAATCATGCAAGATTGTTAGGGGACACGACAGGCTAGGTGCGGAGAAGTTGTTTCTGCTTGTGAGAGAATCTTGGACCAGATTAGCATTCCTTCAAAATAAAGAAGGGATGGTGTTCTCTCCATGAGACATGAACCCAGAACAGAAGTGATCATGAATGCAGTGAGTTTTATTCCAGTCAATGCAGGAACAGTGGGCTTCTCACACATTGCCGATGACAAAACTGAGGAGTGACAGCATTTAGCAGCAAGCAGATCTTCGCTTTGACCATGCTTCCCCAGTTGGAACTCACAAGCTCTCGCAACACTTGAAGAAAAAGAGACAGTTCCCATTATTTTCGAACTCATTCTCTGCACACGTGCTTATTCTGCAGCTCCCATTGCCTTTTACACAGCGGAAAGGCAGACCTGGTTCAGGAGAGGGAGGACGAGATCACAGAATGATGGAATGTTGTGGCGCAGAAGCGGCCAATCAGTCCATCGTGTCTCTATGCAGTTCGATTCCCTTATCCAATCTTCTGCGTTCCCGTCCAAGCTCTTCACGGATCTTCTACCCCAATAACTGTTTAATGGTCTAAATGTTTCATCAATGTTGCACATAAGTTCACCTTAGATTCTCCTAGTCTGAGCGACATGGAGACGCAAGACTGTGGGACAGACTCTTTCAACTCCCCAAACCAAACTCGCACCCCTTGTGTTGGAGATGGATGATCAAATTGCTGCATCAATTTGGTGCATCGTCCTAATATTGCAACATTTCTGGGATTCGTGCACTCCCCATTCAAATATTCGAAAAACTGTTTTATTTGTTCATCTTTGTGGATGGTTTCCTAATTTCACGTGTACCTAATCTATGCATAAGAAAGTGTGAAGCAGTAAAGGATCTGATTTTTTTTTAAATGAAAGGTTTCCACCAGTGTAGAAAAAGGCCGTTTGGCTCAGCAAGTCCACCTGATGATAAATCCACCCCTATTCATTTCCTGACTTTACCTGTGAATAACGTACCTTACACTTTGGGCAATTGAGAATTGCCAATTCACATCACCTGTGCATCTTTTGGAATGTGAGAGGAAACCCACACATACGCAAGAATAATGGGTTAACTCCACACAGACAGCCACCCAAGGCCAGAATCGAGCCCAGCTCCCTAGTGTTCGGAGACAGGATTGTTCACACTGTGCTGCCCCTTTATGGTCCATAAATTTTAAGCACGGTAACAGACCTTTCAGTCCAACTTTTCCATGATGACCAGGTATTTTAACCTCATGTGGTTCCGTTTTCTAGCACTTGGCCCTTATCTCTCTAAACCCTTCCTGTTCATGTACCAATCCAGATGCTTTCCAAATTTTATAAACTTCCTCTGGCAGCTCACCATCTGTGTGCAAACATAGCCCATGAGGGCCCTTTTAAATATTTCCCTTCTAACCCTAAGCCTCTTCCCTCCACTTATAAACTAACCCACTCCAATGAAATGATCTTGTCTATTTCCCCTAATCATGTCCGTCATGACTTTATACACCTCTAGAAGGTCACCCCTCAGCCTCTGACGCTCCAGAGTAAACAATCCCAGCCTATTCACCCTTTCCCGAGAGCTCATATGCTCCAACAGCGACGAAATCCTTGTACATTCTTAGTAATGTTTTTTCACCAGAGTGCAAGAGCAACTGGAATCAATAGGTGTGTTTATGAAGGCTTTATTTTCTCAATTCAAAGGCCTGTGAGTTGAATCAGATTTCATATTCACTTACGTAGGAGACATTTGGGTATGGCATCACGAATGATCAAGTCAGAGGCATATTATTCAGAGAGCCAAATCTCACATTACAAAGTTCAATATGATACTTGCAGAGCGGGTGAAATGTGCCAGAGTTAAATAAAACCACTGCCTCAAGATGTAGCAGTATCTGCCCACAAAGAATATTATTACTCCAACAATGTTGCAACCTTTCATGCGCCTGAAACATGTTCTGCCCAGGGACTGGCACAACATCTCTGCCTTTCCTTGGCTTTTTTGCATTTTGATGGCTCCACCATAACCTAATGTTTCACAATGCTCCTCTCTTGCCTGGTAGTTTATCGCAGACATAAGACAGGCAGCTGAACATTGTTGTAAGCGGTGATCAGTCAAGTGGCTGGATTATCAGGCACTTGGAACAGCAGCTAAAGCAGCAAACACTCTGCATGTACTTCAACCAAATGGGCACGTCTCAAATCCTCAGGAAACCAGTTCTCAGTCAGGGCAAGGGAGACTGTATTCAGTCAGGAGATACTGGCACAGTATTCCAACGACTTTGACATTGTTTGGGACAATCAAGATCAGGGAATCTGTATCACTGCAGTCCAGAGGGGTGGCATACAAATTACTGATTATATCGCCAAATGCTACGGTGGAATTTTCGATCCTAAATTCCCGTTCACCAATCCATGCTGACCCTGTCCGTTCCTGTAATTGGGGATCAGTTTGATGAAATTCTCAAGGAGGGCTTCGGGGTCCCTGCAGAAGCAGTGAAGTTGCGAAAACCAGTTCTGAGCAGTAGGGACAGCCTGTTGTAGGCAGAGTGGACAGCAATTGTGGAATGGGTGGGAAAATCACTACATTAGAGGGTGATGGATACAAGGCCGTGCGTTACTGTGGAAGTGCGAGTCAACTTCACTGTACCGGTTTTGATGTGGGGACAGTACAAAATGGTGGTTGTTCATGGTGACGCTGTAGTCCTGTGGCTTTAGGTTGCGTAATGTTTTGAGGTAAAGTTTGTAAATGAAGGAGCTCTGTGGGAAAGTACAGAAGCTCATGGACTCGACAAAAAGTGCAATGAAGAAAGGAGATTGAAAACGTCACGTTGCAGCTTTATCAGACTGTCGTTTGGATTCTCTTATCGTGTCGTGTATAATTCTGGGGCCGCCACATCATAGGAAGGATGTGGAAAGTGGAGAAAATGTTTATCAGGATGCTGAATGTGTTGGAGATTATGAGATATGAGGTGATGGAAGAAAAACTCAGATTGTTTTCCTTGGAGCAGCGGAGGCTGAGTAGAGACTTCAGAGAAGTCTATACAATTATGAGACACATAAATGAAGGAGACAGTCAGAATCTCTTTCCCAGAATTGAAATTTCTTAAACAATGAAGCTAACATTCAAGATGATATTAGGAAAGTTCAAACAAATGTGTGGGCAAGATATTTTTGCCACAGAGACTGGTAGGAGTCTGGAACGTAATCTCAGGGATGGTAGTTAGCCCTGCAAGCATATGGATGTGCAAGGAATTGAGCGATACGGACCAAGTGACCATCAACCAGCTGGAACTACCAGTTACTAAATAACTGAAGACAGAAGTAAATGTATTAACAGGAATGGTGGGCAGCAGCCTCATTCTGTACTAGTAATTGTTAGCTTCATTTCTGTCCAAAATCGACATTCTGCTTTGTTTAAAAATGTTCTTGACATTTTAGACTTGAGACTAAAATCTATAATCAGGAACAGGCCATTTTACGGCAGGAATAAGCGCAGCGACTTTGCTGACTCTCGCTGCATTGGAGTCCACTCATTTGCTGTGGCTTTAACCGCATTCTTGCCTTACTTTACATTGTGTTCCTCAATGTTCTGACAGTCGCACACACTTTATTTACAAGACAAGCCTGTGAGGGACTGAGGGATCTTAGTAAGGAAGACGAGCAGAGTGACCCCAAACTGAAGAGTAGAATTCAGACAGTGATTTTAGGATTTGCAATATCTGGAAAGTTCGTACTTCTCTTGCTATTATATGTTTTCCAGATCAGTTAATGGATTATGACTATGAAATCTTTGAATCTTTGAACAAGTTGGATACATGCTACACAATGTAAGTTGGTGCACAAGCACAATTATTTACATGGTGCCTCTATCCAATGTCAGAGCTCAGTTCAAAGGAACGATGACATATCCAGTTTCCAGAATTATTTAACTAATCACTGCATAAATCTGACAAGAGCACCAAATCCAGTGGGTAGGGGCTAGGAAATTACTATTGAGGAACAAAGATAAGCATTCCAGAGATGAACATCTGTCAGAGAGAAAGCAGAAGATGGAATATTTATCGGACATCAGGAGAACAAAAACAAGCTGAAGATAAGGACACAGGTTTCCCAATTCAAGGAGAAGAGGTAACATTTCTGTTCTGAAGAAGGGTCCCTGGAACCGAACCATGAACTGGAATATCTCTCCCACAGATTCTGCCAAACATGCTGAGTCTTTGCAACAATTTCTATTTTGGTTTTGGTTTCACATTTGGGAGACCAGTGTAAATGAGCTGGAGATACTGCACAGACTAAAGATCGGTGGAGCAAGGCAAGATTCACCCAATACTATTGGAAGTGAAATGGCATGAGCAGGGTGTCTGCTTCCTCCTCTGTTATGGAAAGCTAATCATGGTCCAAAGTGTCACTTCCAGCTCCATAATTTCCATTTCCAGAACATTGCATTCGGGAAAACAAAAGAACATTTCAGTTTTCAAAATGGTAATCAATGAAGATGCAAAACCGCTTTCTACGTCAATAAAAATGATCCCAATGATGAATATAATGCTGATTCTCACATCAGTGCCTGCTGTTTGGGGTATTCTTTTCTCCGGATGCCTCGTGAGACCTCTTGGTTATTGGGAGTTGGAGGGAGATGGGAGGAAGTGTGGTAATCTGGGCAGATTATAAACATCATGGTTACTATCATTAAGAAGGATTGGTAGGAAAGCTGGATGTGGGTCCAGGGACTGAGACTGTATTCAACGTTTGGGTCAACGTCATTGATTGACAACCTCAACCACCTCCTGGCAACTGCCTCGGTTTGACTCAGAAAAGTCCCAGTCACAAATTTGAAGTAGATTTTTAGATATCCTCGATTCAGGTCTCAGCATCAAGAGAGTTTGTTCCCATTTAATTATTGCATCAGCTCATCTGTTGTGTAAATCTTCCATCGCTCTGTTCTGCCATCATTCCTGGAAATTTCAAGTTCTGACTTGGCATGATACTGGTTTCAGTCAGCCTCATGTTGCTGACATGACTGCTGCCCGTCATATACCTCCTGCCACAAGTGGTCTCTAACTGAACTGCATTGTCTCCAGAAACATCTGCATTTTAAAGTGGTCTTGTTTTCAAATCTGTCAATGATTTCAAGCAATCTTTCTCTCGAACCTCTATACGTTTGCACGACTTCCGATCTCTGCAATACCTCCAGGCTGGAAGCATCCATATTTCAGTAATCCTTCCCAACCACAGCTATCCTTCCGGACTATGCCATTGCAGTTTGCTGAACCTAACTCCTTTCCATTACCCACGTGACAAATGCGGCCTTCACCATCTCTGCAGTCTGCTCCAAACTCTACAGTTCTCCAGAACTCTGCATCATACTCCAGCCTCACTGTTTTTATTATTTGTATTAGCCTCCAGTGTTCATGCATCCACTCTTTTTCTGCCCTTCTGAAGTCCTATTCCACCATTATTATTGTAAGCCCTTGCACACTCACAGAACTTCTTTTTCCCTTTGACCTTCTCAAGAGTCACTCCCACTTATTTCTGCAAATAATTCGAGAATCACAGGCCTCTCAGTTCTTTGATCTTCTCCAAACCGTTTCATGCACTAATATAGGAATCACATTTGGCCTCACAATACTACCTAACCCCATGCCTTTCTGCAGTCCTACTGTGTAAAATTCTGAGTGATCTAGACAGCTAAATAGCGCAAAATCTTTCCCTTCAGTCGTGTGTCAGTAACCAATATGCACAGATATAAGGTAAGGGGATTTGAGCAAATTTTTTCCCCGAGGTATTTAGAGTTATCTGGACCTCATTGCCTGAAAAGATCTGAACAGATAAGAATTGTCACAACAGTCAAGGACAATTTAGATGATCACTTGAAATACCAACGTATGCAATGCCGCTTGCTAAATGATGGAATATAGGATGAGAAAGATTAATCTTCCATGACCAGTACAGACACGATGATACAATGGTCCTCCCTACATGGTTCAAAAATCCCAATCACTCTATGATACGATGATGCTCCCTCCTGTTATCATGAGACCCAACATTTTCTTGTCATTCCCGATCATATTCTGCCCCTTGTGCTCCTTTTCCGTATTCTCTCTGGTTTCTTTATGTTGCAGTTCTGTCCATTTCAATAATCTGTGCTTTTGTTCTCCCCTCCAAGATGTAAAACATCACATATTCCAAAATTGTACACAATTTGTCAAATATATGCCCACTGACTGAAACTATCAATACTCTCCAAAAAGTGTTTGAACCTCTCTTGCAAGCTGCCTTACTTTCACACCACCCCCATTGTCACGCTGTCGGCAGTTATGAACACAGAACATTCACTTCTTTGCTCCAAGTCCTTAACAGCATGCAGATCCCATCTTCTTCAATCTCAGGTGACCCTCAGGTTAAATCATCGTCAGCTGTCTCCCAATAGTTACACATTCTTTATGAGCAGCTTATGTTTTCTTCAATATTTACCTCTGAATGGGAACCAGTCGCCATCCTGTCTGCCATCCTGTTTGGAAACTTGCCCTCACTGCGAACCAAGAGTTTACTCACTGCTTGAGCAATGAAGGAGGCAAATGGAAAGTTGGCCTCCATTCCATAAGGATTGCAGTTCAGAATCAAGTTGCCTCACTGAATCTGTACAGAGACTTGGTGAAACCAGCCCTGGAGCAGTGTGTTGTTTAGTCTCCCTCACACAAAGAGGACATTTTCACCACCTGCAGAGTGCCCACCGAGACCGTTCCACCACTCCATCAGATCATAACTGATCGGATCATCCTCAAATCCATTTCTATGCCTTTTCCACTCAAGCCTTGATTCCCTTCCGAATTAAACATCTCTCTGTCACAATCTTGAATATACTTGATGATCAACCCTCCACAGCCCTCTGTGATAAAAGATGCTGCAGTTTTAATTTTTTTAGTGACAGAAGCCATTTCCCCTAAGATCAGCCTGAACTGGACAACCCCTTACACTGAGCTGATGCTTGTTGGCCCAAGGGTGTGCCAAGAGGGGAAGAACCTTTCTCGATCTCGCCTGTCAAATCGCCTGATAGTCTTATATGTTCCAATAAAATTCTTCTTACTCTAATGAGCGCAAGGCCAATCCACTTAACCTCTTCTCATGCGACAGTCCCCTCTATATCTGGGATAAGACTTATGGGCCTGCTCATAAACAAGCCGGGCAAGTAAAATTCAGGGTTCATCGGCGAAGTGAAGAATATGGTCTATCCCTCAGTCATTGTCAGACTGAACCTGAACAAGTTTTCCAAGTGGACAGGGCAAAGTTCTGCAGACCTCCTGCTCAGCTGCTCAGGGCTCTGTTCCAGGCTCAGCCTGTCTTTCAGGATTTCATAAAACGTCTGAATCAATCGTGATGCTGCTGAGAACTGTTGCGCTGAATCTGTGTGAAACATTGTTCTGGGTTCATTATGTGCTCTTCTGGATGTGCATGATAAGAGGGATGTGACAGCGGATGTAGGCAGAGTTGATCCACCAGCAGGTTGCCTGAGTTGAAGATATTCACTTGTGAAGACAGTTTGGTCAGAGTGGAGTTTTAGTTTCTCAGAACAGATCAGGTTGACAGGGAACATGAGAGAGATGCATCGATGAGAGGCACAGACAGGCGAGACAGGAAGAAACTATTCCTTTCGGTGGAGTCGGAAATGGCCAGAGGACATAGATTTCTGGAAGGCATGTAAGATTTAGAGGGATTGTGGGAGATCTATTTTATTTAGTCAGAAGGTAGTGGGAATCTGGAACTCACTGACTGTAAGGGTGGATGGAGTCAGAAGATTTCATCATTTTGAAGAGGTATTTCGATGAAAGCATTTATAGGGATATCAGGGGACAACCAAATGTCTCCAGGGCAGTATCAGCGCAAGTGGCTAAGGTGGTAAAGAAGGCGCCGGGAAGGCTTGCCTTTATCAGTTAGGCCACTGAGTTGGAAATTCACATTTTGACGGTTTGAGATTTTCGTGGTTTCACATTTGGAGTACTACGTGTTGTTCTGGTCACCACAATAAGGGGAGGCTGTGGAGGTATCAGAGAGGCTGCAAAAGTGGTTTCCTGGGATGTTGCCTGAATTAGAGTATATTTGATGTAAGGGCAAGTTTAGACAAGCTTGGATTGTTTTCACGAGAGCGTTGGATTTTGAGGTGAAACCAGACAACAGCGTATAAAATTATGAGACACACGGGTAGGGTGAATAACCAACGTCTTTGACCCATGGTGGAAATGTCAAACACTAGGGGCATAATTTTAAGTTGTTGGAAAATGTTTGGAGGTGATGCACGAGACAAGTTTATTTTTATGAAGAGGATGGTTAGTGACTGGAGCACGGTGCAAGAGGAGGTGCTCATTTCAGTGACATTCGCAAAGTGAAATATCCATTTGTGAACACCCATAAACAGCAAGTGAATAGAGGGATACAGAAAATGTTCAGACAGATGGGATGACAGTTGAATGGCATTGTGGTCTTCACAGACATGGTGGGATGTGATAAATGGCCTGTTCTTATGCTGCACTCTTTTATATTGTCAATGTGCACTTGTGTTGCCTAGGCATGCAAGGTTGTAGGCCAATCATTGGAAAATAGGATCAGAATGCAATTAGGTTATTGGAGAGGACATGGCAGACTGATATTATTGTAGATTGTTGGTCGAGAGACCCAAGTAGGAATCTGAGAAATTTGGTTTAATTCAGGACTTTTCAGATGGTGGAAATGAATTTTAATGAAACAAGTATTGGGAATGGAATGTCTCATGGTGACCACGAAACTTTTTTGATTGTTGGGAAAGATGTCCATTTGGTTCACTGCTCTCCTTTAGGGAAATATAGAATCCATGTGAATCCAAACCCATGACCATGTGGCTGGTTACAATTGCCGTCTTCGAAATTAAGGGAAGCAATAATTGATGGTCCTGCCAGTGATGTCCACAACCTGTGATTGGAAAAGAACAATAGTTAGAGATCTGTTTTTGATCGACAGTGGTTTGATCGGCCATAAGGCCTTTTTTCTCTCGACCTCCATGACTCGGAAGTAGATGCTGGGTCATTCGAAAATGTGTATCTGTGCACTTCATCACCCTGAGGGCTACATCATGTGATGGTGACGGAGAAATGTCGACTTCAATGGTTGTAGAATGTTCCCTTTCCTGTTTTTGAGCTGAAGATGTGATGAAGAGGCTGCAAACAATTTCGTAGCCTTGCCAGGGTCAGCAGCACTCGGATGCTGCCACCCTTTGGTGGGACACAACCATCCCCAGGAAGGTTGGCAATGCATCTTGGACCATGACCATTCCAAGCGATGACACGACCATTTCCTGATGTCCTCTCTCTCTCTGTGTTAATAAGGCAAATCATCAACACCCCCAAAAAAAGTGGTGGGTGGAATTTCACCCTGATAAATATGTATTCATGAACTTTGAAATAAGTCACATGACTCGAGAGTAGTCAATGAATTGTACGAGACTAGGAAGGTCAGTGGAACAGAGGAATTTTGGGGTGTTTGTCCACAGAACCAGAAGTTGCAAGCATAGGCTATTAGATAGTTAAGAAGTCAAAGGCTATGCTTGTCTTTATCAGTCGAGGCATTGATTATGAGACTAGGGATGTTATCTTGGAGATTTATAGGACATTGGTTAGGTCACAACTGGAGAACTGCATGAAGATCTGATGACCACACTATAGATGGATGTGGCTATTATGATCTGGAGGAACCGATGTTGGACTGGGGAGGACAAAGTTAAAAATCACACAACGCCAATTTTAGCCCAACAGGTTTCAGAGCGCCACTACTTCTTCAGGTAATTGTGGAGTATGTACACTTATGGTCCTACACAACAAGCACCTGATGAAGAAGCAGCGCTCTGAAAGCTACTGCTTCCAAATAAACCTGTTGGACGACAACCCGGGGTTGTGAGATTTTAAATTGTGACTGCATTGGAGGAAGTGCAGAGAACATTCGCCAGGATGTAGCTTGGATGGGAGCAGTTCAGTGATGAAGGGCGACTATTAGAGCAAAGAAGGTCGTGGGGACAGGTGATAAATGAACGGAAGATCCGAGATGGGTGCACATGGTGGATAGCGAGCATCCCTTTCCTTAGTCGAAGGTTCAGTTACAAAGGGGCACCATGTTAAAGTGATAGGTGAGAGATTTAGAATGTATTTAAGGAAGCATTGTTTCACTGGGAGCATGGGGTGCAATGAAGATAGTAGAGATCTGGAATTCACTGTCAGGGAGGGAAGTTCGCATTTAATTCACTCATGTGACATGAGCATTGCTGACTGGGCCCAGCATATATTGCTTGCTCCTGGGTGACTTGGAAATGTTTTGCTGAGTTGCTTTCTTGAGTCGTCACCTTCTGTGTGCTGTAGGTAGACGCAAACTGTCTTCAGGGAGTGAACTCCTCTGCTTTGACCCAGCAACAGTGAAGGAAAGACAATATATTTCCAAATCCGGGTACTGAATGTCTTCAGAGGAAACCTGCAAGTGGTAGTGTTCCAATTTAGCAATTATCCTTGTCCTTCACAATGAAAGCGGATTGGCAGATCCTGTCAAAGAATATTTGGTGAATTTCTGCCGTGCTATCTTGAAGATATTACACACTGCTGCTAGTCAGTGTCAGTGACAGAGTGAGTGGATGTTTGTGGATGTCAAGTGGTCTGCTTTGTCCTGGACCGTGTCGATCTTCTTGAGTGTTGCTGGAACTGCACTCACCCCGGCAAATGGAGAATATCTCAACACATCCTGACTTGTTCCTTGCAAGTTGGTGCACAGACTATGGGCGTAATTTGCCACAGTTTTCTTTGCCTCTGACCTTCTATTGTAACCACAGGGTTTATTGGTGAATTCGCTTGAGTTTCTGGTCAATGATAAGCCCTGGGGTGTTGATATTGGAAGATTCAATGAAGATTGCACCATCAAGTTTCATGTGGAGTTGGTTACATTGTCCTTGATTTGAGATGGTCAATGTATGATAATTATGACGAGCAAGTATCACTCCACACCCGAGGCTTTGAATCAGTCCTGACGAAGGGCTTTTGCCCAAAACGTTGATTTTCCTGTTCCTCGATGCTGCCTCAGCTGTTGCATTTTTCCAGACCCACGATAAACTGAAATCTAATTGAGAGGAATAGGCAATTTAAATCCAGAGGACTCAAATACAGCCACTACAATAGTAACCAGACACATCAAAAAACGGTTTCATAAGGCGACGAAGATGATTTTTGTTGCACTTTCTGCAGTTTACAATATTGTCTGATGTGCTCTCACAAATTTCACGTGAGTAAGGAGGAGTGGTGTTTTATAGCAGCACTGGCCAGGTTAATGTCATTCTCCTAATATCTCAGGTTCAACTAATCCAATGAATATTCCCCCTCCCCAAGACATTGTCTGTATTTTAGCCTAACGCTCTCATACTACAGCTGTTACACATATTCATTGCTGCTGGCCTTAATGTGCTCCAATTAACTGTTTCTTTTTCTCAATTTCGGTTTAGATTTACATGTTTCCAAATCTTTTCTTGAACTTAAAGTTCATCACTGGCTTAATATAAAGCTTGCAACAGATATTCTAGTGTACGACCAACACAAATGGTGAGTTGCTCTCGTTTGACAAGATTCATATGCTCTAACCAGAAGGAATCGATCTGACTCAGTTGTGGAGGAGCCATTTTCAGCTGCTTCTTTGTGTAAAATAGGCCAAGTATATTGATCCCCATGTAGATCTTGTCTAACGTTCCTGTAATGTGGAAATTTCACAAAATTAACTGTAGGTTTCACTTAAATCCAACCTAATAACATGTACAAACAAAATGCGATTTGCCTAAAACTTTAGATTCTCGTGCCCAGTTCTTCATTCTCCCTTTAGACTTTTCTCTCGCTGGTCAAACTGCATCACCTTGAAGATTGAGAATGGTTGTGGAGGAACGATGGGACTTTCACTGCAATAATCATCCAGAAACACAAGAGAACTTTCCCACCATAACAGCTGGTGAAATGTGAAATGTAAAGAAAAAATGTAATAATGATGCCGCTGTGGCAATTCTCAATTTTCCTCAATATCCATCTGTTTCCGGAATATCTGTTCTGGAATAATAACGCTTTTTTCACTTAGTCTGGCTCTGTGTGACTCCAGAACCAGAGTAACGTGTCGCTTTCTCTCAGCTGCCCTCTCAGCTATGATGAATGACAGACGATGATCGTTGGAATACATCACTCACACCCCATTAACAAATGAAGAATCCGAATATACAAGAAGGCACCATGGAATGGGATGTCATTCAGGATGGAATTTGCCTGTGAAAGCATGCTGGACTGTGACAATTCACATCACGTGCATGACTCCAGATCCTGAGGGGAACAAATCCCGAGAAGTGTTTCCAACAGCAAGAGACTGCGGGGAAACCAGGGTTGTGGGGATTGGTGAGCAACGCAGACACAGAATGTAATGAAGCCTGGACAAACACAGGTGGAATAGCAGAATTCAGAGGTGAGGTGGTTGAATGGCTTTATGCTTTTGCCCAGTCTACCTCCTCCCCCACGCATGCCTTGCTGACCTCAACAGACTGAAGGCTGAATCCTTTGGTGCTGACAATCTGAAGCAGACACTGGTGGAGAGACTCAGCAGTTCTGCCAGTATCTGTGCAGAGACAGAGAGAGAAACAGAGTTCACGTTTCCAGTCTGTTCTTGCTCTTCTTCAGAATGTCTAAAAAAATCTAACTGGAAATGTGAGCAGTGTTTCTCTCACTCCTCGGACTCTACCAGACCGGCTAGGGATTTCTCCAGCATTCTACTTGCTCACATTCCCAATTAAAAGACATCCCCATCTCCCAACAACAGCCAGGATTCTCTGTCTCCATCATCAGTGAGAGGCCTGGCCATTATCAGGTACAGAGGCAGCTAATTCAATGCTTTAACCAACCTCTGGTGATCACTGCCCAGCCACAGTGTGAGTCGCAGAAGCACCCAAGCATATTATATGACCAAATAAACGCTTCATTAGTTAATTATCACAGCCTCCATCTTCAATGTGCTAAAGGACCAGACCATTGACTGTGCCCATGGGCAATGCGAGGGGGCAGATCCTGCAGGCACGTTACAATTTTCGGTCGAGCTGTTTCGTGGAGGTCGTGCCACACATCAGTGGGTGTTGTTAGCTGAGATGGGAATGTCTGTCCTCCTGCAGGATCCCATGGACCAGAAACGAGTCCCTGGGAGACAGACACAGCCGTAGCTTGGCCTGGGAAGACTGTGACATTAATTCCAGCCTCTGCCTCATCAGTTGCGTTCAAACTCCATCTGCCCAAGCATGATTGGAACCTCATCATCAAAACGCTACCTGGGGCTGCAGACTAACGGAACAACAATAATACCACTTGGCCATCACCATCCGAGTAATCACATCGTATTCTCGTCACATTTTTCAGCATTTGCCCACAGTCTTGCATGCTTTAAAATTATACGAGCACATTAGGAATTTCGACGAGTGCAACAGAACATGAGGTCATTCAACCCACCATTTCTGTGCCGAGCATGATGCCATTCTCTGTTAATCCCATCTGCTCATCGTCTGCATCCATCAACTCACTACCTGCTCATGTGTTGTGATAGAAAGGTTTTTTTAATCAGGAAGTAAATAGAGGGTAATGTGGAAAAGGCAGGCAGGTTGGTTTGATGATGATCATTTCAGCGATGATCTAATTGCGTGGTGGAAAAGTCTCGATGGACACTCTGTCGATTGTGAGAAGATCATCCTTGAGATATGGGGACCTACACCAGACACAATAATGCAGGAGAGACCTCAGTAAGTTCCTGTATAACGTCAGTGAGCATCCCAAATCTGAACTCCAATCCTTTTCAATGAAGGCCAACATACCATCTGCCTTCCTCCTTTCTTGCTGTGAGTCAGGCAGGGAGTAACCTTTTGTTCTCAGCGAGGGCAAGATTCCAAACAGATTGAGAAAGACAGTCAGACAGGATGGCGACTGGTTCCGCATCAGAGGTAAATATTGAAGAAAACAACTGAAGCTGGAAAGAAATGTGTAACCATTGGGAGACAGCTGGTGATGGTTTAACTAGAGGCGTCACCACACCCCAGGCGAGGGGAGATACCGGGAAGGTGGGACCTGTAGGGGCTTCATGAGTTGGAGAAAGAAAGTAAAAGTCCTGTCTCCAAAGTAGCAACATCACACTGGCTGGAAATGGAGGTCATAGGAGGTGTACAAACAGTTTGTGGAGAGATGTTCATAGTTTAGACAGATGTTAAACAGTTTGAATTGGAGTATAATGTGATAAGAAGTGAAGTTGATCGCTTTTAAATGGAGAAAGCTGCAACCAAAAGCGACTTAGTTGAACTTGTGCACATTACACAGAAATCTCACACAGAGGGGCAACGGGTCATCCAGAAAGTGAATGGAATGTTCAAGATGGCTGCAGTATTAGAGAATGGAAGTCTTACCATTTGGACCACATCTGTTCACAATGTTTAAGGAAATACAAAATTTCATTTCAAGCAGTTCAAAGAATTTTCGCGGGGAAGATTCCTGGGATGAAGAGTTTCCATTCTGAGCAAAGTCTAAAGCAGTTTGGACTCTATGTACTAGAGTTTAGGCGAATAGCAAGTGATCTCACGTGAAATATATACGTTTTTTAAGAGGCTTGACAGGGAATATGCTGAGAGGAGGCTTCCCCCTTATTGGGGAGACAAGGAACTGACTCTCAGAATGAAGGCATTCCAATTTCAAACTGAGTGGAGGAAGACGTTCTTCCTTCAGAGGATTGTAAGATTTGTAGCTTCTTGTGACAGAGAGCCATGTGGGCCATTATACCTCCATATATTTAAGGCTGAGAGCGAGATTCTCGATTAGACGGGTGAACCAAGGGTTATGAAGACAGGAAAGAGGATGGGAGGAATGTTTGAACACACATGATCCTGTTGAATATCAAAGCAGGTTTGAGGGGTCAAAGTGCCTACTCCTCATCTTCTCTCTTGTGAACTTTACGTCGGCTGGAACAGGAATTGAACTTTGACTATTGGTATGAATCTGCAGTGCAATCGAGAAGTTCAGCCAACTGAGATACCCAATGTCAACATTCATGCAACAGCAATGATATGAAAATGGAAAGTTTAAAGATTATTCACAGAGGGTGATACGTAGCAATACAGCAAGGTAGGGAAACTAATTGAGAAAGAGAAAAGAGATTGTCGGAAGTATTGAATAGGGAAAATGGAGGGAAGGAGAGAAAGTGATAGAGAGAGGGAGTAATCATGTAGAAGCAGCGAGATAGCGACAGGCAGATCTATAGAAACAAAAAGAATGGTGGAGAGAAATAAAAGCAGAGAGAGCTGTAGAGGAGGGGACAGATCAGGAAAGGTGCAGATGTCAAGGAAATAACTGACAACACCTTCCAAAATCCCAGGACATCTTAGAATATTGGAAATAATCTTCAATGAGTGTTGCCACTGTTTTAATAGGGGAGAGACGGCAATTGCACACAGTCAGATCTCAAAGTTCACGATAAAGTAGGGAATGGTCTGGTTGATGGGTAGTTATTGGTAACAGAGCATGGGAAGTAAAGCTAAAAGTCTGCTTTCAAAAAAAGGTTTGGGTCTGGGGGAGGTTCAGAAACTGGGTTAAATGGAAACTGGGAGAAGGCTGAGTTGGAGAATGAGGAAATTCGCCTTCAAGTATGGTTGACTGTAAGCTTCAGTTGTTCTGGTTCTGGAATTTGTGTTGCAGACGTTTCGTCCCTTGTCTAGGTGACATCCTCAGTGCTTGCGAGACTCCTGTGAAGCTCTTCTGTGATGTACCCTCTGGCATTTTTAGTGATTTGTATCTGCCGCTTCCGGTTGTCAGTTACAGCTGTCCGCTGCAGTGGCAGGTATATTGGGTCCAGTCGATGTGCTTATTGATTGAATCTGTGGATGAGTGCCATGCAAAACAGAGAACAGCCAGAGAATTCCGAGAGGCAAGGAACTCATCCACCGAAGGGGATGAGTGTGAAGGGGAGCTGGAAACTTACTCAGGCATGTCATGCAGCGTTGGAAGTAGATATGGAAGCAGAAAAGATGTGCACAGCAGACCAATCAGGAAAAACGAAGCAATGGCATAATCTCCCCGCCTCGATCTAAGATTTAAAAATGCACCAAATCTACAGAAATGCAATGAATTGCTATTTTTCACTATGTCAATGATGACCTCAGCAAACAGCAACAATTCTTAAACCAAAGGAAAACATGGCTAACTTTTCAAAATTGGGTTTAGATAGGACTACCTCCATGAAACCACAAGAGCCCTGGGTAACATACCTCTTATTGTTCAAATTTCAAGAGTAACCGAGTGGGTGAGTCTCAGCTGGAACCTAATCTCTCCTCATGGATACAAGAACCCGAGGCTAGAAACCTGGAGCTGAACACAATGAACAGAAATAACTCCATTTCAGAGACCTGAGGGAAACACTCTCTGATCAGTTTGGATAGTCGATCAGTCTGTTAAATATTTGAATCTAACGCGGATCTCACAGGGTACACGGCTCCATTCAGTCTCTGAGAGTTCAACCATAGCTGCATTGTCCAACAGTAATGACTGGAATGGATCCAGCATGTCACTGTGCACTTGCCAGTTCAATACACAGATTGCCCTCAGCTGAATGTTCAGATATCAGTTTTCCATACTGTATGCATTGCATAACTACAGACAAAATACAGAATTCGCACTTCTAACTGTTTAAATCAGAGTTGTTCCACGGTGTAGATATCGCATCACTGTCGGCAGTACACACGTTAGACACTGCGGACTGTCATATGTTAGCTATCTCACACTGTAGGTATTGTATTACTGACGATGGCATATGACTACAGAGAACACACTCATTGCACACAGCTGAGTATTCAAATTTCAGCCACCCCAAACAGTAGCCCTTGTTTTGCTGGAGACAATCCAGCAGCTGAATGCTGATGTTTGGACAAATATCAGTTTTCCCATACCATTGTATTCGTGAAGATAGTGTCTGTGTGTGTGTGTGTGTGTGTGTGTGTGTGTGTGTGTGTGTGTGTGTGTGTGTGTGTGTGTGTGTGTGTGTGTGTGTGTGTGTCTATGCAGATGTTTTTGTGTCTGTGTATGTGCGTGTGTGTGTCTATGTGTGTTTGGATGTGTGTGTGTCCACCTGTGTGTATGCGTGTGTTAATGTGTGTGCGTTTGTGTCTGTGTGTGTCAGTGTGTCTGTGCATCTGTTTGTGTCTGTGCGTGTGTCTGAGTATTTGTGTCCATCTGTTTTTGTCTACGTATGTGTATGTGTCTGTGTGTTTGAAGATGTAAGTTTGTGCATTTGTGTATATGTGGGTGTGTAGGTGCATCTGCGATTGTGTATATAGTATTATTTTATGTGTGTATGTGTATCTATGATTATGTATATATGTATATATTGTTTTGTGCCTGTGTCTGGTCGTTTAAGTACACATTTGCGTGTCTGTGTGTGTTATTGTTTGACTCATAATTGAAATGACATCTTCACATGTGCATCATAGATTCTGTCTGTGTTGTGGTTTTGCAATTATTAACTGTGGGACAGCCTGTATAACATATACGAAGCTTCCACCCTCCGGGCAACTCATAGTGCAGCAGAAAGTCAGGGGAAGATGAGAACTCTCCTGTTCTTTGTTCTTGTGTCCTTGGTGATGGTGCAGCCAGGTACTGCTGTTCCAGGTATGAAACAACATCTTTCCTTTAGACGTGAGTCCATGTATACTCAAACAATGTTCACAAACATTCAGAAGGGCAGACTGAAGTCACTCATCTCTCTGAAAACTAAGTTGCAACCCACTGGATTTAGCTGACAAGAGACTGAAATCAATCAGTTAATATGTACGATAACTGTTTGGGGGATGCTAAGCCAAGATTTATTGTCCATTCCTTATTGCCCAGAAGGCATTTGGGAATGAATCTGGAGTCACGTGTAAATCAGAGCAAGTAATGACAATAGGTTTCCTTCTCTTAAGAACATTAATGAAGTAGCTAATCCCTTGTTTCACCACCAGCATCCCTCCCCCGGAGAATTAACAGTGTTTGCATACTTGGCCACAGATTGTTTGGATATAATTCATATTTCGTCATCTTCCACGATGAGATTCAAAGGCAGCTCTTCTGAACATGAGCTTGATGTCTTGCATGTCCATCCAGTGGTAGTCCCACCAGTCTACCATGAATTCCTTGTCCAGTTGGTGAATTATGGCAGACATTTCCCATGAGTGAACAATCCACTTCAGTTGTGAAACACTTCATGTTTATTTGCATTTTGTAATAAATAAGCAGCAGTTTATAACCTTTAAGGCCATTCCATGTCAATGGATGTCACGTCATTGCTGCAATCGACAGGTTCCCCTCCCTTGGATTGTCCTGTTTCCATTATGTACAGAATTCTCATCAGTGACTGCAAAAAATGTCTCTTTAAAGTTCAGGCGTCTCACGGGCTGAGGTGAAATCTTGGTCCCTGACTGCAGAAATCAATAAACTTCTCGTCTTTGCTTTCCAGGTAGAAACCGGAAATGTACAATTGTCGGAGGGGTGTGCAGATTTGAAAAATGTTTCGATGATGAAATCAACATTCTTCATGGTTGCGACCAACATTACGTTTGCTGCTTAAATATCAATGGACCGTCAGGTTAATCTGAGGCACTGCCTGAAGCTAACTGCAGTGTCTTTCGTGACTGGATGGGTCCCCATGGGCTCGAAGCCATTGCTTCTGTGTCGTAATTAAAGCAGTTCACTGTATTACTCGCATCCCGTGGACCGTGTCTGATTTCAGACTGTGACCAGTGTGTCTGGTTTTGTCTTTGGTGTTGGGTTTAAGGACAGTGGGTGGAGCGGGGGTGGGGGCAATGATCAGAACTGGTAGAAATATGGTCACCACTGTCAGGTCCTAAGTGCCCAACTTCACAGAACCATTGTCAACAAAGCCCTCTTAACTGTGTCTGATCCATTGCCTACACATTCACCATCAACCTCGTACCCCTCCTGCAACAGTGATCGATTTCTCCTTGCCCTTACGTACCATCCCACCACTACCATCCACATCCAGAAAAGCATCAGACACCATTTATAATTCCTCCGGTGAGATGCGAACAATAGACATATATTTCAACTTCCGGAGGGATCATTCCCTTTGGGACACCCTGGTAAAACCTTCCTTCACTCCGAACAGTCCCAATATCCATCTGGAACCTTCCCTTGCAACCCCCTAAGGTAACACCTGCCAATTTACCTCTTGCCCCCTCAGTATCCAAGGGCACAAATGTGCCTTTCAGGTGAAGCAACGATTGATCATCGCTTTTCACAATTTAGTCAGCTACATTCGCTACTCACTCCGTGAGTCTCCCCTACACTCGGAAAAACAGAGCGTAGACGGAATGGTACTTCACAGGACATCGACATCCTATCCCCAAAAAAGACCCTGAGCTTCCAGTTACCTGCCACTTTTACACCCCACCAGAGGATCAAAAACTTGAATTTAGGCTGTTGTCAGAAGCAACAAGTTTCTGCAGATTTTTACTAACCCTTAAGAACCCTTTCCCAGGAAATATCACTGGGTTAATCTGCTGTAAATCATGTCAACTCATTAAATGTGATTTGTCTTTTCTTGTAATTAAGGCTGTACTATCTCTTAACAACTTACAAATAAACTCTAATTTTCCACTCCAATTGTACAACTTCACCACAGAACACAGAAGCTTTAGCCTTGGTGTTGCTGAACAGAATTGCATCAAGGTGTCACAATTCAATAAACTAATCACCCTTGCTTTTTTCCAGACCGCATTCCGTTGAATCTTTTGACCGATCACGAAACAGGAGGCCTCTTTTGAGGTGTCTGCATCTTTCATTTGGTGCCATGTTTCATTTCAGCTCAGACAGGTCGTGAACATCGGTTAAGAGTTAAATGTCTTTCACTATTGAGTGTTGAGGAATTCGGCCGGCCAGTTGTGAATATTTTAAGAGTGTTTGGTTTTCTTCTCATTCAAGTGGTGTCTGACATGACCCCTCGCTGTTTATGTTTCAGTCCAGCCCAAAAGCATCGCTGTTAGCAAGGGTTGGTTCTGAGGGACTATAGGGGTGGCGGGTGGCGGGGAGACATTGACTGAGGTTGGGGTTGCTTTTGCACTTACGGACAGTGGTTTCCGAAAATTGCTGAACTACGAGGAAAGTGTTGAACTCTGAATCTCCCGAACTTCGTTAATTTCCTGGTTTAAAAAGAAACTCCGATCTTTGGATCTTCAGCAGTTTTTGGAGTCTGGTGACCTCAACAGTTTTAATACAAGCAGTTAACTATTGCAGAGGCATGAGGCCCCCGATATTTGTGGCTATTCCTGGGGCAGATGACCCCTATATTAAGTACAGGTGGATGATGTTAATTTAAAGTATATTGACTAAGATTAATCTGCTTATAATAGATAGAAAGGAGGCCCCCACCTCCCCCCTCTCTCTATCATTGAACAGCTCTCTGGAACTAGGATAAGTCCTTCCGTGTCCCTCTGTTAAAATCCTGGAAATATTCACCAGAGCATATTTCAGTTGAGATTTCATGAAGATTGAGATACACAAAGCTAAAAAAAAAGTACAGGAAATGGGAGTAGTGTAGATTATATGGTTCAAACCATGCCTAGTTCAAAATCTAGATGGGAAAAACTAATCTGAATAGAGACTGGAGAACAATGCTTCTGCTGATTCTTGAGAATTATGGACATTATATAAGGAAGGTTCAGCATCTTCATTTTCGACTTTCTCTATATTTGAAAAATCGATCATATTCCTTCCCTTATTCCTGCGGAGCTCTGTGATAAATTACAATGCAAGGTTGAGATCAGTGGCACTGGCATCGCAGGATCGATCCTTTAAAATAACAGACTGAAATTTACAATCATCACAGACACAATATGCCAACGTGTGCACCTGGCAGCTGAGACTTACCGGTGGCAGCTTATATTCAGAACATTACAGGACTTGATGATATCCCATCATTACATCACCTTTTATTCACACGGGGCAATTAGTTGACACTGCTCCAATTCCCTCAGAGACAGCTCTCAGAGAGACAGGGCATCTGGCATTCGTTTCCTTCTATCTGTTATCTCGGGTTACCTATTTGTATCAGATTGACAATCCCAATCGGGGGACTCATACTCGATGAGGTCTACCTGCCTGAACTCACTATAACCACGACACGTGGGGTCTTTGGACATCACTTCCAATTTTGCAGATGACATGCAAATTGAACAGGGAGGCAGTGAGCAGGGAAGACAATCATAGCAGACTTTAGGAGGATACAGACTGCAACTGGCAGGTAGACTGAGGATGAAAGTGCTACACAGTGTTCCTGAAGTTTTCTCAAGTAAACAGTCAGGAGGACTTCTGAGAGTGAAAGGTCGTGTGAGAAATAGAAAAAGAGATTCCTATGTGCTGTCTTTGCCGTTTCTCCCACAGTGCTTCCTCGAAGTGGTTCCACTAAAAGATATGTCATCAGGGAAGCACATTGTGGGTGCAGTTCATTGGCAATCGATAGGAGGTGAGCTTGCTCATATTTGACTTCATGCAGTGAAACGTGATTGGGGCAGGAGTCAGTTATACATATTGCCTGGGAAATAATTTTGCATCTCTATTCCACAATGCGGATTAGAACCAAGCTATTCCAGGACAGCTAAAGCATTGGTTTTTATCTGACAATGGGGAACATTTCCCAAGATTGATGAGTTGTTGTAAGGAGTCCTGAGGGATAGTATTTACAAGTATTTGGAAAGGCAAGAACCTGTTAGGGATAGTTACCAATGCTTTGTGCATGGGAAATCATGTCTCACAAACTTGATTGAGTTTTCTGAAGAAATCCCAAAGTGGATTGATGAGGGCAAAGCAGTGGATGTGATCTATAAGGACTTCAGTCATACATTATACAAGGTTCTCCGTGGTAGACTGGTTAGCCAGGTTGGATCATGTAGAATACAGGGAGAACGAGCCATTTGGATACAGAGCTGACTTTAAGGCAGAAGACAGAGGGTGGTGGTAGAGGGCTGCTTTTCAGAAGAAATGCACGGGACAATGGACTGAAGAGTGGCAGATTGAGTTTAATTTGGAGAGATATGAGGTGCTGGATTTTGGTAAAGAAAATCATAACCGGACTTATAAATTTAATGCTTAAGTCTTATGGAGTGTCGGTGAACAAAGAGACCTTGGAGTGCAGGTTCATCGTTACTTGAAATTAGACTCACAAATGGATAGGAAAGTAAAGAATGCGTTTGGTTCATTTCCTGTATTGGTCGGAGCATTGACCATAAAAGTTGAGAGGTCATGTTGCGGCTGTACGGGACATTGGTTTAGCCACTTTTGGGATACTGAATGCAATTCTTGTCTCCTTCCTATCGGAAGGTTGTTGTAAAACCTGAAAGTGGTCAGAAACGATTGACCATGGATATTGCCAGGGTTGGAGGATTTGTATGATTGGGAGATGCTGAACAGGCTGGAGCTGTTTTTACTGGAACATCGGAGGCTTAACGGTGGCCTTATAGAGATTTATAAAATCAGGAGGGACGTGGTTATGTTAAATAGCCAAAGTGTTTTCCTGTGGTGGAGGCACTAAAGAGGCAACTTTTTAATGCAGAGTGTGATGTGTGCATGGAATAAGCTTCCAAAGGAACGGTGGAGGCTGGTACACCTACAGTATTCAAAAGGCAACTGAACGAATATATAAATAGGAAGGTTTTCGAGGTATATGCTGGACAAGCGCTGGCAAATGCGACTAGATTAGGTTGGGATACCTGGACAGCATGGACGACGTGGACTGAAGGATCTGTTTCTGTGCTGTACATCTCGATGACTCTAAGTATCATTAGCAGGAAATCCTCAACCTAACTATTTGCCACCTTATTTGTCGACTCTCCAGGATTACCAAAGTGATGGAAAGGATCGCTCTTAAGCGATAATTGCAAAGTTAGGACATGCCGAAAGTCAGTTTGTGTGGTTTTAGCTTGGACCAGTTGCCTCCTGACCTCATAAAAACGTTTGGTGCAGGCATATAAAAAGACAGGCATTCCAGAGGTGAGGCGAGAGTGACAAACCTTGACACAAAGTTCACATTTGACTGAATGTGGCATCAAGGAGTCTTACCCTTCATCAGTGTAGTGTCATTGACGCAACCATCTTCAGTTGCTTCATGAATCACCTTTGTTGCATCAAGTTGGACACTCACTAATGATTGTGAAACATACAGCACAATTGTGAGTCATAGATTATAGAGATGTACAGCACCGAAACATATACTTTCGTGCAACTCGTCCATGCCGACAAGATCGCTTAAGAGAATTTAGTTCCATTTGCCAACACTTGGCCCATGCCCTTCTCAACCCTTCCTATTCATATACCCATATACATTCTATTCATATACCCAATTACAAATGCTGTAATTGTAATATTCTCCACCACATCATGTGGCAGCTCATTCCATTGATGCACCACCCTTTTCATTAAATATTTGATTCTTAGGTACTTTTTATATCTGTCCCCTCTCATCCTAATCCTATAGCCTCTCGTTCTGCACTTTCCCACTCCAAGGAAAAGACCCTGTCTGTTGAGTCTATCCAAGACCCTCATGATTTTCCATACTTCTATAATGTCATCCCTCAGCTTCTGACACTCCAGCGAAATCAGCCCCAGCCTGTTCAGCCTATCCCTTGTCCTCGATATCCTCCAACCCTAGCAAACCCCTTGGTAAATCTTTTCTGAACCCTTTCAAGTTTCACAATATTCTTCCGATTGGAAGGAGACCAGAATTGCACTCAATATTCTACAAGTAGCATAACCAATGTCATGTACAGCTCAACATGACCTCCCAACCCCTGTATTCAATGCACTGACGAACAAAGGAAAACATAAAGCAAATGCCTTCTTAACTATCCTACCGACCTGCGAGTCCACTTTCAAGGGCTCTTCAATTCCTGACGCAGTCCAAGTCCAAATGGTGCAAGCACTGGACAATATCGAAGCTTGGGCTGATAAATGGCAAATAAGGTTCACACCACACGAGTACAGTCAAGAGAGAATCTACCTCTTAATGACTGTGCTTCAACAGCATTGTCGCTATGAAATTCCTTACTATCAACAACATGACAGTTACCATTGACTAGAAATTGAACAGGTGCAGTGATACAAATGATGTTGTTCCAACAGCAGTTCAGATGCTTGGAATCCTGCAGACAGAGAGTAACTCACCTCCTGACACCCCTATATGCCAGAGCCTGGCCATCATCTACAAGTTTGGAACATGATGGAACACTCTCCATTTACTTGGATGAATGCACCTCCAACATCACTCAAGAGGACTGACATTCTCCAGAACAAAGCAGTTCCTTGATTGCCACCACATCCACAAACAGTAATTCCTCCTGCCACTTCTGCTCACTGTGCAACGTGACTCAATTTGCTTTGGAGCAATATTCTGGGCAGCTTCTTTTATGTATTTGCCCACCTCTATTCTACTTGAATTCTCGAACGAGGAGAAGCATGTATGGAAATTCAGTGACTTTGATGTTGGTTGGGTGTGTATCTTGTGGATGATATACTCTGCTGCTACTGAGTGTCAGAGGTGGAGCGAGTTGTTGTCTGTGGATGTGAGATTAATCAAGTGGGTTGTGTTGTCCTGAATTAGCTTCTTGAGTGATTGTTGGAGATGCTCCCTTCCAGGCAAGTGGGGTGATGGAGGGTGGGGTGGGAGGTGGGAGGTATTCGCTCACACTCCTGACAGAGTGTCCTTATCCCAGTGCAAGGAGAGATTGGGCTGGGAACCTGAGGATTTCCCATCGCAGCACAATCCAAAGGAATTGTCCGTGGAAATATATTCTTCTACTGGGTAATTCCTACCAGCTTGGAAATCTCTGTAAGTCTCCATCACAATCAAATCAGTCAGAGGGTGCTGATGAAATTAAATAGAATATATAATGAGAAAATTTTTGTCTATTAAATGCATTGTCTCACTGTTTAGTAGCAATCCAGCAGACCATATACTGATGCCATAAACTGTACAATGATGAGCTGTTTCAATGTGACAAATGGTGGTAGGTGATTGTATTTATTTATGCAAAGTTAAAAATCAGATAACTCTAGGTTATAGTCCAACAGATTTATTTGGAAGCACTAGATTGTGGGGCGCTGCTCCTTCATCAGGTGGCTGTGTAACAGCATCATAAGGCACAGAATTTATCGCAAAGATTCACAGTGTGATGTAACTGAACTTATGTATTTAACATGATCTGGTTCGTTTGTTAAGTCTCTCCTCTTTTAGAATGGCCACTTTGGTTTCAGTACTTTCATAGATAAATTCCAGAATTTTCTTAAGGTTCTTCTCAAGTGAACTTCAACAATAGGTGCCATGATGGCCCAGATAATGACTTGAAATTCAGTAACACATCAAAATATCTAACATCATGAATTCCTTATCTTATGAATAAATAAACCTTATGAATAATAACAAAAGCTGGGCTTTCTCTTTCTTTTTAAAATCAAGCTGGCAAATTCCAATGGGTTGCTACATCATTACACCCCACAAGCATGCACAGCATTTCGTGTCATGGAGTGAAGATTCAAAACCGTACTGTAAATCTCATGCTGTTAAAAAAAATACAACGCGACCAACTACTTCCCTCTCCATGCCACTACATGTGGTGCTGTGGAGGATTCATTGACAAAAGGACTCAGTCAAAGAAAAAGCGATTGACAGCAGCAGCTCACAACATAATCCAAATAGAAAGCACCATCAACTCACAGACAGAGTCGAAACGTGTAGGGCAAAATTGCTCAGAGACTCCAAATACATTATTTGACGAATGAAACAAACGTGCAATTGGAGACACTCACAGACTTGGATGTTTTCTCCAAAATAAATCTGATGTTTGTGCAGTGGCATTGGGCGTCCAACAGAGGGTGGTGTTGTATCACTTGAAACACAAGAGGAACTGAGAGACACAACTCTGAGCCTTTGATTCATCACATCTTAATTTTAATTTCGTTCGATGTTCCATTTGGACAAAGTGATTCCCTTTGCAGACAGAAATGGACACATACACACACACAGACACACATACACAATCACACACAGAGAGACACAGAGATGCACACAAATGCAGTTACAGACTGTTCATTAACATACGGCAGACGAAAGCACATGGAAATAGACACAGAGACCCACACATACAGACGCACATACACACAGAGACATTCACAGACACACATAAACATGCACATGCACATAGATAGACACACACACACACAAAAACACACACACACACACAGTAGATTTATAGGAATTACTGGAAATTTGTGCATAATTATAACTGGCTGGCTGTGCCTTGAACAAATCTGGGAAGGAATCAGGTAAAAAGTTGTCTGGTTCGCAGAACACAAGGCTGCCTTTGAAAGGATGAACACAAATTGAAAAAAATGAACCAATGTTGGCAACTCATCATTTTTCCAGACTTTTCAAAATGACAGTTGATATTAGTGCCCTGGGGTTGTGTACTGTCCTGTTACTGGATGATGACTCAAGTATAGAGAAACCCATTGGGTACTTCTCTTAGAAACAACGTCAGTCATTGGAAAAATACACTCTGTTAGAAAGAGGGGCTTTGGGATTGCTGTTTGCTCTTCAATACTTCGAAATCTATATCGGACAAAGAGCAGTGAAATGCTAAGTTACACAGATCATGATTCATTGGCTTTCGTTGGAAGGTTTCAAATAAAGAATGCAGCACTATTCTATTGGAGTCTTTGGTTGCAACCACTTAATATAAAGATTATGAACATTGCTGGAACCACATGATGTAATTACTGATGAATTGCCCCCAGTGTTAAATGCTGGAATAAGTGAAAGGTTTAAAGAATGTTCAAATTGTATCACATTGTATGTGGGGAGGAATAATAAATGGATTGCAATCTTTTGTTTTGTTTCAGTGTATCATTTATTTGGTATGGAAATGCATTTTTGAAATTGCATTTCATGCTTCGAAGGCATTTAATGATCATCTTTGAAAAAAACAATCTGGAATTTAATTGTGACCTCAATTATCCCAACCCTCTCCCTCTCTCTCACGTGTTTCTGTCCTGAGCCTCTCTCTCTTTCCCGTTCTCGCTCTCCCCGTTTCTCTCTCTATCTCTCTCCCACTCTCTCTTGCGCACCTCTCTATATCTTTCGTTCTCCCTCTCACCATCCCTCTCTCTCCCACTCCCACTCTCTCCCAGTGTCTCTTTCTCCCTCTCCCTCCACCTCCCTCCCACTCTCCCCCTCCCCACTCATTTTATCGCTCCTATTCACTCCCTCTCTCTCACCCAATCTCTCTCACTCCCCTTCCACTCTCTCTCTCCCACACCCCTCTCTCCCACCCCTCCCTATCCCATCACTGTCCCCTCCCTCTTCCCTCTCTCTCCCCCTTTTCACTGCCTCCCTGTCTCCACTCTCTCTCTCCCCTTTCTCTCTCCTTCTTTCTCTCATCCCCCTCTCTGGCCCACATTTCCTCTCTTCCACCACTCTATATCTTACCTTCTCCCTCTCTCCCCTTCCTCTCTTTCTCCCACTCTCCCTCTCTCCCCATCTCTCTTTCTCCCTCTGCCTCCCTCGCTCTCCCTCCCTCACTCACGTTCTCTCTCTCCTACTCCCTCCCTCTCTCCCTCTCTCTCCCAATCTCTCTCGCTCTACCTCATCCTCACTCTCTCCCCACACCCTCTCTCCCACCCTCCCTCTTCCCTCACCTCCCTCTTTCCTCTCACTCCCTCCCTCTCTCTCCACCTCTCCGGAGAGATCTCCGGAGCCTGTGGAGATCTAGTGGCTTTCCGCTATCCTACTTAAAGCCACAAGCTGCTCAGCTTCCTGAGAGCCAAACACACTCTCTCTCTGTCTCTCTCTCCTTCTCACTACCTCTCTCACCCTCCCCCCCACTTTCTTTCCCCATCACCTCTCTCTCCCTCCCCTTCACGTCTCTCTTTGCCACCCTTCCTCTCTCTCCCCTTTATCCCCCTCTCTCTTTTCCTATCACTTCCTCCATGTCTCTCCCTCCCTCTCTCTCCCGCACTCTCACCCCCTCTCTCTCCCTATCTCTCCCTCCCTCCCTCTCTCCCTCTCACTCCCTCTCTCTCCCTCTCCCCACATTCCCTCCATCTCTCCCCAAAACCTCTCTCTCCCCTCTCACTCCCTTTCTCTCTCCCTCTCTATCCCCTCGCTGTCTCCCCCTCTTTCTCCCTGCCTTTCTCTATCTCCAAATCTCTTTCCCTCTCTCGGCCTTACCACCTTTCCCCCTCTCTACCTCTCCCATCCCCGCTCTCTCTCCCCTTCTCTCTCACCCCTCTCTCTCCCACTCTTCCTCTTTCGCCCTCTCCATCCCTCCCTCTCTCACACACACAATCTCTTTTTCCCTCCCTCACTCCTTCTCTTTCTCCTTTCCTCTCCCTCTCTCTCTCTCCCAATCCCTCTCTCACTCACTCCCCGTCTCTCTCGCTCCCCTCTCATTCTCCCTCCGTCTCCCTCCTCCCTCACTCTCTTCCTACCAATCTCACTCTCACTTCTTCCCTCTCTCTCTCGCCCACTCCCACTTTCCTCCTTGGACAATAAACGTTGAACTGTTGTAACGCTAACACCAGGCTCAAAGTCTCCTTCTCTCCCATCAAATATTTCTGCTGATGAATGTTCAACTTCCTGCAAATTTCTGATAGGTCTTTCTATTTTCCTGCCGTCTTCCTGCAGGAACTCAGCACCAGCACTCACATCGCTCACATCCAGCCACTTTGAACGTCTTTGCGTAGTTAGGTATGGCAAATGGGAGAGCAGTGGTTAACGAAGCTTCAGGCTATCAAATCCTTTCTGACAGTCCACTGTCCATTGAAACGTGTTGCCTTTCTTTAGCATTTCAGTGAGTTGTGCAAACACAAAGGCTAAACTTTGCGACAAAATTCCACTCAATCCCAGGCACCCTAGTAACGCTCATATCATCAATGGTACGTGAAACTCTCCAAATACTTTCGATTTTGTATTCCATGGGGTCATTTGTCTATATCCAATAACATGACCCAGGATGGTGAGCTTAGTCCAATTCACTTTAAAACAGGTTTATTACCAAGCCTGCCTCCCAAAGTCATCGAGTCATAGAGTCATTGAGATGTACAGCATGGACACAGGCCCTTCGGTCTAACCCGTCCATGCCGACAAAACATCCCAACCCAATCTAGCCCCATCTGCCAGCACTGGGGCCACTTCCCTCCGAATCCTTCCTATTCACTTACAAATCCAAATGCCTCTTAAATATTGCAATGCACCAGTCTCGACCACTTTCTCTGGCAGCTCATTCCATACAGGTACGACCCTCTGCGTCAAAACGTTGACACTTAGGCCTCTTTTCAATCTTGCCCCTCTCACCCTGAACCTCTGACCTCCAGTTCTGGACTCCCCAACCCCAGGGAAAATCTTTGCCTGTTTATACTATCCATGCCCCTCATGATGTTATCAACCTCTATAAGGTCACACCTCAACCTCCAACGCTCCAGGGAAAACAGCCACAGCCTGTTCAGCCTCTCCTTATAGCTCAAACTCTCCACTCCTGGCAAAATCCTGCTAAACCTTTTCAGAACCCTTTCAAGTTTCACAACTTCTTTCCGATGGGAAGGAAACCATAATTGCACGCAAAATTCCAACAGTGACCGAACCAATGTGCTATACAGCCGCAACACGACCTCCCAACTCCTGTACTCAATACTCTGACCAATAAAGGAAAGCATACCAAACGCCTTCTTCACTATCCTATCTACCTGCGATTCCACTTTCAGTGAGCTATGAGCCTGTACTACAAGGTCTCTTTGTTCAGCAACATTCCTCAGGACATCACCATTAATTGTATTGGTCCTGCTAAGATTTGCTTTCCCAAATTGCATATCTCACATTTATCTGAATTAAACTATATCTGCCACTGTTCAACCCATTGGCCAATTTGGCCAAGATTCTGTTGTAATCTGAGGTAGCCCTCTTCGCTGTCCACTTCACCGGCAAATTTTGGGTGTCATCTGTAAACTTACTAACTGTATCACTTACGGTCGCATCCAAATCAGTTATAAACTTGACAAAACGTAGACGACCCAGCGCCAATCCTCGTGGCACTCCACTGGTAACCGGCCTTCAGTCTGAAAAACAACCCTCCAGCACCACCCTCTGTCTTCCACCTTTCAGCCAGTTCTGTATACAAATGGCTGGTTCTCCCTTTTTGCATGAGATCTAACCTTTCTAATCAGTCTCCCATGAGGAACCTTGTTGAAAGCCTTACTGAAGTCGATATAGATCACATCTATCGCTCTGCCCTCATCAATCCTCTTTGTTACTTCCTCACAAAACTCAATCAAGTTTGTGAGGCATGATTTCCCACGCACAAAGCCATGTTGTCTATCCCTAATCAGTCTTTGCCTTTCCAAAGATATGTACATCCTGCCCTCAGGATTCCCTCCAACAACTTGCCCACCACCGATGTCAAGCTCACTGGTCTATAGTTCCCTGGCTTATGCTTACCGCTCTTCTTAAACAGTAGCACCACGTCTGCCAACCTCCAGTCTTTCGGAACCTCACCTGCGACTATCAATGATACAAATATCTCAGCAAGAGGCCCAGCAATCACTTCTCTAGCTTCCACGCAGAGTTCTCGGGTACACCTGATCAGGTCTTTGAGATTTATCCACCTTTACCGATTTTCAAGACATCCAGTACTTCCTCCTCCATAATACACACATTTTGCAAGATGTCACCATCCATTTTCCCATATTCTGTATCTTCCATATCCTTTTCCACAGTAAATCCTGATGCAAAATACTCATTTAGTGTCTCCCCCATTTTTTGCGTCTCCTCTCAAATGCCGCCTTAATGATCTTTGAGGGGCCCTATTCTCTCCCTGGTTAACAATTTGTCCTTAGTGTGTTTGTAAAAACTCTTTGAATTCTCATTAATTCTGTTTGCCAAAGCTACCTCATGTCCCCGTTTTGCCCTCCTGATTTTCCTCTTAAGTATACTCCTACTTCCTTAAAACTCTTATGAGGATTCAGTCGATCTATCCTGTCTATACCTTACATCTGCTTTCTTCTTTTTCTTCACGAAACCCTCAATTTCTTTAGTCATCCAGCATTCCACATACCTACCAGACTTTACTTTCACCGTAACAGGAATACTCTTTCTCTGGGTTCTCGTCATTGCATTTCTGAAGGCTTCCCATTTTCCAGCCGACACTTTTCCTGCAAACATCTGCCCCAAGTCAGCTTTCAAAAGTTATTGTCTCATGCCATCAAAATTGGCATTTCTCCAATTTAGAACTTCAGCTCTTTGATGCGGTTTATTCTTTTCCATCAATATTTTAAATGTAAAAGAATTATGGTCTCTGGCCCCAAAGTGCTCGGACACCGGCCCTGCCTAATTTCCCAAGAGTAGGTCAGGTTTCCCAATTTCTCTAGGAGCTACACCCACAGACGGAAACAGAAAATTGTCTGGTACACACTTAACAAATTCCTCTCCATCTAAGCGTTTAACACAATGGCAGTCCCAGTCTACGTTTGTAAAGTTAAAATCCCCCACCGTAACCACCCCATTATTCTTACAGATAGCTGAGATCTGCTTCCATGTTTATTTCTCAATTTCCCTCGGACTATTAGGGGGTATATAATACAATCCCAATAAAGTGATCAACCCTTCCTTACTTCTCATTTCCACCCAAGTAACTTCCCTGGTTGTATTTCTGGAACTATCCTCCCTCAACACAGCTGCAATGCTATCCCTTATCAAAAGCGCCACCACACCCTTTTCTCTTGCCTCCCTTTCAATCCTTCCTGTAGCATTTGCATCCTGCCAGTCCTGCCCATCCCTGAGCCATGTTTCTGTAATTGCTGTGACATCCCAGTCCCATGTTCCTAACCATGCCCTGAGTTCATCTGACTTCCCTGTTAGGCCCGCCCCTTGCATTGAAATAAATGACGTTTTATTTATTAGTCCTACCTCGTCCCTGCCTGCCCTGAATGTTTGATTCGCTTCTATTCTCAACTGCATCAGTTTCAGATTGATCTCTTTCCTCACTATCTGCTTGGGTCCCAACCCCACCACCCCCCCCCCCCCCACCTTACTAGTTTAAATCCTCCCGAGGAGCTCGAGCAATTTCCCTGCCAGTATGTTAGCCCCCTTCCAATTGCTGTGCAATCTTTCCTTCTCGTACTGATCACTTCTACCCCAAACTAGATTCCAATGATCCAAGAATGTGAATCCTTCACCCATGCACCAGCCCCTCAGCCATGCAGTCACCTGCTCTATTCTCCTACTCCTGACCTCACTAGATTGTAGCACTGTGTGTAATCCAAATATTACTACTCTCGAGGACCTCCTTTTTATATTCCTGCCGAACTCCCAGTCATCTCCATTCAGAATCACAATATTTGCCCTTCCTATCTTGTTGGCTCCAGTGGGTGCAAATAACTCGTGCTGGCCCCTAACCCCCTTGAAAACGTTCTGCATCCTCTCTGAGACATCCTTTATCCTGGCAACAGGGAAGCAACATATCATTGGTACTTTCCACTGCTGGACACAGAACCGTCTGTCTATACCTTGGTCTAGAGAATCCCCTAACACAATCGTTATCTTGGAAACCGACGTACCCTCATTGTATTTCAGCCAGTCTAGATCTTAGAAACTTGACTGTTTGTGCTACATTCCCCTTAGAATCCATCACCCCATACATTTTCGAAAGCACTATAGTTGTTTGAAATGGGGATAGACACAGAAGGCTCCTGCACTACCTACCTACCTGTGTTATCTTCCCTGGAGTTACCCCATCTATGTGACTGTATTTGTGACTTTTCTCCCTTCCGACAACTGACATCCATCGCGCACCCTTGCTCTCGTAAATTCCTTATTGGCTCAAACTGTCTCTCCGACGATCCAATCGAGCTGATTGGGGTTGCAACCAATGGCATACACTGAGATGTCATCTACAAATACAAACGGAATCTCCCTAAACTCCTACAATCGACAAGAAGAGCGTATCTCTCAACTAAAGGCCATTTTTGCTTATTTCAATCCAATGACCGAGAAAATAGCCCAGTCTTGTTCCTCTGCAAAACACTGCGCCAGGCTAACTTAATACTCATGGCTTATATTATTGAGTTTAATCAAGAGACGGATCTCAGTTAAATCTATAATCAAAAAAGAACCCAGTCTACTCGCTACTGCAAAGTTATGTAAGGCCACACTTAAAATATTCACTTATCTGCTTCTGTGCAGTGACCTGTCCCAAACTGGTTCCTCCAAGTTCAGAAGCGAATTTCACTGTTTGTTCATCTTCCCAGACGCACTCTGATATCCAGCAATACACCAACTCATACAGTCAAGACAGGAACTGCGCAGGTTCACTGTGGTGTCAATTTCTTTCTGTCTCTCTGTCATGCACTGACCTCACCATGTACTTCCTTTGTCTGTTCCTGTCCCTTTTACAAGTGCTGTTGTTTTGAATTAATTTTACAAATCCAAAACAGTGCAACAGCAGATAAAAAAGTAATTGCCGCTCCTGGAATTTGAGGAAATCACCTCCAACACCTCAAATACCTCAAAAAATGAGCAGCCTGTCACTGCCAAAAATTGTTCCCGTCCTTCACATTTGATGAACCAGAGAGATTTCACAAATGAGAATGCGGACAATATAACAGAAGTGATGAAGTGTAGAGGTGGTGAAACCTTCACCTGCCTTTTGTTCTTGGTATTCTTTTAATAAAATGTGGTTTCTTTTAATAAAATAAACTGAGAACTGTTTGCTGAGAGTAACTTGTGGCCTTTCAGGCAGCTTTTGGGAAAAGGAACAGACCAAACAGTCTTTGTTTGTTTGTGAAGCCGCCATTTGAAGCTCCTCAATTCCTGAAGCAGTCCATGTTCAAATGGTGCAAGACCTGGACAATGCTCTTACCGCATGAGTACCAGCCAATGAACATCTCAAGCAAGATCCTTGCGTTTTCATGACATTATCAAGATTAAGTTCCCAACAGTTACCATTGATCAGAAACTGAACAGGCGTAGCCAAAGAAATGCTGGGGTCCAACTGCAGTTCAAATGCTGGGAATCCTGCAGAGAGTAACTTATTGCTGAGCTCTTTCCCAAAGCTTGCTCAGCATCGACAAGGCATAAGTTGGGAGTTTGATGGAGCTCTCTCCAAAGCCTGAATGAATGCACCTTCAACAACACTCAAGACAATTGTCCTGACTCAGAACAAAGCAGCTGCTTGATTTCACCCATATAAACAAACACTCACTCCTTCCACCATCAATGCTCATTTTGTCATGTGAGATCTCCTGCAGCTTCTCATTTGGCTTTGGAGTTATATTCTGGTAGTTTCATTAATTTAATTTGTCTGCCTCCAGTCCACTTAGACTCTGTGATGGAGGAGGGTATTTTACATTTTCGGAGACTCAGAGTGACTTTGACATGCGATGGGTGCTTGATGGAGGATCTTTGTGGTGGGGTGCAGTAGTTTTCTGTCTGAAATCTTGTGTCTGATAGATGGTTTTGTTGTTGAAGTGAAAAGTAAAAGGTCAGACTTGGAAAATTAACATCATCTCCATTTTGTTTTGTGGATCTTGAAGGCAGTGCCCAAGACAAGGGAATTCCCTTATATGGTCTCGGCAGACACGGTCTGCTGGGTAATTATAGTGTTGAGAAGTTCTTTCAGACATTCCTTAAGAAGGAGAAATACTTCTGTCCCTGAGATCAGAAGCTAGTATTTCAGAAACAGGAAAAATCAGCTGCTGTGTTCCATCACAGGTTTCTTGTCCCTCCATTAATTGGAGGTATCAGAAACCTTCTCTGTCCGGTCCTGTTCCAACAAGCCCAACAGGATCCTAAATCAGAGCCTGGTGTTCAGTTCTCTCGGATTTTCCCTGCCATTGGCTTCAGACTTCCCTCTGTTGTGACGATGTGGTGATTGCTGTGCGGTGACCATTCAACAGTAAAGGGATCAACAAACGGGCAGCTTCCATCCCAACCCTGACCCACCCCCAAATGAATCTGGGAGCTGGAATATCAGGACCTGATGGATAACACCAAAACCAATAGACCTGAATAATACACTGCTGACATCGCCCAGCATGACAACATTGACATCACCGCTGTGAGTGGGAAATGACTGGCAAGAGAAAGGCAACATCAAGAAAAAGATGGCTATTACACCTTTTTTTCTGGAAACGCATACACAAAGCACTGTCTCTATGGGATCGGCTTCACCACAACACACCACTGGTCAGGCATTCCAACAAATCCCCTGTGGTGTAAATGGGCTCCTCATGAACCTCTGACACACCCTGGGCCAGAAGAATACCTCTGAGCCGTCAGTGCCTCTACCCTGAATCAAGACACAATGGAGGAGACAGAAGACTCATTCCACACCAGCCTCGAACTATCGCTATCCCACTGAAGGAAGTGTTTCTCATACAGTGCCTCACAACCTACCTGATGATAACCAAGATTCCTAAATCACAGAGTCTCCACAGCATCTGGTCCATCCTAAACCCCTCCCCAGTCAGCAGCTATGTGGAGACACTCAGCCTCTCAACCAGGAAACTCCAGGACTGACTCAGTGAGAATAAGCAGGAGATCCAAGATCTCCAAGACTGCCAAGGTGAGGTAGTCCTGAACCTGCAGTTCCACCGTAACTCCAGCTAAAGGAAACAAGTGGAGAAGCAACTGATGGTCGAGGTGAAGCAAAGGAGCCGTGACCTAAAGAGTAGCTGGTGGGTCGAGACAGTCAGCAGGAGAGTCGTGACTCACTGACAGCCACAATGTGTGTGACTTCTTCAGCTCAATCAAAGCCATCGACAGCCCGAGCACCCAGTCAGTGACCCCACTGAGAGCCAAAGACATAGAATTCCTCATCAAAGACCGAGAGGCAGTCAGCCCTTACTGGACCGAGCGCTTCGATAGCCTCCTCCAACAATTCACAGCCTTCAGCACGTGTTCCTGACACTGTCACACAACAGCTGAAAACGTGTTGCTAGAAAAGCGCAGCAGGTCAGGCAGCATCCAAGGAACAGGAAATTCGACGTTTCGGGCATAAGCCCCCTTCATCAGGAATCTGTCACACAAAACTGTCACACAACACTGTACCCACCACCATTTCAGCAAACCTCCAACCCACCCTGAGTCAAATGGCCTCTGTACATGGCCTTTTTCGATCTTCAAGCCTACAACTCTGTGGACCTTGAGCGATAATGGAATATCTTCATCAATTGTCTATGCTCACAAAATTATGTCACCATTCTCCACAATGACTTCCAAACTGTGGTCTTCACCAGCACATTCGCCACATGCATGAGCAGGATGTGATAGGCAGAACTAATAAATTCCACAACCAACATATTAGAGAAAAGACCAGCATTCCAGTTGCATCCAGTCTTGAATGATCGTGAACTATTAAACAAGTCATTGAGGGGGAGGTTCCACATATATCTGCAATAATCAACAATGGGACAGTCCAGTAAATCAATGCAAATATAAGGCTAAACCCATTTGCAAAAATCTTCAGACAGAAATGCTGATGGGTTATTCCATCTTGGCCTCCTCTTCTGAGTAAACGCTGGGGCTTTGACAGCATTCCAGCAATGGGATAGATGACGTGTGCTCCCGAACATGCTGTACCCCTGGGCAAGCAGTTCATGCTGAGCTACAGCACGGACATCCTCCTGAGAGCGTGGAAATGTACCAAGGTTCGTGCTGTGCATAAATAACAGGACAACGCCAACCTGGTGAATTCCCACACAATCAATATGATATCGATCATGAAAATGGGAATGAATGCTTCATCAACGGTCCTTCATCTACACACCAACAACCTGCTCAGTGACACCACTCAGCTCCTGACCTCATTTCAGCCTGAGTCCAAACATGGGCAGAAACCGTTGAAGTCAATATGATATCGAACGTGAAAATGCGAATGAAAGCTTCATCAACGGTGCTATGAAGCAGCATCTACACACCAACAACTTGCTCAGTGACGCCACTCAGCTCCTGACCTCATTTCAGCCTGAGTCCAACATGGACAGAAACCGCTGAGTTCCAGAGGTGGGGTGAGGCTGACTGTAATTAACATCAAGGCTGTGTTTGGCCTGGTATGGCTTCAAGGAACCTGAGCAAAACTGGAGACAATGGAAATCAGGGGAAACTCTCCACTGGGTGGAGTCATCCCTGGCAGAAAAGAAGAAAGTTGTGGTTGTCCTCAAACAAAACCTAACAAACGCACACACATCTCAAAAGACATGTGCAGTAGATACGTGGGATCACCATTCACTACAAATTCCCTTCCAAGTTAATCATCTTACTTGTTTGGAAATATATCACCTTTCTGTAAGCGTCTCTGCTGCACATTTCTTCATAGGAGACAAAAGCGGTCTACATCTCCAGCTCCTGTAAGCCCAATCCTGAAGAAGGATTACATCCAAAACATCGACTTCTCCACACCCTGATGCTGCCTGGCTTGATGTGTTCTTCCAGCCTCCTGCCTGTCTACTTCACAGCCCTTCATAACAGTATTGTGAATCTGTTTCAGCACGCAGACAACAACAGTTCAGGAAGACAGTTCACCAACACATTCTCAGCAGCCACTAGAAATGAGCACTAAATGCTGGCCCATCCAACGATGCCCATGAATGGATTAAAATCATTAAAAATGTTGTCCAACCATGACTAATGGTGAACACTGGGGTTGAGGAATTGTGAGTGGAAGATGGTTGGATGCAGGCGGTACCTTGCTTGTTGTGAAGAACTGAAGTGATATGCTGTTTGGAACAATCTGTCAGTCTTTCAGAAGCACGGCCTATGTACGTAGCATCACCCAGAAAGTGAGATTCATATCCCAGATTACTCACTTGCGAGATAAATAGGACTGATTTAATATGTCCTCGTATCTGTAATATTTGGGAACAAAGTTAAATGATTGTCATGAAAACAATTAGGTTGTGGAATATTTGAATTCGTGGGAAAAATAACAGGATATTTTCAAAGTGCTTGGGCTGAGTAATAAGTTGATTCCTGTTGCGATAAACAGACTCATCCTTTGTGCACTATGCTTTCATTAGATTTCAGACTGAAAATTGAACTCAACAAACGGGTGGATTTATTCATTGGACAAACAAATGGCTATGATCAAAGCATTTATGATCTTCAATAATGGCACTTTGCTGTTAATGATAAATACGATATTGCAAACATCCTCACAAAAATTTCAAGCTTGAGTCACACACAATAATGTTAGTTGGGATAATGCTGGCCATTAATGTAGATGCACAATTCCGTTTTGACACTGGGATTGTGGAGCTGATATACACTGGATGTTGTTGATGAGGGATTCAATGCAAGATGCCACGTAATCCATCACTTTTCGAAAACTTTAAGTAAGGGTCTGCTCTAAAGTGTAAAATTATGAAGTTTACGTGACTCACTGGATGTCAAAAACATGTACAAACTTATGAGACATTGGCAGCTCATTTGTAGAAATGGTGAAAATTGCACTGAGCCTTGTGCTAGTCCATTGGCCAATCTGCTCCAGGTACTCCCCCATTGTTCAAGAACAGATGTAAATTGTCTGTTGTGAGGAAATGTATGAATAACTGTCCAGATTCAGATTGGGGGCTGTCTGGAGATACTTAGGAGTTGTTTACTCTTTACCTGTAGTGCAAATGTTGTCCAGGAAGACTATATTCAGATTCCTGCTTTTTCAATCGGGTTATTGATGTATATGGTGTTTACGTGTTGACTCATCTAAACATGATTCAGCTGTTTATTGCAATTATTGAACTGAGCAGTAATCAGCTCGTGAGGATCATCCTAAATTTAGCAATAATTAGGTGTGCATTCTGATTATTGAAGTGAATAATCTTCAACTGAATAAAACAGTTATTTTGGTTTGATCTTAAGATCCAAAGAAACAAAGAGAAGTTTACTCGTTATTGTATAAAACGTAAGCCTGACCTGCAGCATATTTCTCACAGACTATTCCAGCAACAATCAAACATAGTCATACTCACAGAATCCCACATTCAAGACAATGCTCATCTGAGGGCAGGTCCTGTCCCACTAGAAGGAGAGAGCCAGCAGAGGTTGCAGCTCTGGGGGATACAGTCGGGGAGGGGGGTACCCTGGAAATTCTCAGAATTGTTGGCTGTCTCCATGAATCCTCCTGGCATCAGGTTAAACACGGAAACAGAAGCATTCTGTTGATTATCAATTTCGCATCCCTCAAATTTCCCTGTTTGAACACAACATTGAATGTGGAAAGGACAGGGAATG
This sequence comes from Hemiscyllium ocellatum, assembly GCF_020745735.1. Classification (NCBI taxonomy): domain Eukaryota; kingdom Metazoa; phylum Chordata; class Chondrichthyes; order Orectolobiformes; family Hemiscylliidae; genus Hemiscyllium; species Hemiscyllium ocellatum. The sequence goes on along the minus strand of NC_083440.1, from coordinate 24,809,162 downwards.
GACTCTGTGTGGGAGGCTTCAGTGTCCATCACCAAGACAGGCTCAGCAGCAGCACTTGCTGACTGTGCTGGGACACTCCAAAAGGCATTGCCACCAATCTACCTGACACACATTTGATACATGCTACATTGTGTTGTGTGACACTGTCTCTGTGTGAAATGGGACAAACATCAAACAGCTCGCCCAACTTCTGACGATTTGTCCATGACGTTTAGTGGGCCATCTGCAGCATCAGAATTATACCTTGCACGGACAATCATACACCAACTGCCCGACATAGCTGACTGGAGGGTTTGAATTCTTGTCAGAGGTTGGATAGCCTGGGCCAATTTTTACTCTGGGGCATCAGAGGCTTACGGAAAAATTTATCAAGATTCATAAAATCATGAGGGGCATGGATAGGGTAAATCGCCAAGGTCTTCTGCAGGGTAACAGAGTCCAAAACTAGAAGGCATAGGTTTAAAGTGAAAGGGGAAATATTTCAAAGCGATCTGGGGGTGGGATAATTCCTTCATGCACAGGCTGATGTACGTATAGAACAAAGACATTTGGATGGATACAGGAAAAGGAGCGTTTGAAGAGACATTGGTCAGGAGGAGGCGGAATGGACCAGTTTAGTTTGGGAGTATATTCATCTTGAACTGCATGCATCAAGGGGTCTGTTTGCATGCTGTATGACCCTGTGACTCTATGGTGGAAGCTGTTACAATTACAACATTGAAAAGGCATCTGAGTGAGTATATGAATAGGAAGACTGCAGACTGGTTCAATGATGAGCACAGCAGTGCATACAAACAGCAGAACTGTAAACCAATATATGAGGTTTCAACCGGGTGAGGCTACAAAACAGTACGAGTTTTATCTGCAATAAGTGACAGGCAGAGCTAAGTGTTCACACAACCAATGAAACTCTGCTTTCTCCCCCCTTATGCTGCTGGACCTGCTGTGTTACACCAGTAATTTCTGTTTTTGCATCACATCTAAGTTCTGAAGATCTACACTCTGGCACACTTACTTATAAAAAATGGTCGACAATTAAACCACTGGGTGAGAAGGCTGCTCTCCACCAACTAAACCCTCAGTTATGGGGAGTCCAGGAAATCAGTGCAAAAGATAAAGCTGAAGCATTTGCAACAATCCACAACCAAAAATACCAAGGCATTCATCCATTTCAGCCTTCTCGTAAAATCCCCATGTTCACGGATCCCAATCTCTAGGCAATTCATTTCACTCTCCCTCATGTTCTGGAATTACAGTGTCCACTAAATACTGAAACGTTTGTGGGTCCTGTCAACTTAAATATCGAAAACTTGTCACCTGCCGAACCAATGTTTTCTGATGCTGCAACAGCACTGGCATGGACTGAGAATGTGAAAAATTCCCAGGCATGTTTTACACAGAAAAATGAGAGCCAAACGGATGTTGTGAATTAACGTCACATCTGTCCATTCTCTGACATGGAAATGGGAAGGAAGGTGTCATTAACAGGGCTATCAAGCAATACCTGGTCAGCAATAAGCTGCTTACTGATGGCCAGTTTTAGTGCCACAAGGACCATTGATTACAGCCTTAGTTCAAAGAAGTGGAACTCCAGAGGAGAAAACAGAGGAACTCCCATTAACATCAAGGTACCATTTGACCATGTGTTACACTCGGAGGCCAAGGGAAAACCACCGTCAATGAAAATCCAGAGAAAAGACTCTGCTGGTTGCAGCAATAACTAGCAAGAAGGAAGACTATTGCTTGTTTTTTGTGATCCAGGTCCCTCAGTCTGTGAGTCTGAAAGTTAACAGAGACTCAGATCCTTCTGTTTGTGGTCGTGCTTATTTCTCGCCTGCACCCATGTTGTGTGTGTGCAGGTGTGAAGACTGTTGTTATTGTTCATGTCAGGAATTTCACCTTCAGAAAATCTCTGCAAGAGTTCCTCAGGAAATATTCTAGGTCTAACCATCTTCACCAGCATCATAAATGAACACTCAGAGGCCCATCAATAAGCAATGTTATTACTGTGTTTTGAGTGTAGCTGCTTTCCAAGCAGTTTACCCACGTTCAATTTCTGGCCCTTGCATGGTTCCAATTTTAAATTCACCACCAAGAGGATTGATGAGGGTAGAGCAGTGGATGTTGTCTACATAGAGTTTATTAAGGGCCTTTACAAGGTCCCGCATGGCAGGCTAGTCGTGAATGTTAGGCCACATGGTATACAGGGTGATGGAGATGTGATAGGTGAGGGTGATTGGCCGGAGTGGGGTGGGGGCGGAGAGGTCAGGAAGAAAATTGCAGGTTAGGAGGGCGGTGCTGAGTTCGAGGGAATCGACTGAGACAAGGTGGGGGAGGGGAAATGAGGAAACTGGAGAAATCTGAGTTCATACCTTGTGATTGGAGGGTTCCGAAGTGGAAGATGAGGCGCTCTTCCTCCGACCATCGTGTTATCCGGGCGTCCCAGAGGTTACCAACCAACCCAACCATCCCGTGGCTCAACACTTTCCAACCAACCCAACCACCCCGTGGCTCAACACTTTCGAACCAACCCAACCACCCCGTGGCTCAGCACTTTAACTCTCCCTCCCACTCCACCAAGGACATGCAGATCCTTGGACTCATCCATCGCCAGAACATAACAACACGACGGTTCACGTTGACCTCCTTCCACCTCTCACATCTCCTTCGCCCCGTCCCCAGTCCCACCTCCCTACCTTTTATCTTAGCCTGCTGGACACTCTTTCCTCATTCCTGATGAAGGGCTTTTGCCCGAAACGTCGAATTTCCTGTTCCTTGGATGCTGCGTGACCTGCTGCGCTTTAACCAGCAACACATTTTCAGCTCTGATCTCCAGCATGTGCAGACCTCACTTTTTACTCAGGTTATTATCAAAACAACAAATGGAAGAATGAGATGATTTTTAAGTAAAAAGAAAACACAGATATTTTCTGATGATGTAAAATGAACCGTTTCTGCATGGCTTTACACCATGTTATGCCAGTATGCGACTGAATCAGTAACTGACAAAAACAAATTAATGCCACGACAGGAGAGTGACAATGAGGTGACGAGAATTTCTCCTGCCGAGGGAGGGGAAGGACATGATACAATGAAAGGTCAATTGCATTGCTGCAAGTAATCCGGGATGATGTTAATTATTTGCGACATAGGTAGAATGGTCGATGCTAGAGAAGGTTCTCTACAGTTATAGATTCTTAAAATAAATGGTGACTACTGACATCACTGAGGCAATGTGAAGTACATTCTCTCAACACCACTTTGTTGGACAAAAATTAAATACTAGTTATAGCGTAAACTTAGATTTAAGCAGTGCATGAAAATCAGGGAAGCATAGTTGATGCAGCAAACAAAGTTAATTATAGACGAGAAAACAATACAATATATTTATCTTAAGACAGCGTTATTAAAACAGAAACTACCTCTTTGTTTGTAATTTAGTGGGATTTAATTTTTTCTATTGAGACACGGTCCACACGTCCTTCAAGTTGGGTGATCCAACAACCATTAACACAGCTTCCAATTATGATTCTTTCCTCAATGAGGTCAGACGTATCCAGCCACAGTTTAATTTCAGTGACAAACATCTTCTCCCAACTCAGAATTGTAAAGTTGTCATCATTATAGTTGCGACATCAATCTCTCCATGGATATCATACAGAACATAAGGATCTTAGAATAGAATACCTACAACGTGGAAACAGTCCCAACAAGTCCATGCCGACCCTCTGAAGAGTAATCCACCCAGACCCATTCCCCCTATCCTATGTTTTCTCATAATTAATGCATCTAAACTACACAGCCCTGAACACTATAGACAATTTAGAATGGCCAATTCACCTAACCTGCAAACCTTTGGATTGTGGGAGGAAACCGGAGCATCCGGAGGAAACCCACGCAGACACAGGGAGAACGTGCAAATTCCACATAGACAGGCGCCCAAGGCAGGAATCAAATCTAGGTACTGGGCACAATGATGCAGTAGTGCTAACCACTGAGCCACCATGCCAGCCTGGAAAAAAGCCACAGAATGTAATACCTCAGAGTTCAGTGCTTGCATGTCACGTGCAACAACAAATGACTACTATTCCACACTGAAAATGCATTTACCAATTCAATTAGCAAGGAAAGTTTCTAACATTATCCATGCCATCAATGGTGTTTCTGGTAAAAGTCCACAAGAATTTACAATATGGAGATGAGAGTTCCTCTGTTTCTCCTTGTTAATTAAGAGATTTGCATTCTGATATATTGTTCAGTGTTAGACCCATGACAAATTGCAATATCATCCAGTTAAATTGTAATCTAAGGATTCTTATACTGTTGGTTCATTACCTCAACTGATTTATAGCAGGTTTACAACATAATTGCAATTCGTCAAGTGTTATGAACTCCTGGATCAATCCTCAGAACTGAAGGTTAGTTTCCTGGAATGCATGATTGGAAATGTTGGCAGTTATAGAACTGCAATGGATTTTGGTCACTCACAGCAGTGGTTCTCGTAAACCCAGTGTTCTCACATTCCTGGAAATTTGTTTTTGTGCATTTGTATTGATAGCTAAATATTTGTTCCTTCCTACTTCAGGTAACACTGCAATAAAAGCGTTTAGAACTGATAACTCTCCTTTATACTGTATGGTTTTCAGGTTCTGTTGCTATGACTGTTGAATATTAACTATCCCGTTATCAGCTTGGGGAACTATTGAGGTATGCATGTGGAACTTTTCAATTTTGGGAAGGATGAAGATTTTAGGAGTCATTTTCTTCTTATTGAATTATACGGGACAGAAACAGCCCATTTGCCCACTTGTTCATGCAGATCAGATGTCTTACATTAGTCTTGTCCCATTTGCCAGCATTTAGCCCATATCAATCGAAATCCTTCCAATTCAAATATCCATACCTTTGAAGTGTTGTAATTTTACCCACCTCCATCACTTTCTCTGGTAGCTTGCTCAATGCATCTCTTGACAGAAAGTTGTAATCGGCAGTTCTATTCTGCTGTTTGTTGACAGAACTAAGAACAAAAAAAATTTACACCTCAGGAACTGGCCCTTCAGCCCTCCAAGCCTGAGCCGATCCAAATCCACTGACTAAATCTATCAGTAAAATCCTAAGCATCTGTATTCCTCTGCTGCCCGCTTACTCATGCATCTGTCCAAATGCATCTTAAATGTATCTACCGTGCCTGCCTCGACCACATCCACTGGCAATGCATTCCAAACGCTCACCACCCTCTGTGTGAAGTACATACCGCGTGTATCCCCATCAAAAGTTCCACCTCTCACTTTGAAAGCATAACCTCTCGTCAGTGAATCCTTCACCTTACGAAAAAGTTTTTCTCTATCCACCCTATCTATAACTTTCATGATTATGTAAACCTCAATCAGGTCTCCACTCAATATCCTTTTTCTTAGGGGAAATAAACCTAACCTACTCAACTTCTCTTCATAGCTATCACCTTCCAAACCAGACAATATCCTCGAAAACCTTGTCTGCCCCCTCGCCAAAGCGTCCGCATCCTTTTCGTAACGTGACAACCAGAACTAAACACAGAATGGTAAATGTGGCCGAAACAATGACTTGTACAATTTTAACATGACTTGCCAGCTCTTATACTCAACACCCAGTCCAATGAAGGCAAGCATACCATTTGCCTTCTAAACCACTCGATCCACCTGCGCAGCAACCTTCAGGAAACAATGGATCTCCACTCCCAGATCTCTCTGCCTATCAAGTTTTCCCAAGGCTCTTCCATTCATCGTATAATTTGCTCCAGAATTAGACTTGCCTAAATGCATTACCTCACATTTGTCTGGATTGAAAGCCACCTGCCTAATTTCCGCCCAACTCTCCAGTCCATGTATATCCCCTTGTATTATCTGACAGTCCCTTATGCTTTCTGCCACTCCATCACTCTTTGTATTACCTGCAAACTTGCTGATCATACCAACAGTGGTCTCTTCTAGATCATTTCTTTATATTACCAACAACAGTGGCCCCAGTACTGGCCCCTGTGGAACATCACTGGCCACATTTCTCCATTTCGATAAACTTCTTTCAACTACTACACTTTGTCTCCTTTTGCTCAACCAGGTCTTTATCCACCTCGCCAGAACACTCTGCACACCATGTGACTTCACTTTCTCCATTATTCTGCAATGGGGAACTTGTCGAAAATCTTACAAAACTCCATGTATATGACATCGACAGCCGTTCCTTCATCTAACAACTTGGTCACTCCCTAAACAAACACTATCAAGTTGGTAAGGCATGATCTCACCCGCACAAAACCACGTTGGCCATCACTGATAATCTCATTCCTTTCCACATCTAAATAGATCCTATCGCTCAGTACCCTCTCCAACAACTTCCCCACCACCGACATCAGGCTCACTGATGTTTAGTTATCCGGAATATCCCTGTTTCACTTCTTGTACAGGGGGACAACATGAGCAACCTTACAGTACTCCGCACCTCACCCGTATTTAACAATGTCACAAAGATATCTGTCAGGGTCCCAGCTCTTTCCACTCTCACCTCCCTCAGCAATCTGGGATAGATCCCATCCGGCACTGGGGATTTGTCCACCTGAATAACCTCTTCAGCATAACCAACACCTCTTCCCTACTTATGCCAAAGTGACCCAGACTAATCAAATTTGCATCTCTAATCTCAAGATTCATTATGTTCCTCTCCTCAATGAACACTGATGCAAAGTAATCATTCAGAATCTCACCCATTCTCTCAGATTCGGCACGCAGCCTTCCTTCATTAACCTTTAGTGCACCAATCCTTTCTCTAGTTACCGGCTTGCTTCTTGGATAAGAATAAAATGCTTTGGGATTTTCTTTAATTCTGCTAGATGGAGTGTATTCCTATTAATGGAGACGGATGCAATGGTCAAGTGTACAGTTTTGACTTTCAAAATGCAGGATCCAATCCGTTCAGCATTCATAATCAGTTCTCTCTAACTCCTTAAACATTGGATTTTTTCATGATCTCCTACATTCCTCTTCCCCTGTCCCCCAATGCATGTTGATTTGTTTCTGAATGAGTCCACAGATGCACATTGAAGTTTATTTTCCTATCTGACAGTGGCTATCCACTCAGGCCTGAAATAGACAATGAACCTGAGCATTATTTAAACCCACTGTGAATATGTCCTATTCATACGGTCAGAAGCAATTCATTCTCTGTCAAATGTCCCTTCATGATTTCCCACAGTTTCCCACAGGTTGGATATTATTCATTAGACTCCACATGTTCACTATTCTGATTGGAATTCCTCCCCCACCCATCATCCATCACTTGTCCCGGATATTCCTGTTTCACCCCTGAGTCTGGAGCACTTTACTGCTCTTTTAACCCTTTATCCTTCTGTTGCTGTCTACTGGATAAACTGGTGGTTGTTTTCGTTCTCCCTTTACCACAACATACTCTATGGCTTCGTCTGGCCAGACCAAAACTATTTTAGTTCCTTCACCCACATTGATGGCATTCCTGGACCTATTTCTATGCAAGAGTGGGCTGCTGGAAAAGGACAGAAGGCCAGGAAGGTCCTGGGAGTGTGGGATGTTGATCTGACGAGAATCCTGCCTGACCTGCTGTGCTTTTCCATCACCACAATCTCTACGTTGATCTCCAATATCTGAAGTTCCTCTTTCTACTACCTGACATTTCAGTGAGGACGAATTTTGCAGTCAGTGATAATAACTCAAGATTAATATGGAGAAAGATGAGGACAAGAAATCTAAACTGGAGCAAGACCAAGTTTTAATAAGATTGTTTGCGATTGGACAGAGAGTAGACACTTTTAGGGGAATCCATGTCAAAGGAGTGGGATACATTCAAGAAGGAAATAGAAAGATTTCAGGGCCCACATGTTCCACTAATGATGAATGGTCAAACTTCCATCCTGGGGAATATACAGGATAAGTTCACTGACAGTATAAAAATTGATGAAGTGCTGAATAGTGAAGAGGATAGCCCTCGATTATGGGATAGTGTAAATAGGCTAGCGAGATTGGCTGATCAGTGGCAAATTGAATTCAGTATGAGTATGCGTGAGCTGATGCACATGGGAAGGACAGACAAGGCAAGGGAAAACATGATGAATGGTAAGAGCCTGAGACACACTGAAAGTCAAAGGGATCTTGCTGCACATGAACACGTTATGGTCGCAGGACAGGTCGATAAAATGATTCAGAAGACATAGGAATGTGTTTTTCCTTTCATAGAGATTACGTGCAAGGAAAATATGCTGCAACTGTATAAAATATTGGCCAAGCCAAAGCTGGCGTGTTGTGTGAAGTTCTGGAATCCACATGGTAGGAGTATTTTGATGTCCCTGAAGAAGGTGCAGAGATTTCCAGGATGATTCCAAATTTGGAAAGCTTTAGGTACGAAGAGAGATTGGATGGATTAGGGTTGGTTTGCTTGGAGCAGGGAGGATTCATGGAGGGGGCGTGATTTCAATGTATAGAATCATAATAAGCACAGACAGCATTGAAAGGAACATACTTTTTGCCGTTTTTTGGCTGGTCAATGACCGAGGCATGAATGCAAAGAGGCGGGATGTTCAGTTTATCACTGAGACTATGGTGACATTTTGAAAATTACTGCCTGTATGTGTAGAAGAGGGGAGTGCTGGAAAAGCACAACTTCTCAGATAGCACCTGCCGGGTGGGGGAGTCAACGTTTTGAGCATAAGAAATTCATCAGGAATGAGGGAGTGGCCCAAGGGGCTTTGTGAGAAATGGGAGGGGGAGCTGTTGTGGGAGAATGTAGCTGGAAATGAAATAGTTAGATGAAAGTGGGAGTAATGATGATAGATCGGAGAGGAAGGTGGAGTGGATAGATGTGCAGGAAGATGGTTAAGTAGGACAGTTCAAGAGGGGGGCGCCGAGTTGGAAGTTTGGATCTGCGATAAAGTGGGAAGGGGAATTGGGGAAACTGGTGAAATCCACATTTATCTCATGTGGTTGCGGCGTCCCAATGCGGAAGATGAGGCATTCTTCCTCTAGGCAGCAAGCAACCAGAGTTTGGTTCCCTGGATGGCTACTTGTAAGGGTAGTAGAGGCGGATACCCTGATAACAGAACTCTTTATGTGTGCATTTGCAATGGCAGGGTTATGGACCTAATGCTGGAAAACTACATACGAATTGTTAGGCAATTGCATTTGACCAGCATAGACTTTACAGGTCAAAGTGCATTTGTTTTTCTGCTTTATAAACCTCTCTGTCTCTATGACCTCTCCAACTCCTATATAGCCCATCTTCTTTTCAACCAACATTTCTCCAGAGCCACTGATTCCAAAATGATAATGGCTGTATTTGTCCTAACTGTTGTTACTTCTCAGGATACTTTTCTTTGTGACAGCATCAGTGCCTCCTTAGCAACGTTCTCAGTGACGCACTTTTCATATTTCAGCAACACCCTCAACATTGAACATGCCATGCTTTGGCAGTTCAACCTGTTCAGCTCTATCAAAAACGCCACACATCTTGTCCTCACAAGTTATTCCACTGGCTTTAGTCTTAGACCTCTTCCATCATCTCTGTCATTTTCCTCTTTCCTTTCACCTTTGATTTGAATTGATTTGATTTGATTTGATTTACCATTATTGTCATATCTACCTCTATACTGTGAAAAACATTTGTTTGCTTGTAGTACAGCAGATTTTAATATGCAAAGACACAAAGATCATCAGGTGATTGAACAGAGCGAGGAATACAAAGTTACAGCTGCAACGAAGGTGCACAAAAAGCAAGATCAGCATTAGATTTTAAATTTGAGAGATCCATTCACAAGTCAAATAACAGCAGGAAAGAAAATATTCTTGAACCTGTTGGTATGCATGTTTATGCTTTTGTGTCTCCTGCCGAACGGAAAAGTTTGGAAGAGGATTTAACGGGGGTGGGAGGAGTCTTTAATTATGTTGGTTGTCGTTCAGCGACAGCAAGAAGTGTAGATTGAGAGAATGGCAGGAAGTTTGGCTTGTGTAATGCACAACTTTCTGTAGTTTCTTACGGTCCGGGGCAGAGCAGTTGGAAAGCACTTGGTAATTTTCTGTTTGAGTAAATGAGTTTCATTCCCTCATACTTCCTTTCATCGACACCTGCAGGGTCACAAAAATGTATCTAGCTGGGACTGAGATGAACGTCCACTTCTTTCAATTGAGGTATCTGTCCAAAAGAAATCATCTATAACGCAGTCGTGACGAAAGATGTCTGGACAGTTTATTTTGCTGAAGGAGCACGGTGAGTCTGCCCGAGCTTCTGACCAACGTGTGGTGAGTTCTACTTTCTGCCTTTATACATGTCGCATATACCTTTACATTTTAAACTGAATGATGAACAGCATGTTATTCATTTTCTAAAATTTGTAGGAATCCACATTGAAAGTAAATTATTCAGCGTTAATTCACTGCACTTCTTCTATGTTTCGTTAATAATTGAGGCTAGTAAATATAGTTTTGCTGGGTAGGTGACGGTGCAGTGTGGCAGTTTGTTTGTGTTACCTCTATCTCCGTGCAACCACAATACTAATTAAACCACATTATCTACCCCCTTTTCACCACCATATTTTCAGATGATTGGGGTTCACACTTGACCAGAATTACAATGGTATCACGTCCTTCATTTTTCATGGTGCTTATAGAGTAAACATTTGCCTCTGTTTGGAACTCACATTTGAACAACGTGTATTATCATTGCCTGGGAACATCATCCCTTTGTAACTGAAATACATCAGCCCTCAAACCAATCATTAAAAATAACTTTCCCCTTGTATCCCCAGTACTCCTTCTCTCAGGGATGATTATTGATTCAAAACTGATCTTTTTTTGAAATTTCACAGCTTTAATAGCATGTATTCCTCCGAATATAACTCATTGTCTTGAGGTACCTATCTTTTCGGAAAGGTAGGGAATGGTCGCTAGATAACTCGAGATCCACAGCAACGAAATTGAATCTTAATTCCTTACTTAGCAAAGGGCGGGACATGCTGGCTTCGTCAGTGATGTCAACATGAATAAAAGGAAAGGAGTGGTTCAACTTTTAGCACTTCCCTATCAAATGGTTTGTCCAATTCTCGCACTATATTATCCTGTTGCGTCAATTGTTCTTGAAGGAGTCACAGGCTGGATGCAGTATAGGTTCACCATTATAAGTGTTGCCTATTTCTATGGACATCTTTTGAATTGGTATTCTAGATTCCATTTGCTGCCTGTTTCTATTCAAGTCAAAATTTGTTAAATAGAATTGGCAACTTACACATTTTCCATTGTGCTCATATTTTCCTAAATTTCTGGCTGATTTTATATTGCTGTCGTGGCTACCATTCAGATTGCTTAGATACTTCTATAGAAAATAGTGTTCACTAATACCTAGTCATTTTTCCATTATCGTTCTGCCAGTAAATTCCATTTCGATTTTGATCCTGTCCCAGGGAAAGTTAGGCCTCGCTAACTGCAGAACACGTTATCTGGTGGCCATGGCAACAGTAGATTTACCGGTCATTTTCACTGAGTTCGTACAGAGGCAATTGAATTTTTATTCTTATCCACTATGTTTACTGAACATCAATCTGTGTGCATTATGATCAATGTCCTGATCAGTCCATCCGTGGACTGTTCTGTCTAGTTCACTGTCACATTCACCTTTGATCGCTTTGTCAGCTTTTGTTGCCACAAACTGAAAACTAAATACTGTACTAGTAATTGTTTACTTCATTTCTGTCCACAATCGGCATTCTGCTTTGTTTAAAAAATGTTCTTGACATTTTAGACTTGAGACTAAAAAATATAATCAGGAACAGGCCATTTTATGGCAGGAATAAGCGCAGGTACTTTGCTGACTCTTGCAGCATTGGAGTCCACTCATTTGCAGTGGCTTTAACCGCATTCTTGCCTTATTTTTACATTCTGTTCCTCAATGTTCTGACAGTCGCACACACTTTATTTTAAAAAACAAGCCTCGAAGAGACTGAGGGGTCTTAGTGAGGAAGACGAGCAGAGCGACCCCAAACTGAAGAGTAGAATTTAGACAGCGATTTTATTTTTGCAATATCTGAAAAGTTCGTACTTCTCTGGCTGTTATCTGTTTTCCATATATTTGGTGTCCCAGATCAGTTAATGGATTATGACTATGAAATCTTTGAATCTTTGAACAAATTGGATACATGCTACGCAATGTAAGTTTCTGCACAAGCACAATTATTTACATGGTGCCTCTATCCAATGTCAGAGCTCAATTCAAAAGAATAATGAAATATCCAGTTTCCAGAATTATTTAACTAATCACTGCATAAATCTGACATAAGCTCAATATCCAGTGGGTAGGGGCTAAGAAATTATCATTGAGGACCAAAGGCAACCATTCTAGAGATGTATATCTGTCAGACAGTTAACAGAAGTTGGAATATTTCGCGGACATCATGAGAAAAAAAAGAAGCTGAAGATAAGGACACAGTTTTCCCAATTCAAGGAGAAGAGGTAACATTTCTGTTCTGAAGAAGGGTCACTGGACCCGAACCATGAACTGGAATATCTCTCCCACAGATGCTGCCAAACATGCTGAGTCTTTGCAACAATTTCTATTTTGATTTTTGTTTCACATTTGGGAGACCAGTGTAAATGAGCTGGAAATACCGCACAGACTAAAGATCAGTGGAGCACGGTTCAGAGGCAAGATTCACCCAAGACTATTGGAAGTGAAATGGCATGAGCAGGGTCTCTGCTTCCTCCTGAATTATGGAAAGCTAATCATGATCCGAAGTGTCACTTCCAGCTCCGTTATTTCCATTTTCAGCTCATTGCATTCGGAGAAACAAAAGAACATTCCAGGTTTCAAAATGATAATCAATGCAGATGCAAAACCGCTTTCAACGTCAATAAATATGATCCCAATGATGAATTTATTGCTGATTCTCAAATCAGTAGCTGGTGTTGGGTGTATTTTTTCTCCGGATGCCTCGTGAGACTGCTTGGTCATTGGGAGTTGAAGGGAGATGGGAGGAAGTGTGGTAATCTGGGCAGATTATAAATGTCATGGTTCCTATCATAAAGAAGGATTGGGAGGAAAGCTGGAGGTGGGTCCAGGGACTGACACTGTATTCAACGTTGTCGTCAATGTCATTGATTGACAGCTGTTGACAGCCTCCACCACCTCCTGGCAACTGCCTCGGGTTGACCCAGAAAAGTCCCACTCACAAATTTGAAGTTGATTTTTAAATAACTTCGATACAGGTCTCAGCATCAAGAGCGTTTGTTTCCATTTAATTATTGCATCAACTCATTTGTTGTGTAAATCTTCCATCGCTCTGTTCTCACATCATTCCTGGAAATTTCAAATTCTGACTTGGCATGATATTAGTGTCAGTAAGCCTCATGTTGTTGGCATGACTGCTGTCCTTCATGTAACACCTGCCACACGTGGTCTCTAACTGAACTGCATTGTCTCCAGAAACATCTGCATTTTAAAGTGGTCTTATTTTCAAATCTGTTAATGATTTCACACAATCTTTCTCTCGAACCTCTGCACGACTTCCTATCTCCGCAATACCTCCAGGCTTGAAACATCCATGTTTCAGGCATCCTTCCCAACCACAATGAACTTTCCTGACTATGCCATTGTTTGCATGTTGCTGAACCCAGTTCCCTTACAACACCCACGAGACAAATGCGACCTACACCATCTCAGCAGTCTGCTCCAAACTCTACAGTTCTCTAGAACATTGTATCATCCTGCAGTCTCACTGTGTTTATTTTTTGTATTAGCCTCCAGTGTTCCTGCATCCACTCGTTTTCTGTCCTTCTGCAATCCTACTCCATCATTATTATTGTAAGGACTTGCACACTCACAGAACTTCTCTTTCCCTTTGACCTTGTCCAGAGTCACTCCCTCTTATTTCTGAAAATAATTCGAGAATCACAGGCATCTCAGTTCTGTGATCTTCTCCAAACCGTTTCATGCGCTCATACAGTAAAGACGTTTGGCCTCACAATACTCCTGAACCCCATGCATTTCTGCAGTCCTACTGTATAAAATTCTGAGTGAGATAGACAGGTAAATAGCGCAAACTCGTTCCCCTCAGTCGGGAGTCAGTAACCAATATGCACAGATATAAGGTAAGGGGATTCGAGCATTTTTTTTTCACCGAGGTATTTAGAGTTATCTGGATTTCATTGAAAAGATCTGAACAGGTAAGAATTGCCACAACAGTCAAAACCTATTTAGATGTTCACTTGAAATACCATCGTGTGCAAGGCCGCTAGCTAAATGATGGAATATAGGATTAGAAAAAGATTAATCTTCCATGACCAGTGCAGACACAATGATACAATGGTCTTCCCTGCATTGTTTAAAAATCTCAATCACTCTATGATACTATGATACTCCCTCCTGTTATTATGAGGGCCAACATTCTCTTGTCATTCCCAATCACATGCTGCCCCGTGTGCTCGTTTACCGTGTTCTCGCAAGTTGCTTTATGTTGCAGCTCTCTCTATTTCAATAATCTGTGCGTTTGTTCTCCCCTCCTAGATGTAAAACATCACATATTCCAACATTGTACACAAATTGTCAAATTTATGCCCACTGACCAAAACTATCAATACTCTCCATAAACTGTTTGAACTCCTCTTGCAAGCTGCCTTCCTTCGCCTCACCACCTCCCTCCCCCGTGCCACCCTCCCCCGCCCGCAATGTTCTGCTGTCGTCAGTTTTGAACACAGAACATTCACTTCTTTGTTCCAAGTCATTAACAAAATGCAGATCCCATCTTCTTCAATATCAGGTAAACCTCAGATTAAATCATCGTCAGCGGTCTCCCAATAGCTACACATTCCTTATGAGCAGTTAATGTTTTCTTCAATATTTACCTCTGAATGGGAACCAGTCGCCATCCTGTCTGTCATCCTGTTTGGAAGCTTGCCCCCACTGCGAACCAAGAGTTTACTCACTGCTTGAGCAATGATGTAGGCAAATGGGAAGTTGGCCTCCATTCCAAACGGATTGCAGTTCAGATTCAAGTTGCCTCAGTGAATCTGTACAGGACTTGGTGAGACAAGTTTTATTTTATGAAGAGGATGGTTAGTGACTGGGGCACGGTGCAAGAGGAGGTGGTCAAAACGGTTACATTCGCAAAGTGAAAGATCCATTTATGAACACTCATAAACAGCAATTGAATAGAGGGATACAAACTATGTTCAGACAGATGGGATTACAGTTGAATGGCATTGTGGTCTTCACAGACATGGTGGGATGGGATGAATGGCCTGTTCTTATGCTGCAATCTTTTATACTGTCAATGTGCACTTGTATTGCCTAGGCATGCAAGGTTGTAGGCCAATCATTGGAAAATGGGATCAGAATGCAATTAGGTTATTGGAGAGGACATGGCCCATTGATATTATTGTAGATTGTTGGTCTAGAGACCCAAATAGGATTCTAAGGAACTTGGTTTAATTCAGGCCTTGTCAGATGGTGGGAAGGAATTTTAATTAATTAAATATTGGGAATGGAGTGTCTAATTGTTGCCACGAAACTTTTTGTGATTGTTGGGAAATATGTCCATTTGATTCACTGCCCTCCTTTAGGGAAATATAGAATTCATGTGAATCCAAACCCATTACCATGTGGTTGGTTACAATTGCCGTCTTTGAAATTAAGGGAAGCAATAAATGATTGTCCAGCCAGTGATGTCCACATCCTGTGATTGAAAAAAGAACAATAGTTAGAGATTTGTTTTTGATCAACAGCGGTTTGATCGGCCAAAACGCCTTTTTTCTATAGTCCACCACGACTCTGTAATAGATGCTGGGTCATTCGAAACTGTGTCTCTGTGCACTTCATCACCCCGGGGGCTACATCATGTGGAGGTGACGGAGAAATGTGACTTCGATCGTTGTAGAATGATCCATTTTCTGTTTTTGAGCTGAAGATATGAGATAGAGGATGCAATCAATTTCGGAGACTTCCCAGGGTCAGCAGCAGTCGGATGCTACCACCCTGTGGTGGGACACAACCATCCCCAGGAAGGATGACAATCCAATCTGGACCATGACCTTTCCAAGCGATGACACTATCATTTTCTGACCTCTCCTCTCTCCCAGTTAATAAAGCAAACCACCAACCCAAAAAAGCGTGGTGGGTGGACGTTTTAGCTGATGAATGTGGATTCATGAACTTTGAAGTATTTAACATGACTCGTGAGTACTCAAAGAATGGTAGGAGACTAGGAAGGTCAATGGAACAGAGGGACTTGGGGTGTTTGTCCACAGAACCTGAATTTGCAACCATAGGCTATGAGATTGTTAAGAAGGCAAAGGCCATGCTTGCCTTTATTAGTCGAGGCATTGATTATGAGAGCAGGGAGGTTCTCTTGGAGATTTACAGGACATTTGTTAGGTCACAACTCGAGAACTGCGTGAAGTTCTGGTGACCACACTATACATGTATGTGGCCATATTGATGTGGACGAACCGATGTTTGACTGGGGAGGACAAAGTTTTAAAAATCACACAGCGCCAATTATAGTCCAACAGGATTCAGAGAGCCACTCCTTCTTCAGTTGGTTATGGATATATACACTTATAGTCCAACACTACCATCACCTGATAAAGGAGCAGCGCTCTGAAAGCTAATGTTTCCAAATTAACCTGTTGGACGATAACTCGGGGTTGTGAGATTTTAAACTGTGACTGCATTGGAGGAAGTGCAGAGAACATTCGCCAGGATGGAGCTTGGATGGGAACAGTTCAGTGTTGAAGGGAGACTATTCGAGCAAAGAAGGTCGAGTGGACAGCTGGTAAATGTCTGGAAGATTCTGAGGTGTGTGAGCAGGTTAGATAGCGAGTATCCCTTTCCTTAGTCGAAGGTTCAGTAACAAAGGGGCACCATGTTAAAGTGATAGGTTTGAGATTTAGAATGGATTAAAGGAAGCATTGTTTCACCGGGAGCCTGGGGTGTAATGAAGACAGTAGAGGTCTGGAATGCACTGCCAGAAAGGGAAGTTCGCATTTAGTTCACTCATGCGACACAAGCATTGCTGACTGGGTCCAGCATATATTGCTTGCTCCTGGGTGACTTGGGAATGTTTTGCTGAGTTGCTTTCTTGAGTCGTCACATTCCATGTGCTGTAGGTAATGTCTGAAGGGAGGGAACTCCTCTGCTTTGACACAACAACAGTGAAGGAAAGACTATATATTTACAAATCCGGGTGCTGAATGGCTTCATAGGAAACTTGTAAGAGTTACTGTTCCAATTTAGGAAGTATCCTTGTCCTTCACAATGAAAGCGTATTGGTAGATCCTGTCCAAGGATATTTGGTGAATTTCTGCAGTGCTATCTTGAAAATATTACGCACTGCTGCTACTAAGTGTCAGTGACATAGTGAGTGGATGTTTGTGAATGTCAAGTTGTCTGCTTTGTCCTGGACCTTGTCGATCTTCTTGAGTGTTGCTGGAACTGGACTCACCCCGGCAATTGGACAATGTCTCAACACTTCCTGACTTGTGCATGTAAGTTGGTGCACAGACTTTGGGCGTAACTTGCCACAGTTTCCTTTGCCTCTGACCTTCACCAATAAACCGCAGGGTTTATTGGTGAGTTCACTTGAGTTTCTGGTCAATGATAAGCCCTCGGGTGGTGATAGTGGTAGATTCAAAGTAGATTACACCAGCTAGTTTCAGGTAGAGTTGGTTATGTTGACTCTTATTTGAGATGGTCATTGTATGGTAATTAAGACGAGCAAGTATTACTGCCCAAGTCTGGATGGTTTTCGGATATTGTTGTATTTGAACATGAACTTTTTCAATATCTGTGAAGTTGCAAATGGTGCTCAACATTGTGCAGTCATTGGTGTATACCCCTACCTTTAAACTTATGATGGACATCAGACTGAGCCCAGGAATGAAGGGAATGTCTTACGACGATCGGTTGAGTTGGGCTGGACTTGTGCCCATCAGAGTTTAGAAAATTTAGTTAGTACCTAATTGAATCATGCAAGATTCTTAAGGGACACGACAGGGTAGGTGCGGAGAAGTTGTTTCTGCTTGTGAGAGAATCTTGGACCAGATGGGCATTCTTTCAAAATAAAGAAGGGATGGTGTTCTGTTTATGAAAAATGAACCCAGAACAGAAGTGATAATGAATGCAGTGAGTTTTATTAAAGTCATTGCAGGAAGAGTGGGATTGTCACACATTGCCGCTGACACAACTGAGGAGTGACAGCATTTATCACCTACCAGAGCTTCGCTTTGACCATGCTTCCCCAGTTGGAACTCATAAGCTCTCGCAACAATTGAAGAAAAAGAGACACTTCCCATTTGTTTCGAAATCATTCTCTGCACACGTGCTTAGTCTGCAGTTCCCATTGCCTTTTACACAGCATAAAGGCAGACCTGGTTCAAGAGAGGGAGGACGAGATCACAGAATGATAGAATTTTGTGGCGCAGAAGCGGCCAATTGGTCCATCGTATCCCTATGCAGTTTTGATTCCCTTATCCAATTTTCTGCATTCCCGTCCAAGCCCTTCACGCAACTTCTATCCCAATAACTGTTTAATGTTCCAATTGTTTCTTCAATGATGCACATAAGTTCACCTTAGAGCCTCCAACTCTGAGCTACATGGAGACGCAAGACTGTGGGATAGTCTCTTTCAACTCCCCCAAACCAAACTCGTACCCTTTGTGTTGGAGATGCATGAGCAGCTTGCTGCATTAATTTGGTGCATCGTCCTAATATTGCAACATTTCTGGGATTGATGCACTCCCCATTCAAATATTCGAACAACAGTTTTATTTGTTCACTTTTGTGGATGTTTTCTTAATTTCTCGTCTACCTAATCTATGCATAAGAAAGCGTACATACGCTTTTGTTTGGTCCAGGCAACTTGTCCTCAAATCAAATTGATCTGTCTCTTACTGTACGTTCAGCACCCACTCGCAATGTTATCACTTCATCCCTGGTGCATGTTCCGAACAATAGAAGTAAAACAAAGTTTCCACCAGTTCTACCTCATGTCAAACAGCATTTCAAAAAAGAAATGGAGAAGATGAAGCTAATGAAGTATTCAACAGTTTGGATTTTGATGATGAGGAGGATGTTTCGGATGTGTTGAATGACATATTTTGAGAACAATGTGAAGCAGGAAAGGATCAGATTTAAAAACAAATAATTCCCACAACCTGGAAAAAGGCCCTTTGGCTCAGCAAGTCCACCTGAAGTTAAATCCACTCCTATTCATTTCCCGACTTTACCTGTGAATAAAGTACCTTACACATTGGGCAATTTAGAATTGCCAATACACCTAACCTGCGCATCTTTTGGAATGTGAGAGGAAACCCACACATACGCAAGAAGAATGGGTTAACTCCACACAGACAGCCACCCGACGCCAGAATCGAGCCCAGCTCCCTGGTGTTCAGACACAGCAATGTTAACACTTTGCTGCCCATTTGTGGTACATAAAGTTTAAGCACGGTAACAGACCTTTCAGTCCAACTTGTCAATGATGACCAGGTATTTTAACCTCATGTGGTCCCGTTTTCCAGCACTTGGCCCTTATCTCTCTAAACCCTTCCTGTTCATATACCCATCCAGAAGCTTTTTAAATTTTATACCAGCCTCCAACACTTCCTCTGGCAGCTCATCATCTGTGCGCAAATAATGCCCATGAGGTGCATTTTAAATATTTCCCTTCTAAGCTTAACCCTCTGCCCTGTAGTTCTGAAATAACGCACTCCAATAAAAGATATTGTCTATTTATCCTAATCATGTCCGTCATGACTTTATACACCTCTTGAAGTTCACCCCTCAGCCTCTGACGCTCCAGAGTTAACAATCCCAGCCTATTCAACTTTTCCCTAGAGCTCAAATGCTCCAACTGCGACAAAATCCTTGTATATTCTTAATTTTTTTTTACCAGAGTGCAAGAGCATCTGGAATTAATAGGTGAATTTACGAAGGCTTTATTTTCTCACTTCAAAGGCCTGTGAGTTGAATCAGATTGCATATTCAGTGACGTAGTAGACAGTTGGGTACGGCATCACGAATGATCCAATTCTCACATTAAAAAGTTCAATAGATGCTTGCAGAGCAGGTGAAATGTCCCAGAGATAAATAAAAGCACTGCATCAAGATGTAGCAGTATCTGCCCACAAAGAATATTATTACTCCAGAAATGTTGCAACCACTCCAGCGACTGAGACATGTCCTGCCCAGGGACTGGCACAACATCTCTGCCTTTCCTTGTCATTTTTTGCACTTTGATGGCTCAAACAGAGCCTAATGTTTCACAGTGCTCCTGTCTTGCCTGGTAGTTTATCGCAGACATAAGCCAGGCAGCTGAACATTGTTGTAAGCGGTGATCAGTCAAGGGGCTGGACTGTCAGGCACTTGGAACAGCAGCTAAAACAGCAAACACTCTGCATGAACTTCAACCAAATGGGCACGTCTCAAATCCTCAGGAAACCAGTTCTCAGTCAGGGCAAGGGAGACAGTACTCAGTCAGGAGATACTGGCACAGTATTCCAACGACTATGACATTGTTTGGGACAATCAAGATCAGGGAATCTGTATCACTGCAGTCCAGGGGGGTGGCCACACAAACTACTTATTATATCCCCGAAATGCTCCGGTAGAATTGTCGATCCTAAATTCCCGTTCACCAATCCATGATGACCCTATTCGTTCCTGTCATTGCGAATCAGTTCAATGAAATTCTCAAGGAGGACTTCGGGGGACACTGCATTAGCAGTGAAGTTGGGGAAGCCAGTTCTGGGCAATAGGGACAGCCTGCTCGTAGGCAGAGTATACAGCAACTGTGGAATGGGTGTGAAAATCACTACATTAGAGGATGATGGATACACTGACATGGGTTACTGTGAAAGTGCGAGTCACCTTCACTGTCCCGGTTTTGATGTGGGGACAGTACAACATGGTGGTTGCCATGGCGACGCTGTGGCCTGGGGCTTTGTGATGCGTAATGTTTTGACCTAAAGTTTGTAAATGAAGGAGCTGTGTGGGAAAGTACAGAACCTCTTGGACTCGACAAAAAGTGCAAGGAAGAAAGGAGAATGAAGATGTCATATTGCAGCTTTATAAGACTGTTGTTTGGCTTATCGTAGTGTATCGTATTTAATTCTGGTCGCCACATTACAGGAAGGATAAGAAGGGTGCAGAAAAGGTTTATCAGGATGCTGAATGTGTTAGAGGTTAAGAGAGATTAAATTCTACCGGAGCATTTTGGGAATGTAATAAGTGTTTCTCTCTGTGAGGTGATGTGCCCCCTCAGGCAGCTGACAACCTCCTTGTTCGAAATTCTGAGCTGATGCATTTCCAGACACGCTGCCTTTTGCAGTGTGCAAGCTCCATGGGGAGATCGATGTCGCAACATTACTCAACTTTGTTGTTGTTTTTCAAATTCTATCAATGAACAAACTAATTAAAATAACAAGTTTAATCCTAATTATTAAGGAGTGTTGCTGCTCAGTACATCATAAAGAAATAACAAAAACAATATCCGGAATCTGCCAGCAATAACACTGTCTACTCAAACACCATTGTCCCCATCCCGAGGTCACAGAATATTTCTTTTAATATTGCATCGGGACAATTTATTCCAGTGTGACAATATGTCACAGAGCTGCCTTCTACACTCCAGGGTAGGTGCTGCCGTCTTTAAACAAGAACATTTCACTCACTGATTGACATGGGAATCTTCTCACACTCTGTCTGTGTGATTTGCTGCTGAGGTCAGTATCTATTCCTCATTCCCATTTCCCAGGATCTGGAGTCACATGAAGGGCCGAGTGAGGAGAATGCACTGGAGTTCCTGAGGGAAGGGGGATCAGTGAATAAGATGGGCTTCCAACGATGGAGAGATCACTGACCTCACTCTTACTGACACTCTCCATTCAGATATCTATAGAACGGCAGAGTTTTCAATTCGAATAGGAATAGAGTCACCATGGTATTCATGTACATCCATCTTTTCATGTAACACGATCAGCTGAAGAGGGGAATAGCAACCGTATAGAATCTTTCGTATTACAAATGACATAGCGAGAAAAATAACACGAAATGTATGAAGAAAAAGTGCCTATATTGAAAAACTGAGATATAACCTCAGCAAGTTTGGCAGTATCTGTGATGAGAGAACTACATTCCATTTCTTTCAAGCTAGTCTCTGAGCCACCAATGTTCCTGCCTAACCTGAATGGCCCTGTGCCAATTAACACTTGGGAGAGATATCAATCCAGAGGTTTAGTTTCTAAATTGGACACCGAAAGCCTGAAAATGAGTTGGCAGAACCTTGTTTCTTGCCTGGTATGTGTTGTCTGTAAGTACATGGATCATACCATTGTGAAATTATCGACAGCCCTGACCTAGGGCCATGAAGCCCAGCACAGGAATGGAACACAACCTCCTGGACTCACTTTCATTACTGCAGAGAAAAGTGTCGATTCCTGAGAACCCTCTCCTACAATTCCATTACTTTTGGTGTTCTCCCACTTGACTGATTTTCTATTCATTCTGGGGCCACTCTTGCCAAAGATGAGGCTCCTGTATCCCTGCTGTCTGGCTTCCTATGCATACTCGACTCACAATCACACTCTCTTGTCGCTGAACACTGACCAAATCACGCAGTCTAACCCTAAAAGGTATGACGCCCTCCTGCTGCAAATAATCCAATGAACATTGCCCCTACTCAAGACATTGTCTGCATTTTAGCCTAACGCTCACATACTGCAGCTGTTACACATGTTCATTGCTGCTGGCCTTAATGTGCTCCAATTAACTGTTTCTTTTTCTCGAATTAGGTTTAGATTTACATGTTTCCAAATCTTTTCGTGAACTTAAAGTTCATCACTGGCTTAATATAAAGCTTGCAACAGATATTCCAGTGTACTACCAACACAAGTGGTGAGTTGCTCTCGTTTGACAAGATTCATATGCTCCAACCAGAAGGAATCGATCTGACTCAGTTGTGGAGGAGCCCTTTTCAGCTGCTTCTTTGTGTAAATAAGGCCGAGTATATTGATCCCCAGGTAGAACTTGTCTAACATTCCTGTAATGTGGAAATTTCACATATTTACCTGTAGGTTTCACTTAAATCCAACCTAATAACATGTACAAACAAAATGCGATTTGCCTAAAAGTTTTGATTCTCTTGCCCACTTCTTCATTCTCCCTTTAGAATTTTCTCTCGCTGGTCAAACTGCATCAACTTGAAGAATGAGAATGGTGGTGGAGGAACGATGGGAATTTCACTGCAATAATCATCCAGAAACACAAGAGAACATTCCCACCATAGCAGCTGGTGAAATGTGAAATGGAAAGAAAAAATGTAATAACGATGCCGTTGTGGCAATTCTCAATTTTCCTCAATATCCATCTGGTTCTGCAATATCTGTTCAGGAATAAGAACGCTATTTTTCACTTAGTCTGGCTCTATGTGACTCCAGAACCAGAGTAACGTGTCGCTTTCTCCCAGCTGCCCTCTCAGCTATGATGACTGACAGACGTTGATCGTTGGAATGCGTCACTCACACCCCATTAACAAATGAAGAATCTGAGATATGCAATAAGGCACCATGGAATGGGATGTAATTCATGATGGAATTTGCCTGTGAAAGCATGCTGGACTGTGACAATTCACATCACGTGCATGACTCCAGATCCTGAGGGAAACAGATCCCTAGAAGTGTTTCCAACATCACGAGATTGCGGAGAAACCAGGGTTGTAGGGACAGGTGAGCAAAGCAGACACAGGATGTAATGAAGCCTGGACAAACACCCAGGTGGAATAGCAGAATTCGGTGGTGAGATGGTGGAATAGCTTTATGCTTTTGCCCAGTCTACCTCCAGCCCCACGCATACCTTGATTGCCTCAACAGACAGAAGGCTGAATCCTTTGGTGCTAACAATCTTAAGCAGACACTGATGGAGAGACTCAGCAGGTCTGCCAGTATCTGTGCAGAGACAGAGAGAGAAACAGAGTTCACGTTTCCAGTCTGTTCTCACTCTTCTTCAGAATGTCTTCAAGAATCTAACTGGAAACGTGAGCATTGTTTCCCTCACTCCTCGGACGCCACCAGACCGGCTTGGGATTTCTCCAGCATTCTCCTTGCTCACATTCCCCATTAAAAGACATCATCACCTCCCACCAACAGCCAGGATTCCCTGTCTCCATCATCAGCGAGAGGCCTGGCCATTATCAGCTACAGAGACAGCTAATTCAATGCTTTAACCATCCTCTGGTGATCACTGCCCAGCAACAGTGTGAGGCGCAGAAGCACCCAAGTTTATTATATGACCAAATAAACGCTTCATTAGTTAATTATCACAGCCTCCATCTTCAACGTGCTAATGGTCCAGATCATTGACTGTGCCCATTGGCAATGCGAGGGGCAGATTGTGCAGGCTCACTACAATCCTCCATCGAGCTGTTTCGTGGAGGTCGTGGTACATCAGTGGCTGGTGTTAGCTGAGATGGGAATGAGACCTCTGAATTCTGGCCCGGAATATCTGTCCTCCTGCAGAATCCCATGGACCAGAAACGACTCCCTGGGGGGACAGACGCAGCCGTAGCTTGGTCTGGTAAGTCTGTGACATTGATTCCAGCCTCTGCCTCATCAGTTCAGTTCAAACATCATCTGCCCAAGCCTGGTTTGAAACTTATCCTCAAAATGCTGCCTGGGACTACAGACAAACGGGACAAAAATAATACCACTTGGCCATCACCACCCGAGTAATCACATCTTATTCTAGTCCCGTTTTCCAGCAGGTGGCCCTCAGTCTTGCATCCTTTAACATTATACGAGCACATTGGGAATTCCGAAGAGTGCAACAGAACATCAGAGCATTCAACCCAACATTTCTATGGCGAGCATGATACCATTCTCCTCTAATCCCATCTGCTTGCTCATGGTCTGCATCCATCAACTCAGTACCTGTTCATGTGTTGTGATAGAAAGGTTTTTAATCAGGAAGTAAATGGAGGGTAATGGGGAAAGGCAGGCAAGTGGGTTTGATGATGATCATTTCAGCGATGCTCTCATGGCGTGGTGGAAAAGTCTGGATGGGCACACTGTCAATTGTGAGAATATCATCGTTGAGGTATGGGGACCTACACCAGACACAATAATGCAGGAGAGATCTCACCAAGTCCCTGTATAACGTCAGTGAGCATATTGAATCCGAAATCCAATCCTCTTTCAATGAAGGCCAACATACTATCTGCCTTCCTCCTTTCTTCCTCTGAGTCAGGCAGGGAGTAAACTGTTTGGTCACAGCGAGGGCAAGATTCCAAAAAGCTTGAGAAAGAGAGTCAGACAGGATGGCGACTGCTTCCGCTTCAGAGGTAAATATTGAAGAAAACAACTGAACCTGGAAAGAAATGTGTAACCATTGGGAGACAGATGGTGGTGGTTTAACTAGAGGGGTCACTCCACCCCAGGCGAGGGGAGATACCGAGAAGTTGGGACCTGCAGGGGCTTCATGAGTTGGAGCAAGAAAGTAAAAATTCTGCCTCCAAAGTAGCAACATCACAATGGCTGGAAATGGAGGTCATAAGAGGGATACATGCACTTTGTGGAGAGATGTTCATAGTTTAGACAGATGTTAAACAGTTTGAATTGGAGTATAATGTGATAAGAAGTGAAGTTTATCGCTTTTAAATGGAGAAAGCTGCAACCAAAAGCGACTTGGTGGAACTTGTGCACATTACACAGAAATCTCACACAGAGGGGCAACGGGTAATCCAGAAGGTGAATGGAATGTTCAAGAGGGCAGCAGTTTTAGAGAATGGAAGTCTAAGCATTTGGACCACCTCTGTTCACAATGGTTGAGGAAATACATAATTTCATTGCAAGCAGTTCAAAGAATTTATGCGGGGAAGATTCTTGGGATGGAGAGCTTGCATTCTGAGCAAAGGCTAAAGCAGTTTGGACTCTATTTACTAGAGTTTAGGTGAAATACAAGTGATTTGACGTGAAATATATACGTTTTTAAGTGGCTTGACAGGGAATATGCTGAGAGGAGGCTTCCTCCTGATTGGGGAGACAAGGAACTGACTCTCAGAATGAAGGCATTCCAATTTCAAACCTAGTGGAGGAAGACGTTCTTCCTTCAGAGGATTGTAAAGATTTTTAGCTCATTATGACCGAGAGCCATGTGGGCCATTACACCTCCACACATTTAAGGCTGAGAGAGAGAGATTCTCGATCAGACGGGGGAACCAAGGGTTTTGGAGACAGGAAAGAGGATGGCAGGAATGTTTGAACACACATGATCCTGTTGAAAATCAAAGCAGGTTTGAGGGGCCAAAGTGCCTACTCCTCATCTTCTCTCTTGTAAACTTTATATCGGCTGGAACAGGAATTGAACTTTGACTATTGGCATGAATCTGCAGTGCAATCGAGAAATCCAGCCAAATGAGATACCCAATGTCAAAATTAATGCAACAGCAATGATATGAAAATGGTAAATTTAAAGATTATTTACAGAGGGTGATACGTAGCAATACAGCAAGATAGTGAAACTAATTGAGAAACAGAAAACAGATTGTAAGAAGTATGGAATAGGGAAAGTGGAGGGAGGGAGGGAGAGAAAGTGAGAGAGAGAGGGAGAAATCAGGTAGAAGCAGCGAGATAGCGACAGGCAGATCGATAGAAACTAAAAGAATGGTGGAGAGAAATAAAAGCAGAGAGAGCTGTAGAGGAGGGGACAGATCAGGAAAGGTGCAGATGTCAAGGAAATAACTGACAACACCTTCCAAAATCCCAGGTCATCTTTGAATATTGGACATACATGTAATCTCCAGTGAGTGTTGCCACTGTTTTATAGGGGAGAGAAGGCAATTGCACACAGTCAGATCTCAAATTTCACGACAAAAAAGGGGCTATCTGATTGAGGGGTAGTTATTGGTAACAGAGCATGGGAAGCTAAACTACAGGTCTGCTTTCAAAAAAAATGTTTGTGTCTGGGGGAGGTTCAGAAACTGGGAGAGATGGAAACTGGGAGAAAGCTGAGTTGCAGAATGAGGAAATTCACCTTCAAGTCTGGTTGACTGTAACCTTCAGTTGTTGTGGTTCCGGAATTTGTGTTGCAGACGTTTCGTCCCTTGCCTAGGTGACATCCTCAGTGTTTGCGAGCCTCCTGTGAAGCTCTTCTGTGATGTTTCCTCTGCATTTTTAGTAATTTATATCTGCCACTCCCGGTTGTCAGTTACAGCTGTCCGCTGCAGTGGCAGGTACAGTGGGTCCAGGTCGATGTGCTCATTAATTGAATCTGGGGATGAGTGTCATGGCAAACAGAGAACAGCCAGGGAATTTTGAGAGGCAAGGAACTCATCCACCGAAGGGGATGAGTGTGAAGGGGAGCTGGAACCTTACTAAGGCATGCCATGCAGCGTTGGAAGCAGATGTGGAAGCAGAAAAGATGCGCACAGCAGACCAATCAGGAAAAAAGAAGCAATGGCATAATCTCCCCGCCTCGATCTAAGATTTAAAAATGCCCCAAATCTACAGAAATGCAATGGATTCCTGTTTTTTGCCACTTCAATGATGGCTTCAACAAACAGCAACAATTCTTAATCCAAAACAAAACATGGCTGACTTCTCAAAATTGGCGTTATGTGTCCTAGGTTTGATGAAATGATTGGGAAAAGAACCCAGACCTCCTGGATCAACGATTGGAATACCTCCATGAAACCACAAGAGCCCTGGGTAACATTCGTCTTATTGTTCAGACGTTAAGAGTAACCCAGTGGGTGAGTCTCAGCTGGAACCTAATCTCTCCTCAGGGATCCAAGAACCCGAGGCTAAAAACCTGGAGCTGGACACAATGAACAGAAATAACTCCGTTTCAGGGACGTGAGGGAAACACTCTCTGATCAGTTTGGATAGCCGATCAGTCTTGTTAAATATTTGAATTTAACGCGGATCTCACGGGCTACAAGGCTCCACTCAGTCTCTCAGAGTTCAACCATAGCTGCATTGTCCAACAGTAAAGACTGGAATGGATCCAGCATGTCACTGTGCACTTGCCAGTTCTCTAAACAGATTGCCTTCAGCTGAATGCTCAGATCTCAGTTTTCCACACTGTACACATTGCATTATTGCACACAATATACTTAATTCACACTGCTAACTGTTCAAATCAGAATTGTTCCACATTGTAGATGTTGCATCACTGTAGGCAGTACACACGTTAGACACTGTGGAATGTCATATGTCAGTTATCTCACACTGTAGGTATTGTTTACTGACGATGGCTACAGAGAACACACACATTGCACACTGCTGAGTATTCAAATTTCAGCCACCCCACACAGTAGCCCTTGTTTTGTTGTAGACAATCCAGCAGCTGAATACTACTGTTTGCCCAAATATCAGTTATCCCATACCATTGTATTCGTGCAGATAGTGTCTGTGTGTGTGCGTGTGTGTGTCTATGTGTGTTTGTATGTGTGAGTGAGTCCACCTGTGTGTATGTGTGCGCGTTTGTGTCTGAGTGTGTCAGTGTGTCTGTGCACATGTATGTGTCAGTGCGTGTGTCTGAGTATTTGTGTCCATCAGTTTGTGTCTATGTGTGTATGTGTCTGTTTGAATATGTAAGCTTGTGCATTTGTGTATATGTGGGTGTGTCGATGCATCTGTGATTGCGTATATGTGTATATATTATTTTATGTGTGTGCGTGCATCTATGATTATGTATGTATGCATATATTGTTTTGTGCCTGTGTCTGGTTGTTTAAGTACACATTTGCGTGTCTGTTATTGTTTGTCTGTGTGTGTTATTGTTTGACTCATAATTAAAATGACATCTTCACATGTGCATCACAGATTCTGTCTGGGTTGTGGTTTTGCAATTGTTCACTGTGGGACAGCCTGTGTAACATATACGAAGTTTCCACCCTCCGGGCAGCTCATAGTGCAGCAGAAAGTCAGGGGAAGATGAGAACTCTCCTGTTCTTTGTTCTTGTGTCCTTGGTGATGGTGCAGCCAGGCACTGCTGTTCCATGTATGAAACAACCTTGAGATTAGATTAGATTAGACTTACAGTGTGGAAACAGGCCCTTCGGCCCAACAAGTCCACACCGACCCGCCGAAGCGAAACCCACCCATACCCCTACATTTACCCCTTAACTAACACTACGGGCAATTTAGCATGGCCAATTCACCTGACCCGCACATCTTTGGACTGTGGGAGGAAACCGGAGCACCCGGAGGAAATCCACGCAGACACGGGGAGAACGTGCAAACTCCACACAGTCAGTCACCTGAGTCGGGAATTGAACCCGGGTCTCAGGTGCTGTGAGGCAGCAGTGCTAACCACTGTGCCACCGTGCCGTACCTCTTTCCTTTCGACGTGAGTCCATGTATATTCAAACAATATTCACAAACATTCAGAAGGGCAGACTGAAGTCACTCATCTCTCTGAAAACTAAGTTGTCACCCACAGGCTTTAGCTGACAAGAGACTGAAAACAATCAGTTAATATGTACGATAACTGTTTGTGGGATGCTAAGCCAATATTTATTGTCCATTCCTTATTGCCCTGAAGGCATTTTGGAATGAATCTGGAGTCACGTGTAAATCAGAGCAGGTAATGACAATAGTTTTCCTTCTCTTAAGAACATTAAGTAGCTACTCCCTTATTTCACGACCAGCATCCCTGCCCCGGATAATCAACAGTGTTTTCAAACTTGGAATCAGATTATTTGGATATAATTCAGATTTCGGCATCTTCCTCGATGAGATTCAAAGGCAGCTCTTCAGAACATGAGCTTGATGTCTTGGATGTCCATCCAGTGATAGTCCCACCAGTCTACCATGAATTCCTCGTGCAGTTGGTGAATTATGGCAGACATTTCCCATGAGTGAACAATCCACTTCAGTTCTGAAACACTTCATGTTTATTTACATTTTGGAATAAATAAGCAGCAGGTTATAACCTTTAAGGATATTCCATGTCAATGGATGTCACGTCATTGCTGCAATCGACAGGTTCCCCTCCTTTGGAATGTCCTGTGTTCATTATGTACAGATTTCTCGTCAATGACTGCAATAAATGTGTCTTTAAAGTTCAGGGGTCTCACGGACTGAGGTGAAATCTTGGCCTTTGACTGCAGGAAACAATGAACCTCTCGTCTTTGCTTTCCAGGTAGAAACCGGAAATGTACAATTGTCGGAGGGGTGTGCAGATTTGAAAAATGTTTCGATGATGAAATATGGTACCTCATGGCTGCCTACAACATCACGTTTGCTGCCTAAATATCAATGGACCGCAAGGTTTATTCTGAAACGGTGCCTGAAGCTCACTGCAGTATCTTTTATTGATTGGATGGGTCCCCATGGGCCCTAAGCCACTTCTTCTGTATCGTGATTAAAACTTTTCACTGTGTTACTCGCATCCCGTGGTCCGTGTCTGAGTTCAGACTGTGACCAGTGCGTCTGGTTTTGTCTTTGGTGTGGGGGTAAGAACGGTGGGGGGAGGGGGGTTGGGGTCAATGATCAAAAATGGTAGAAATATGGTCATCATGTTCAGCTCCTAACTACCCAACCTCATAGAACCATTGTCAACAGAGTCCTCTTAACTGTGTCTGATCCATTTCCCACACTTTCACCATCAACTCCTGACCCCTCTTGCAACAGAGATCGATTTCTCATTGTCCTTACCGACCATCCCACCATTAGCATCCACATCCAGAAAAACATCAGACACCATTTATAACACCTCCAGTGAGATGCGACCACCAGACACATATTCCAACTTCCGCAGGAATCATTCCCTGTTGGACACCCTGGTCCACTCTTCCTTCACTCCTAACAGCCCCAACGTCCATCTGGCACTTTCCCTTGCAACCGCCTAAGGTAACACCAATTTAGCTCTTGCCCCCCACATTATCCAAGGGCCCAAACGTGCCTTTCAGATGAAACAACGATTGATCATCACTATTCACAATTTAGTCAGCTGCATTCACTGCTCGTCATGTGGGTTTCCCCTACACTCGGGAAAACAGAGCATAGACGGAATGGTACTTCACAGGACATCGACGTCGTATCCCCAAAAAAGACCCTGAGCTTCCAGTTGCCTGCCACTTTAACGCCCCACCAGAGGATCTAAAACTTGAATTTAGGCTGTTGTCAGAAGCAACAAGTATCTTCAGACTTTTTTTAACCCTTAAGAACCCTTTCCCAGGAAATATCACTGGGTTAATCTGCTGTAAATCATGTCATCTCATTAAATGTGATTGGTCTTTTCTTGCAATTTAGGCTGTACTATATCTTAGAAACTTACAAATAATCCCTAATTTTCCAATGCAATTGCACAACTTCTCCACAGAACACAGAAGCTTTAGCCTTGGTGTTGCTGAACAGAATTGCATCAAGGTGTCTCAATTAAATAAACTAATGACCCTTGCTTTTTTCCACACCGCATTCTGTTGAATCTTTTGACCGATCACGAAACAAGAGGCCTCTGTTGAGGTGCCATGTTTCATTACAGCACAGACAGGTCCTTAACAGCGGTGCAAGAGTTAAATGTCTTTCACTATTGAGTGTTGAGGAGTTCGGCCAGCCAGTTGTGAATATTTTAGAAGTGTTTAGTTTTCCTCTCATTCAAGTGGTGTCTGACATGAACCCTCGCTGTTTATGTTCCAGTCCAGCTCAAAAGCATCGCTATTAGAAAGGGTTGATTCTGAGGGACTATGGGGGTGGCGGGTGGCGGGGAGACATTGACTGAGGTTGGGGTTGCTTTTGCACTTATGAACAGTGGTTTCCGAAAATTGCTGAACTACGAGGAAAGTGTTGAACTCTAAATCTCCCGAACTTTGTTAATTTCCTGCTTTAAAAAGAAACTCCGAACTTTGGATTTTCAGCAGTTTTTGGAGGCTGGTGACATCAACAGTTTTAATACAGTCAGTTAACTATTGCAGATGCATGAGGCCCCAGATATTTGTGTCTATTACTGGGGCAGATGACCCCGATATTAAGTACAGGCGGATGATGTTAATTTAAGGTATATTGACTAAGATTTGTCTGTTTATAATAGATAGAAAGGAGGCCTGGAACTTAATAAAAAGTCAATAACTAATAATAATACTTCAATAAATCAACACTTAAGTTGAATAATAAAAGACAATATTGCGGTATTTTGTAATAAAGGTGAATTTGTTTTTTTTTAAAAGAGTTTTTGAAATAAATTAACGTTTTAGATTACTTACAGTGTGGAAACAGGCCCTTCAGCCCAACAAGTCCACACCAACGCGCAACCCACCCATACCCCTTACCTAACACTACAGGCAATTTAGCATGGCCAATTCACCTGACCCGCACATCTTTGGACTGTGGGAGGAAACCGCAGCACCCGGAGGAAACCCACGCAGACACGGGGAGAACGTGCAAACTCCACACAGTCAGTCACCTGAGTTGGGAAATGAACCCGGGTCTCAGGCGCTGAGGCAGCAGTGCTAACCACTGTACCACCATGCCGCCCGTATGGAATTCTGGAATTGTAGAATTCTGTTTAGTGAGTTTTATTTTTAATCAGTTGATGTAAAACTGAAGTAATTTTGAAATGGGAACTGCATAGACAGAAAAGATCATCCATCGTCAACGTTAGTAACATTATGTGAAAAAACTCGAGATCCATGACTGTTTTGAATCTGATTTGCATTTTTGAAATTTAACATGATTTAATTTTCATGTTAAGGATCCTTCAGTGATTATGAAATAAAATATTATCTCATGTTCTGTTTACAGGTCATGACTGTCCTTCCCCCACGTCACCCCAGCTCCAGCTTCCAGCTCAGCACCGCTGTCTTTACTTTTCCTACCTGTCTATCTTCCATTCCACCTGTCCATTCCACCGTCCTCTCTGACATTTCACCTTCATCCCCACCCCGATTCACCTAACATCCTCTGTGCTAATTTCTCCACACCCCACCCCCTCTCATTCATCTCTCCACTCTGCAGGCACCCTACCTCTATTCCTGACGAGGGGCGTTTACACGAAACAATGATTTTCCTGATCCTCGGATGTTGCATGACCTGCTGTGCATTTTCAGCACCACTTTACTCTGACTCTGGTTTCCGGAATCTATAGTGCTTGCTTTTGCCATGTCTGCCCTAATGTCAGTTTCTAACTAATACCTTTTATCCCAATGAGAAAGTCAACTTTATTCGATTTCAAATCATTTTAATAAGCAGGTAGACAACATTATAACTTTTTTTTTCCCAGACTCGTTTATTTCCACTTAATTTTAAGTCTGCTGGGTTTTATTGGTGATCATTGGTAAGGACAGTTGGAGTCCCCTCCATCAATGACTATTGAAACGTCAGTACAATATTAGGTTGTGATAAATCATCTAACCAAATTACAACCTGATGGTTAATATCTGTGTCTTTGGATTCAGTTATTATTCATGCATTAGAAGTTTGCTTTGTCATTTGTATCGACAAAACCTTCTGAGGCAGCTTCAGTTATTTCACGACCTATAGCATTGTAACTGTGCAGCGACTGGTCAGGACCAATCTGGGACTTTTTGGGTAATTATAGTGGAGTTCAAAGTTGAGAACTGGGTACATTTTACGTTTTAAATATTAAATACTGAACAAAGAAATTTACAATTTGTATTGATGACTGAAAGAAAATAGCACGTTGCATGTTACTCAGATATATATTGTAAAACATAATGACCATTGATATATTACCAATGAGGAGATCTGCTCTTAAAACAAGACAAAGAGAACTAACCTCTGGTGATCCTCCAATGTCCACAAAAATCGATGAAATCTTGTTTTCCAGACTCTTCTTCAGCTAGATCCTCACTCAGTAATGGGCAAAGTGTGCTTGGTACCACTCCACTCAATATCCAAAGTGAGTTATATCCACATCATTAGCTGTCCCAATCAAATGAAAAGGGACAACTTCCTGACTTAAGCAGTCACCACAGTCACCCAGAATTCCACCCTTTGGACAATAGGAAATGCCAAACACATCAAGGAATAGGTGGTAAATCAATCACTATTTCTTTTGTAGCATCACTGCCCCATTGCCATGGAGTATCCCAGGCTTCGTAATATCACAGCATGTGATACAGTGGCCAGGACAATTGAACGAGACAAATCACCCATTTGGTTATTCTCCTCTTGCAATTTTTGATTCGCTGAAAATTCAAGTCCTAAGTGTAGCTTTCAGATTATGACAATCAAGATTCCAAAATGTATAGTTGGCAACAGGCTTTAAAGTTAGACAACATAAATTGGTTAAATAAGGTTAAAATTAAAATAGAGGCGAGGATATCAACGACAGATGAGGAGAAAATGATTTTATAACAAGGATAAAGCAGTAGAATACTATTTTTAAAATGTCTTAATTTGGTTCCCACACTGAATTACAGATAATGATTCATTTATTCATTACTTTATTATAATACTTTATAATATTTATAATAATCAGTTGAATTAGCCCAAAGCAAATTACTTTGGTAGCGTCGTTTATATATATATATTTATATCTTTATATATGTGTGTATATATATATGTGTGTGTGTGTGTGTGTGTGTGTGTGTGTGTGTGTGTGTATATTTATATATGTGTACATATATATGTGTGTGTATATATATATATATTTATATATTTATATATGTGTATATATGTGTGTGTGTGTGTGTGTATGTGTGTGTGTATATATATATATATATATATATATATATATTTTAAAAACACATAAAGAACATGAGAAAACAGTGTAATG
This sequence comes from Hemiscyllium ocellatum, assembly GCF_020745735.1. NCBI lineage: Eukaryota > Metazoa > Chordata > Chondrichthyes > Orectolobiformes > Hemiscylliidae > Hemiscyllium > Hemiscyllium ocellatum. Next base: position 24,774,389 of record NC_083440.1, on the reverse strand, counting down.
CCACTAAGGTTCAGGATTATACAAGTAATGTTAAAGCAATGACACAATAATATAAAGAACTTAGTTTCTACTCGGAATCCCCAGCCTATGCCTGGCATATCGACCCTTTGTGAGGATTGTGATTTTGTTCCTGCATATCCACTGAGCCCCTAACATTTACGGATTGTCCTCTGCCTTAATTTAAACTGCCCACTTGTTCCAAACCTTTCTTCATTGTGCATATGAAGCATCCAGCCTTCATCGCCGACATCATGGGCAGAAGTGGACGGCACCATCCTTCTCTGGTTCCCATCCCAGGAACTAAAGTTACGTTAATGAAGCATGCCCCTGACTGTAAGTCCAAACCGGCCCAATTTGCTCAATATGTCCAAGTGGTACGGATGTAAATGCAGTAAAATTCTGGGATTAGCCTGAATATGAATGGGTTGTGTTACAAGACTGAAAGATGTGGCTATCTGTATAATGGAAGCGACAAACAATTGAACAATAATCAAGATGGTCAATTACCTTTGCTTAACCCTATGGTTTTGCAATGTTTTCCACCTGGAATCACTGTCAGGTTCCAGGCCAATAGTACGAACCAGTCCAGGGATTTCCAGTCGCAAATGAGGTGAGCGGTGTTTAGTATTGGGATGGTCAGAACCGGACTGAACTATGATGCAAGTTACAGGTAAACCAAATTATATCCAGCGCCCTCACAATCCCAAAAGCCATATGCCAGTGCTGATATTGTTGATTGGAACCAGGAAAACCACTGGGGGCGGAATCTATCTCATGTACCTACCCGACTACCACTCTGGACAACCTTATCCCGAAAATGGGGACAGGCAATCCCCAGAACTTCACTTTTGTGACTGGGAACAATAAAGCAAAATCTCCCAGGGACATACGCCTGGCCTTTGCTGTAACTGTTGAAATGTGGCCAATGCGGAATAATAACTTTGTAATGGAAGCTTGGAACTGATGTTGGGAATCGGCATGCTTTCATCCGATCAAAAGGAAAATCTACAACTATACATTGACTCTTTATTGTGCTTTTAAAATGATCCACGATGTTGGAGCTTCTTGGGAACATTGAAGTTTTTAACCCCTCGCCCCCCCCCCCCCCCCCCAAGGGTGCAGTGTTGCAGTAATGCTATTTTGTCCAATCAATCTGACGCTTTTCAAGATGCTTCGCTCCTGCTGATAAAACTAATACTGTTTCTAAAGTAGTGGGTAAGTAAATGTAGCTGCCAATAGGCCGGCGATCACCCCAAACTTCTGATCCCATTGGGTCCCCAACAAAACCCGGTGAGACACAGAATAAGAACGGTATGCCAGCTCTGGGTAAGGTACAGAAATCACGGGGGAATGAGACTGCCTGTTCAGTGCCAATTCACAATGTAAAGGTTGATTTATCTATTGGTTACTCACTGTAAGCAGGTTTATTGTTTAGATCGTTTTCCATATTGTTTAGAAATTTGGAAGTTTTTGCAAATGACCATTTCTGAAATGATCCAGGCACTTTATATTACAATATACTACTGGCTGAATTATCAAGTGATTTGAGTTCATACATAGACACTAAGCCTAAATGCCTTTGCTTTGTGTATGGAGCTTATTTGAATGCACATTGGTTGATTTGATATATTTCAGACGGGGCTGTTAGATATAAGGGGGAATGTCCGGCTGAACTATTATCTTCAATTAGACATTTGACACTGAACAATGATGGTTTCTAATTTTAAGTCTGTAAAAATATCCAAATTCAATGTTAGCTCAATATTAGAAAACGTCAGTGTGGTTTGAAAGCTTTGTGTCATGTTATTATAATTTAGGAACAGCATTGCCCACCAGCTACTCATCACCAAATTTTCTGCTCAAAGTGACCATCTGGTTACTTCAGTTAATTCTAAGTACTGTTAACTACAGCTGTAGGTCGGCCCATTCGATTGGGCACGAGGTTGACGTATGTGTTTTGAAGAGAATACAGTATATTGCGGAACTAATCTAAATTTTAGGTAATATTGATTTTTTTTTTGCAGCGAAACTTCGAAGACTATTAACTCTTAACAAAGTTAGCTTTAGTAAAATAGGGTTGCTTAATTCGCCTATGCCTGGGCTCCTCCATATAAAGTATGAAAATAATGGGTAGGAAGGAAACTGCAGTGCAATGTTTAAAATGAATGATCCTTTTTGCCAGTGTGGCGATATATTTACTCAAGTGGGCTATATGAGTTTGATTAATTTGAGAATTATGTATTTTAAAATTGCTGTTAGGACGTCTAGCCTGCTGAAGGGCACAAATTATGGCCTCAAATACGGTACTCCCAAGACATTCAAACCAGAATATAGGTGACTCCTACTGCATTAGTTTTTGTTACTTCTTTGCTCCTGCATATTTTAATTGGGGGTTTGTATATTGTATAAACTTATACACAAGGAGGGGATGGTTTATATTTTTTGACGATGGACACTCCACGGCCTCCTACCTTGATGGGAAGGACCCCTCCAGGTTCTCCTCACCACCCCAAATGTGGCTTTGATCGCCGAACGTTCTGCCTGAGTTCATCTCCATCATTGCATGCTCATTAGACAAGCCATTTGCAAGGGGATGGGGGCGTGGAAGGGGAGAGATTATAAAGATCGAACCTGCCCGGATATGTGGACTTGCCATTGTCAGCTTTGGAGCACAAGAAGGGACAGTTTACCTGTGCAATCCTGAGCAATCAGAGACTGTGTACCATCTCTGCCAGGAAGATGTACTTATGTGCTGAGAGACTGAAGTTTGCCAAGAATGACTAATGCAGTGGACAACTGCATCAAAAGGATTGACCAGTTCATTTACAGAATAAAGATAAATTGTCTTTACCCTCTAAAGGTGTTGTGTGCCAGTTTAATTTCATTTGTACCAAGGGCATCACTGGTAAGCCATGTCCCCTGTCAAATAGATCACTCAGTAAAAGAGGAAATGTGGGATGCTATCCGTCACTAACAATTTGTTTCTCAAAACCCATAATAACATATTTGGAGAGGATAAAATTACGCCTTTCCTTCAGCAATAGACTCCCTGACCTCTTTTATCCTTCCAAATCCTAACATGGAGGTATTGAGTAGTTCTAAAGTATTTACAGGATTATGAACTTCCTCCAATAAATCCGCAATATCCTATCCAAATTGCTACAATGGTAAGGGATGGGGGTGCACGGATTGGAGTGTAACTATGTAAAATTGCCTAAAACTATCCCCTGTGCTATGCCAAAATGTAAAGTTGTCACTGTTTCCCTGAAGTACCCCATATCCCCTTAGGAGGAATGTGTCTCTATTACCTCTGGTATTCAAACCCTTTGTGGGGTGTTTTACCACAACCAACTTCATTGTGATACACCTAATTGCATTAATATTTTTCCCATTCTGCGATGTCGACCATGAAGAGACCCACCTCATTCGAATAAATGATTTCCAGCCTTTATGTTCGGGACCAAACTATGTAATCATGGATTACCCAGGTACCTCAGGAAGTCACAAAGATAGGCCCTCTTCTTATTGGCAGGGTCCCTCCATTATCTATACTAAACCTGGATATTATTTTTTCAGTTCTAATCAGGCATATTGTCCTGAACATAGAATATTCCTCATGCTGCAGCTGTAGGAACATTATTTCCAAATCCTGTTCCCTGTCCAATTACCTGGCACCGAGATTCAAATTCCCGTGTTAAACGTTCAGTTTCTCCTGACTTTTGTGCAGAATGGAAGAATCCAAAGTTTTTATCAAATAGTAAAACTCACTCGTTAACATATGCAGCATTTAATGTTCTTTCCGTAAGAGGGTCTTCAGGAGTTATTAGCTATCAAAACATTTGTTGACACACAATTTCATGACATGAGACAACTGCTGCCTAATAGAAATAAGGGACGTGTTGTCAGAATTGTGCCAATTTACCCAACAAAACGGCTATGGTCTCGATTACATTCTTGTGAAGGGAGGTGGTGTTTGCCCCATTGTCAAAGGAAAGTGCATCATGGGGTTCACTAACTTGATCGAAAACATGGCTGGACATATAGATAACATCCGCACTTCTGTCAACCAAATGAATGAAGTTGCAGGGTGGGGAGATTTGGGTTTTAGTTGATGGTACATAGGGCTTATCAATATAGCTATTAATACTGCTATTGTTCATTTTGTTTGTATTGCTATTGATAAGTTTATTATTGCTAAAAAAAATTCTATTGACAACATTGGTTCCACGCAGAAAATGTTTCTTCCCCACTTTGATGATGATGAGGAAACATCTTTGCGTGTCCCTGATTCCTCTTCAGATGAAGAGAAAGGATTGCAGTCTTTCACTGCTATCGAATTGGGTTAATGTGGTCCATGCCTTTATGAAGTGGTCATAGAATGACCAACGGAGGAAATGAGGATCTATAATTTGAATTTAGGCTGTTGTCAGATGCAACAAGTATATGTAGATGTTTATTAACCACGAAATGGCTTTTCAATTTAAAATAACACAACATAATGGCTGAAAGTAATAACTTGACTCTGGGAACATGTGCTGCTGCTTTGCTGAGTTAAGCTAAATAGAAGATAAGAGATTATCATGAATTTTTCATAATATGAATTATAAGACAGTGATTTCGTATTTGACATCACCTTGAACTAGTAAACATGCGTGTAACAATCTGTTTCCCTGGAAATATCATTGGATTAACTTGCTGTAACTCATGTCACTTTATTCTATAAGATTGGTCTTTTCTTGTAATTAAGGCTGTACTAGCATTTAAAAAACATAAATAATGTGTAATTGTCAAATGTATTTGCACCTTTTCTCTACGAAACACAGAAGCTTTTAACCTCCGTGTTGCTGGGCAAATCGAACCCAGGCGTCTCCTATTTATTAATTTATTAAACTAGTAAGTTTGCTTTAAACAGATTGTACTCCGAATCATTCTTTTGACGAGTCCCAAGTCCAAGCGGGCCTGCAACCGGGTATAAATCTTCACTCCAACAGTACCTCCCTGCTCTTTTGTCTCATATCCGATACGGAATCTGAACAACCCTATTAACCAGTCCTGCTACCTTCAGAGATCTGTTAACAAACTCCTAAAGATCATTTGATTCCTTTGCTCTTCATAGTGTCGTATTTTTCATTGAATACCGCCTAATCTTCAAACTTCTGGTAACGTGCATCACCTACAGGTTTATCAGGATTACATTCCACCTGTCATTGATCTGTCCACTTGACCACCCTATCTATTTCTGATTGTCAACTAAGAATATTTTCTTCAATGTCAAACATCCGATCAGTATTTGTGACATGGCAAACATATTTAGCATCCCCACCCACCCTCAGCCCCTCCAGCACACACATTCGCAGACACACAAGCATCCTCTTGCACACACAGACACAAACACACACATTCACTCACATACAGGCACAACAGACATACACTCACACGTGCACGGTTGTGCATGCACAAACAGGCACATTCCTCATTATCATTTATGAATATTACCAACAGTAGGGGACCCACCAGTCATCCGAGTAGTACACCACTGCACTGAACACCAGCCTCCAATTCTACGTCCAGCCATCTATCAACACCTTCTGCCTCCTCTGACAGAGCCAATTTTGGAACCAATTTGCTAATTAATTGTGGATGCCATGTGCTTTTAACTTAGTTGTCAATCTCCCATGTGCTGCCTTGTCAAACGCCTTGGTGAAAACCATATACACTGCATCAGTTGCCCTACGCTCATCGACAGACACAGTCAACTACTCGAAAAATACAACCAGATTTGTGAGCCATTTCATCTCTGCAACAAAGCCACGCTGACTGATCTAGCCTTGCCACTAAAAATGGGGATCAATTCTCTCCATCAGAATTTTCTCTGATAATTTCCCGTGCACTGGGAATCACTGATCTCTAATTCCATGTCAATCTCCCCCACCCTTCTTGAAAAGTGGAAACATATCAGCTGTCCTGAAGTCCTCTGACTCATCGGGTAGCTGAAGAGGAATTAAAAATTTGATCACCGTATTTGTAATTTCCACCATCATCTCCTTGGTTACAGCTCCCACAGACTTCAGGACATGTCCACCTTTACATTCGCAAAACCTACTTTCTGAAATAGAATCCCTACAATGTGGAAACAGGCTCTTTGGCCCAACAAGTCCATACCGATCCTCTGAAGGGCAATGCATATACGCCCACTCCTCCGCCCCAATACTCTACACCGAGCCCCAACGAATGCACCCAGCCTAGACTTACCCGAACACTTTGGACAATTTGGCTTGGTCAATTCATCTAACCTGCACATCTTTGGATTGTGGGATGGAACAAGAGCACCTAGAGGATCAAGACATTCAAACGTCCTTTAAAGAGAAGTGAGAGAAAGTATTCTGAATAAAACACTCATAATGTGGAAGAATGAGACATTTTACACACACACATTCAAGCACACACATGACACATATGCCTCTCACGCGTAACGTATTATTCTACCTTTCTACTTAATACATTCCTTTGCTCAGGAAAACAGTTTACTCAGCTTATCCATGATTCCTTCAGGCTTCCCAATGAGCAAATACACGAACCCATCTCAATCAAAGGCAATCTAAATGATTTCACAATTGTTCACAGCCAATCCAATTAAATGCAATTTTCAGCCCCACTATGTTTGCATTCCCATTTGGAAGAAATCCAATAACGAGAAATTAATATTACCCTCAATGTTAAATAACAAAACAGAAAACCCTTATTTTGTTAATTGGAACAAAAGAATCACGTTTGGGTTCCAAATTATTCAGATACTTCCAAAGTATTATGCTGGACTCAGGTCGTCTTATCATGATTAGAGTGGTGCTGGAAAAGCACAGCAGGTCAGGCAACAATCGAGAAGCAGGAAAATCGAAGTTTCGGGCAATCGCCCTGCGTCTTAATGAAGTGCTTTGCCCGAAACATCGATTTTCCTGCTCCTCAGATGCTGCCTGACCTGCTGTGCTATTCCATCACCACTCTAATCTTGATTCTAATCTCCAAATACTGCAGGACCACCTCTGACCTCATGATGGCTTCCAGAACTTCAGTTTAATTTGCAATTGGAATTGTGCCTCTAATACAATGAGTCAATGATACATATTGCCTGGCAAATATTTTTGCATCTCTGTTCCACAATTCGGCTAAGACCCAAGCTATTCCCGGACAGCTAAAGCACTGGTTTTTATCTGATAATGGGGAATATTTCCAAGATTGGCGAATTGTTGAAGGGAATCCTGAGGGATAGTATTTACATGTATTTGGAAAGCCAAGAACCGGTTTTGGATAGTTAGCATGGCTTTGTGCATGGTAAATCATGTCTCACAAACTTGATTGTGTTTTCTGAAGAAATCACAAAGTGGATTGATGAGGACAAAACAGTGGATGTGATCTATAAAGACTTCAGCAAGACATTTTCCAAGATTCCCCATGGTAGACTGGTTAGCCAGGTTGGATCATATAAAATACAGGGAGAACTAGCCATTTGGATACAGAGCAGAAGACAGAGGGTGGTGAAAGAGGGATGCTTTTCAGACTAGATGTCTGTGACCATTGGGGTGCCACAGAGAACGATGCTTATTCCACTACTTTTCATGATTTTCATAAATGATATGGATGTGAACGTAGGGGGTATAGTTAGTAAATTTGCAGATGACCTCAAAATTGGAGGTGGAGTGGACAGCGAAGATGATTACATGAGTGTAAAATGGGATCTTGAATGCAAGGGACAATGGGCTGAGGAGTGGCAGTTTGAGTTTAATTTAGAGAGATGTGGGGTGCTGGATTTTGAAGAAACAAATCATAGCTGGACTTATAAACGTAATGCTTAAGACTTAGGGAGTATTGGTGAGCAAAGAGACCTTGGAGTGCAGGTTCATCGTTCCTTGAAATTAGACTCACAAATGGATAGGATATAAAGATAGCGTTTGGTATGCTTTCCTGTATTGGTCGGAACATTGAGAATAAAAGTTGTGAGGTCATTTTGCGGCTGTACGGGACATTGGTTTAGACACTTTTGGAATATTGCATGCACTTCTTGCCTTCTTCCGATCGGAAGGTTGTTGTAAATCCTGAAAGTGGTCAGAAACAATTGACATGGATATTGCCAGGGTTGGAGGATTTGTGTGATTGGGAGAGGCTGAACAGGCTGGGGCTGGTTTTCCTGGAACATCGGAGGCTTAAGGGTGTCCTTATAGAGATTTATAAAATCAGGAGGGACGTGGTAACCTTAAATAGACAAAGTCTTTTCCTGGGGTGGAGGCATTAAAGAGGCAACCTTTTATGTAGAGTGTAACGTGTCATGGATTAAGCTTCCACAGGAACGATGGAGGCTGGTGCACTTACAGTATTCAAAAGACACCTGAATGGAAATATAAATAGGCAGGTTTTAGAGGTATATGCTGGACAAGCGCTGGCAAATGCGACTAGCTTAGGTTGGGATATCTGGACAGCATGGACGACTTGGACCGAAGGAATTGTTTCCATGCTGTACATCTCTATGGCTCTAAGAATCATCAGTAGGAAATCCTCAACCTAACTGTTTGCCACCTTATTTGTCGACTCTCCAGGATTACCAAAGTGATGGAAAGGATCGCTCTTAAGCCATAATTGCAAAGTTAGGACATATCAAAAGTCGATTTGTATGGTTTTAGCTGGGCCAGTTGCCTCCTGACCTCATAAAAATGTTTGGTGCAGGCATAGTAAAAGACAGGCATTCCAGAGGTTAGGTGAGAGTGACAAAACTTGACACAAAGTTCACATTTGACTGAATATGGCATCAAGGAGTCTTACCCTTCATCAGTGTGGTGTCATTGGCCCAACCATCTTCAGTTGCTTCATGAATCACCTTTGTTGCATCAAGTCGGACACTCACTAATGATTGTAAAACATACAGCACAATTGTGAGCCATCGAGTATAGAGATGTACAACACCGAAACATATAATTTCATGCAACTCGTCCATGCCGACAAGATCACTTAAGATAATTTAGTTCCATTTGCCAACACTTGGCCCATACTCTTCTCAACCCATCCTATTTATATACCCATCCAGGTGTCTTTTAAATGCTGTAAGTGTAATAGTCTCCACCACATCCTGTGGCAGCTCATTCCACCGATGCACCACCCTTTTCATGAAAAATTTGCTCCTTAGGTCCCTTTTATATCTGTTCCCTCTCATCCTAACCCTTTCGCTTCGAGTTCTGCATCCCTACTCCAAGGAAATGACCCTGTCTGTTTTGCCTATCCAAGCCCCTCATGATTTTGCAAACTTCTATAGTGTCATCCCTCAGCTTCTGACGCTCCAGCGAAAGCAGCCCCAGCCTGTTCAGCCTATCCCTTGTCCTCAAATCCTCCAACTCTGGCAAACTCCTTGTAAACATTTTATGAACCCTTTCAAGTTTCCCAATATTCTTTCGATTGGAAGGAGACCAGAATTGCACACAATATTCTAAAAGTAGCCTAACTAATGTCATATAGAGCTCAAAATGACCTCCCAAACCCTGTATTCAATGCTCTTACCAATAAAGGAAAACATACCAAACGTCTTCTTAACTATCCTACCTTCCTGCGAGTCCACTTTCAAGGGGTCTTCAATTCCTGACGCAGTCCATGTCCAAATGGTGCAAACCCTGGACAATATCGAAGCTTGGGCTGATAAATGGTAAATAAGGTTCACACCACACGAATACTGTCAAGAGCGAATCTACATCTTAATCACTGCTTCAATAGCATTGTCGCTATTAAATTCCTTATTACCAACAACCTGACAGTTACCATTGACTAGAAACTGAACAGGTGCAATGGTACAAATAATGTTGCTCCAAGAGCAGTTCAGATGCTCAGAATCCTGCAGAGAGTAACTCACCTCCTGACACCCCTATCTGCCAGAGCCTTGCCGCCATCTACAAGGTTGGAACATGATGGAACACTCTCCATTTACTTGGATGAGTGCAAATCCAACAACACTCAAGAGGACGGACATTCTCCAGAACAAAGCAGTTCCTTGATTGGCACCACATCCACAAACAGTAATTCTTCCTAGAACTTCTGCTCACTGTGCAACGTGACATCTCCTGCAGTTTCTCACTTTGCTTTGGAGCAATATTCTGGGCAGCTTCTTGTATGTATTTGCCCACTTCTATTCGACTGGAACTCTCGAACGGGGAGAAGCATGTGTGGCAATTCAGGGACTTTGATATTGGTTGGGTGTGTAAATGGCGGGACTGCAGATGGATGTAGTTCAGGGTGGTGAAGAAGCACAAGGAAGGACCGTTAGATATGGCCCATGGCAGGTGTGCAAAACTGGGAGAATGTACATTTGGTGAATTAAACATCTGGTCTGTGTCAGGCTGAAATAAAAAGATGTATAAACCAGACTTAAACGCATGTAATTTGTAATCAAAGCACAGCTTATTTAATGAAGATATAATCCTTGATTAACAAAAACATCAGTAATAAAGAAGCATGAGCAATGATTTACTTACATGATCTCAGACACATACACACACGCACCATAAAAAATGAAATCAGCACTTTTTTGTCTTTCTGAACAGCAATATTGCCCAATGGATTCTTTTTCCTTGTTGGGGAAAACAAAAAAAAGACTCATAGACTACTGATGTCAACTCGAATTACCTTATAGGCAATGTCCATGACACACAGAGATACTTGCATATACAGACATTAGAGTGTTGAGAAGATTTATCAAACATTCCTTGATAAAGACAATTAAAGACTCTTTGAACTCAAAAGACATCATTTCAACCAGAAGGAACAAAGAGCTGGTCAGCTTCATCTTTAGTTGCTTGTTCCCCCAAATAAATTTCCGAGAGCAGAGCACTGTCTATCTCGCCAATGTTCAAAGAAATCCAGCCGCGTCCTAAAGCAGAGCCTGGTCTTCAGTTCTCTCGGATTTACCATGCCATTGGCTCCAGACATCATTCCATTGGGACCATGTGGTGGTTGGTGTGCAGGGACCTCTCCGAATTAAAGGGATCCACAAACAGGCAGCTTCCATCCCAACGCTGCCCCACGCTGGAAAATTCGGAACCTGATGGATAACATCAACACCAATAGGCCTGAATGATGCACTGCTGCCATTACCCAGCATTACAACACTGACATCATCGCTGTGAGTGGGATATGACTGGCAGGAGAAAGGCCACTTCAGAAACAAGGTGGCAGTTCCACTTTGTTCGTGAAACGCAAACACAGTGCACCATCTCCATGGGACTGGCTTCACCATAACAAACATACTAGTCAGACATTTCAACAAATCCTCCGTGGGGTAAATGAGTTCTTCATGACCCTCTGACACATTCTGGGCCAGAAGCAGCACCTCTTAGCCGTCAGTGCTTCTGCCCTGAATCTGGACACAATGGAGGAGACAGAAGACTCATTCCACACCAGCGTCAAACTATCGCTATCCCGCTGAAGGAAGTTTTTCTCAGACAGTGCCTCACAGCCGACCTGATGATGACCAAGACACCTGGGTCACAGTGGGCCCATAGCATCTGGTCCACACTAAACCCCTCCACAATCAGCAACTGTGTGGACACCCTCGGCCTCTCAACCATGAAACCCCAGGACTGGCTCAGTGAGAATAAGCAGGAGTTCCAAGATGTCCAAGATTGCAAAGGTGAGGTAGTCCTGCACCTACAATTCCACCATAACACCCTCTAAAGGAAACAAGCGGAGACGCAACTGATGGTTGAGTTGAAACAAAGAAGCCATGACCTAAAGAATAGCTGGTGAGTCGAGACAGTCAGCAGGAGAGTCCGTGACTCACTGACAGCCACAATGTGTGTGACTTTTTCAGCTCAATCAAAGCCGTCTACACCCTGAGTACCCAGTGTGTGACTCCACTGAGAGACAAACACAGAGAGTCCCTCATCAAAGACCAAGGAGCAGTCAGCACTCGCTGGAGAGAGCAATTCGAGGGCTTTCTCCACCAATTCACAGCCTTCAGCACAAGTGTTCCTGACACACTCTACCCACTGCCATCAAAGCAATCGTCCAACACACCCTGAGGGCAAAAACACCTCCAACAACAGAACAGCAACAAGGCCATCCACACAGATTGAATCCCCAGTGAAGGAGTAAAATATGGCGGAGAGTCATTCTTGACACGCATCCGCCTCACCATTCTTTTCTGGAATGAAGGGAGCATGCTCAGAAACCTCAGAGACGCCATTACTGTGAAAGGAGACAGGTGCAACCGTACAGAGTGATTTCTCACTGTCCGCCATGGGAAAGTAATTTTGAGAATTCTCCTCAGTCCCTCCTCCCATTGGTTGAAGAACTCCTCCGGAGTCTAAGTGCCGCTTCAGCCCAGCAAGACGCTGTATATCCAGGAGTGTCAGTGGGTGACAAATTCAAGCAGCGTGCAGAGAACAGCAGCAACCTCTGTACATAGCATTCTTCGGTCTTCAAGTCTTCAACTCTGTAGACCGTGAGGGATTATGGGATATCTTCCACAAATGTGGATGCTCACAGAATTATGTCACCATTCTCCACCTGCTTCACAATGACTTCCAAACTGTGCTCCTCACAAACACATTCGCCACATGCATGAGCAGAATGTGACAAACAGATCTAAGAAATTCTACAACCAACATATTAGTGCTAACCCGTGCAGTACTGTCACATCTAGTCGTGAATGATCGTGAAGAATTAAACAATTCATTGCAGGAGGAGGCTTCACATATATCTGCAATAATCAACAATGGGACAGCCCAATAAATCAATGCAACTATAAGGCTAAATCCATTTGCAAAAATCTTCAGACAGAAATGCTAATGGGTTGATCCATCTTGGCCTCCTCCTGTGAGTAAAGGCTGGGGCCTTGACAAGATTCCAGCAATGGGATAGATGACATGTGCTCCCGAACATGCTGCATCACTGGGAAAGCAGTTCCTGCTGAGCTACAGCACTCAAATCTTCCTGAGAGAGTGGAAATGTGCCCAGGTATGCGCTGTGCATAAATAACAGGACAAAGCCAACCCGGCGAATTCCGACCCCATCAATATGCTATCGATCATGAAAATGTGAATGAAAGCTTCATCAATCATACTCTGAGCTAGCACCTACATACCAACAACCTGCTCAGTGTCACCACTCAGCTCCTGACCACATTCCAGCCTTAGTCCAAACATGGACAGAATGAGCTGAATTCCAGAGGTGGGGTGAGGCTGACTGTAATTAACATCAAGGCTGTGTTTTGCCTGGTGTGGCTTCAAGGAACCTGAGCAAAACTGGAGGCAATGGAAATCAGGGGAAGCTCTCCACTGGGTGGAGTCATCCCTGGCAGAAAAGAAGAAAGTTATGGTTCTTTGAGATCAGTCATCACAGCTGCAGGGCATCTCTGCAGGAGTTCCTGGAAGGAGTGACTTAGGCCTCACCATCTTCAGTAATTTCTTCAGTGGCCTTCCCTGCATCAGAGGGTAAGACTGGGGATATTAGTTAATAATTACACTGTGTTCAGCAGCATTTGTGACTACTCTGATGCTGAAGCACACCTTATCCAAATGCCTTGATACCTGGACAATATGCAGCTTGGGATGAAAAGTGACACATACATGCCAGACAACGATCAACTCTAACAGCAGCGAGTCAAACAATCATCCTTTGATATTCAATGGGGTTACCCTCGCTGATTCGTTAACTGTCACCATCTTGAGATGGCCATTAACCAGAAACTAAAGTGGACCATCCATTTAAATATAGTAGTGACAAGGCAGGGCAGAAGCTAGGAATACTGTAGGCAATACCTCACTTCCTGACTTCTATCAGTCTACCATTTGCAAGGTCCAAGCCAGGAGTGTGGTGGAACACTCCCCATTTGCCACAATGAGTGAGGCTGCAAAAACATTCAAGAAGCTCGACACTCTCCGGGATAAAACAGTTAATTTGATGGAGCTGAAAAATGTGGTGCTGCAAAGCACATCAGGTCAGGCAGCATCCAAGAAGCTGGAGAATCGACGTTTCGGGCATACGCCCTTCTTCCTGAAGGGCATGAGCAGCAAATAAATGGGATTAGCATGCACTACAAATTACCTTCCAACTCAATCATCATCCTGATTTGAAAATATATCTCCATTCTGCTTGTCAGCCCTTCATAACAGCACACGAACAACTACAGTTCAAGAAAGCAGCTCACCAACACATTCTGAACAGTCATTCGAGATAAGAAATAAATGCTTGCCCAGGCAGCGATGCCCATGAATGCATTAGGATTCGTTAACAATGCTGTCCAATCATGAATAATAGTGGACCCTGGGTTTAAGGTTTTGTGACTATAAGCTGGTTGGGTGCAGGCAGCAACTTGCTTGTTGTGAAGAATTGAAACGATATGCTTTTGGAACAATCTGTCAGCCTTTTAGAGCACGGCCTACATAGCATCACACGGACACTGAGATTCTTATCCCAGATTATTGAGACAGATCTAACCAATTTAATATGTCCTCGTATTTGGAATATTTGGAAACATAGTTAATTTATTGTCATGAAAACAATTAGATGTGGAATATTTGTATTCAACGGAAAAATAATTGGATATTTTCAGAGTCCTTAAGCTCAATAATAATTTGATCCTGTGTGTGATAACCAGACTCATCATTTGGGCACTATGTTTTCATTCGATTTCGCTCTTCAAATTGAACTAAACAAATGGTTGGATTTGTTTATGGGACAATCAAGTGGCTATGATCAAAGGATTTATGACCTTCAACGATTACACTTTGCTGTTAATTATAAATATAATATTGAAAACATCTCAAGTTTGACTCACACACAATGATGTTAATTGGGATCTTGCTGGCCAGCAACGTAGATGGACAATTCTATTTGGACACTGGGATTGTGAAACTGGCATGCGCGGGATATTGTTGATGAGGGGTTCAATGCAAGATGTCATGCAATCCATCACTCTCCTCACACCTTCAATAATGATCTGCTCCAAAGATCAGAATTACGATGCTTATGTGGCACACCGGATGTCATCAATATAGACAAACCGACGAATCATGGCCATTGGCAGCTCATTTGCATAAACGGTGAAAATTGCACTGAGTCTTGTGCTAGTCCATTGGCCAATCTGCTCCATGCATTTCCCCCATCTTCAGGCTTCGAGTCCAAATTTCCTTTTGTAAAGAAATGTTATAATAACTGGACAGATCCAATTTGAGAGTTATCTGGAGATATTTAGGAGGCGGTCACTCTTTACTGGACATGCCAGTGTGGTCCAGCAAGATTATATTTAGATTCAGGCCTTATCAATCACGTTTTTGACGTATATGCTAGTGCAAAGATCATGTGTTTACTCATCTTACCATGAATCAGCTGTTTTCTGTGGTTATTGAACTGAGCAATAATCAACTGGTGACTACAGTTACTAAATTTAGCAATAATTAGGTGCGCACTCTGATTATTCAAGTGAATATTCTTCAACTGAAAAAATTCATTTAGTTTGGTTTGATTTTAAGATTCAAAGAAATAAAGAGAGGTTAACTCTTTACTATATAAAACTTAAACCTGACGTTATATTTCTCACAGACTAATCCAGCAACAATAGAACAGAGTCACACTCACGGAGACCCACTTTCCAGACAATGTCCCAGACAACACTATTATTATCTCAGGGCAGGTCCTGTTCCACTAGCAGAACAGAGACAGCAGAGGGAGAAGCCCTGTGGGAGACAGTCAAGGGCGGGGGGGGGGGTGGGGGTGGGTGGGGAACCCAGGAAGTGCTCATAATAGATGCCTGTCCCCATGAAGCCTCGTGGCATCAGGGTAAACACAGACACAGCAACATTCTGCTGATTATCAATTGCCTCATCCTTCGAATTTCGCTGTTTGAACACACCATTGAAGGTGGAAAGGAGAGAGAATGGACTCTGTATGGGAGGCTTCAGTGTCCATTACGAAGTCAGGCTCAGCAGCACTACCTGCTGACTGAACTGTTACAGTGCAAAAGGAATTGTCACCAATCTGCCTGCCACACATGTTATGGACACTGCATCATGTGGTGTGGCACTGTATCTGTGTGAAATGGGGCAGGCTTCAAACACATCGACCAACTCATGACGAGGTATCCATGAAGTTCAGTGGGCCATCTGCAGCACCAGAATTATACCTTGCACAGACAATCATCGACGATCTGCCCGACAATTCTGACTGGATTGTTTGACTTACAGGGAGAGATTGGATAGCCTGGTTTTTTTTTCACTCTCCAACAATTAATCCCTCAGTCATGGGGGAGTCCAGGACATCTGTGCAAAAGGTAAAGCTGAAGCATTTGCAACAACCTTCAAACAAGTCGACCAAGACATAGATCCATTCAGGCTCGACCTGAGGTCCCCATGTTCACAGATCCCAATCTCCAGACAATTCAATTCACTTTCCCTGATGTTACAGAATGACAGGAGGCAGTGGATACTGAAAAGTTAGTGGGTCCTGATAACTGAAACATCGAAAAGTTGCCGCCTGCCAAGCCAAAGTGTTCTCATGCAGCAACAGCACTGGCATGGACCGAGAATGTGAAAAATTACCCAGGCATGTTTCATACAGAAAAATGAGGGCCAATCCGATGTTGTCGATTAATGTCTCATCTGTCCATTCTCTGACATGGAAATGGGAAGGAAGGTGTCAATAACAGGACTATCAAGCAATACCTGGTCAGGAATAACCTGCTTACTGATGGCCAGTTTGGGTGCTCCAAAGGCCATTGATTAGAGCCTTGGTTCAGAGATGTTGGACTCCAGAGGAGAAGGGAGAGGAGCTTCCAATAACATCAAGGCACCATTTGACGAGATGTGGCACTAAAAGACCAAGGAAAAGCCACACTCAACGAGAATCCAGAGTAAACTCTCTGCTGGCGGCAGCAATAACTAGCAAGAAGGAAGACAGTTGTTATTGTTCATGTCAGCAATTTCACCTTCAGGATATCTCTGCAAGAACGCTTCAGGAGACATCCTAGGTCTAACCATCTTCACCTGCTTCATCTTCACCTGCTTCTAAGATCCAGGCAGGGAGCTTTGCTGATGATACTCGGGAGGCATTAACCAGTGAGGGAGTGGGTGTAAACTCAAGAAGATAGTGAGAAAAGATGCATGCCTGAGGCTGGTACAGTTCAGAGGTCTATCAATGCACAATGTTGCATAGTGCTTTGAGCACAGCTACTTTCCAAGTAGTTAACCTGGGCTTTGCAGCGTTGCAATTTTAAATTCACCATCAAGAGGATAGATGAGGGTAGGACTGCTGATGTTGTCTATATGGATTTTAGTAAGGCCTTTTAGATTTTTTTTAGATTAGACTTACAGTGTGGAAACAGGCCCTTCGGCCCAACAAGTCCACACCGACCCGCCGAAGCGAAACCCACCCATACCCCTACATTTACCCCTTACCTAACACTACGGGCAATTTAGCATGGCCAATTCACCTGACTCGCACATCTTTGGACTGTGGGAGGAAACCGGAGCACCCGGAGGAAACCCACGCAGACACGGGGAGAACGTACAAACTCCACACAGTCAGTCACCTGAGTCGGGAATTGAACCCGGGTCTCAGGTGCTGTGAGGCAGCAGTGCTAACCACTGTGCCACCGTGCCGCCCACAAATTTGTTAAGGTCCCGCATGGCAGGTTAATCGTGAATGTTAGTCACATGGCATACAGGGAGAGCTAGCTAACTAGATTCAAAATTTATTCAATGGTAGCAAGCAGAGAGTAATTGATCAAGGTCGTTACTCAGACTGGTGTCCTGTTGCTAGTGGTGAGCCACAGGGGTCATTGCTGGGACCATCGGTATTTGTTACAAATGATCTGGAAGTGAATGTGCAAGGGAGGGTGGGTAAGTTTGCAGAAGATACCAAATTCAGTGGTATCATTGATAGCAACAAATGTTGCCAAGCATCAGGGGGAAGTGGGCTGAGGATTGGCAAATGCAATTCAATACAGGTAAATGTGAACTGATGCACTATGGAAACTCAAACCGAAGTAGGACTTATACCATATATACTTCAGGTCCTGAGGACTGTTGTGGAACAGAGGTACACAGGAATACAAGTACATACTCCTTGGAACGTCGTGCCATAGGTAGACAGGCTGCTGAACAACGCATTTAGCATGCTGCCGAACATCGATCAAAGCAATGAGTATAGGAGTTGGGACATTATGTTACATTTGTATAAGTCATTTGTGAGATCGCACTTGGAGAATTGTGTGCAATTTTGGTTACCCTCTTATCAGAAATACATATTTAATAAAGGAAGGAGTTTGAAGAAGATCAATGAAGATGTTACCAGAATTAATAGACCTGAGTTATACTCAAAGGTTTCCCAGGACAGCACTTTAATTCTTGGAATGGAGGAGAATGATGTGTGTACAACCGTGAGCGACAGAGACAGGATGAAACTTATAGCCTTTTCCCAGGGTTGGAGAATCAAAAACTAGAGGGCATAGGTTGAAGTTGACGGGAAAAGGTTAAGGAAGGACTGACGGGCAACGTTTTCATTCAGAGAGTGAATGGTATGAGTTGGCAGAGAAAGTGGTTGAGGGAGCAATAACAGCAACAATTAAAATTCATTTGAAAAGATACAGGAATGGGATGGGTGTATAAGGATATGGTGGTTATGATCGACAGCGTCAAGTTCGTGGAAATGACAGGAACCAGCAATCTGTCCTGGACCACCCACGGAGATGTGAGGGTCAAGGAGGCACAATACTACTCAGGATGCTTGGAAAATTCGGCATGCCCATTAGGAGTCTCACCAGCCGTTTTAAATTCACAGTAGGAAATATTCTATCTGGGAGCATCACAGCTTAGTCCAGAAACTTCTCCACCCCGGACCATAAGGAAACTGTGAACAAAGCCCAGACCATCACAAAAGCCAACCTCCTGTCCATTGACTGCATCTGCCATTCTCGTTCCTGGAAACGCAGCCAATATCATCAAATATTGCTCCCAGCCTGGAAAAAATCGCTTCCAAACTCTTACACCAGACAGAATATGCAAAAGACTTAATCACACTTACAAATAGGTTCAAGACCAGCATCTTCCCTGTTCTTTTTCGACTATGAATGGAACTCTCAAATTTTAAATCTGATGTTGATCTTACTTTTGTATCCTCCTGTGTTAACGTAACTTTGTCTGCCTCCCTCTATTCAATCACCATGGTATCTGTACATGCTTGTATGGTATATCTGCTTGTACCGAACACAAAACAAAACTTTTCACTGCATTTAGGTACATGTGCCAACAACAAATTAAATCAAATCAAATTGCTGTAAAATCTCATCAGGTCTGGCACCGTCTGTGATGAGAAATCAGAGTTATTGTTTCTGATCCAGTTCTAAGAAAGACACTGGCAATGAAACACTAACTTGGATTTCCCTCAGCCAACAGGCTTTCGAGGTTTTGAAAATAAAACCGTTGTCCAATGAAGGGGGAGTGGCCCGTTCTCCTAGCTCTGGTTTGGTTTTGGGTTTGAGCAGTCGTGTTTTGAAGCTGCTGGACCCACAGAAGCAGGTCCTGACTGACCCTGTATCTACCTTCTCTCCTGTAAGACCCTTGGTTTGATTTTCTCCTTTGTACCAAGGAGTGTTTATGGGAGTTGTTGCAAGTATTGGGACACCATCATTAAGTTAGGATAATCTGTTGGGTTTTCAGAGAGGTTAAGTTATTCTACATTCTGTTATCTTTTGTGTGTGTTTCATTTGGTAATCTTTTAAATAAATTTTGTTTTGTTTCAAACTAAGTGGTGAGGTCAGCTGCACCCTCCTGGAATATCCGCTGTACATCTGCTTAAAACAACGAACAAAGTGCGAGTCTGGGCTACATTAGTGAAATGCTTGGAGGGCTCTGACCTGGTACATTACAGATTGGGGTCTCATCTAGAATTCGTTCCATAGTTTTGATTTGAGATCAGGGTGGTTGTTCTCAAAGACAGCGGTGGTGGGTGTTACGATATTTTGTTCTGGGTGTTGAACTCAGTTGGTTTAAACAGTGCTTGGGATAACAATGGTTCTTTCAGTCACCAAGGGTTCTCTGCAGGTGGAAGAGGTGACATTGGGGTTTTGCAGTAAGAAATTAAGACAAAACTGCTAGAATTAGCAGGCAGCCTGACACAAGCCTCCTTCCGTGAGGCTCAGTGACCTCTCTGTCACACTGACTCACCATCACACTGACCCCACTCTCAGTGACCTCACTCTCAGTGACCCCACTCCCACTGATCTCACTCTCAGTGACCTTACGTTGGAGCTGCCTCCTTCCGTGAGGAAAGGAGAGATAATTACAGCAGTAGCTCAGCGTTTACATTTACTGGTGACGTCATCAGAGATGGCTCATGTTCAATTGAAAATGTAGCAGCTTGTGTGAGAGGCAAGAGACAAGGCAAGGGCAGCAGAATTGAAACGGTTTGAATTAAGACTCAAACAGAGGAAACAGAAAAAGAACGAACCACTTCAGCAGAACAAGAAGGGAAAGACTGAGAAAGAGAGAGGCAAGAGAGAGAAAGAGAAAGAAAAGGCGAGTGAGGGAAGGAAGGGAAGCAAGAAAGGAAGGTCAAACTTCAGAAAGTGGCACTGAGACAGGAAAGTAAGCTTAAAAGGATGGAGATGAAGGATGAAGTTAAACTTTCTGAGTATGTGCAAACCCATGGTAAACAAAGGCCAGGTGAGAAACGGCTTAAATATATTCAATTATCGTCTAAATTCAACGAGAAGGATGTGGAAGCCTTTTTCATCTCCCTTGGAAAGGTGGCGAAACAAATGTAGTGATCCGTGACCATGTGGATTTTGTTGATCTCAATAAAACATATAGATAGAGCGAGTGAGTTATCAGAGGTGGAATCTGGGGACTATGCAGAGATGAATAAAGCCATCTTAAGTGCATATGAGTTTGTGCCAGAAGCCTACAGGCAACGTTTCAGGAACTTAATGAAGGAACCTGGTCAAACCTACACTGAGTCTGAAAGGATCAAACAAAGTAATTTTTGCAGGTGGATAAGGATATTCAAAAATCGAGCAAATTTACGATGTTCTTAGATATACAATTATTTTGAAGTGGTTGAAAAATTCTCTTCCAGAAATAGTGAGAACTCACGAGGAAGAGCAGAGAGTAAAAAATGACAAGATGAGCTGCTGATGAACATGAACTTGTCCAGAAATCAACGTTTGGCTTCAAATTTCGGTTTCAGTCCATGAGCGACAGAAACTGTGGAAAAGAGAAATCCTGATGCGAAAGGAAAGTTAGATCTTGGTGAAGATTATCGGGATAACATACCACAGAATAAAAAGGAAATCGTTGACGGGGACAGAGAAGTTAAAAAGCTCCGGTATTTTCACTGCAATAAAGGACGCCGCATGAAATCACAGTACGGGTGGGCTAGGAAAAGCGCTAGGAAACTAAATCTCGGAAAATAGGATACGCCAGTGAATTTTGTTGGAGGGTTAACGGAAAGAACAGTGGAGACCAGAAAGCTGCACCAGAATGTACAAGCTAGTTGGAGGTTGGCTGAGGAGGAAGTGACAGATCTTCTGAAACCACATACCTGCAAAGGTAAAGTTGATTCGCATAGGCCAACAGCAGCAGGTAAAGAGGTTACAGAATCCTCTCAAATCTGTGCTGTTGAAAGATGAAGAGATATGCACTCATTAAGGACTATTACCAGAAAAGGTGCTAGTAATGGGAATTCATAGTGAGACAAGAAGCGCTCAATTATGTAAAGTGGGGTTAGACTGTCCAGTGAAGTGTGGAGAATCATGTAAGAATACTGGACAAACTCTCAGCTCCACGATAACAATTTGTCCTTGCGAACGATAGAGCTGGTTCAAAGGTAGGACTACTGCCTACCGTGGTTGAAAAGCCAGTAGAAACAAGGCAACTGAACTATTGTAGGAAACATATGCTCGAAGTTTTCCTGACTGTGTGGAACGAGCTCACAAAGCCAGCACTTGAATCAGGAGAGATCAAAAAGGCACCGATAAGAGAGTTGAATGGAGAGAGCCTGATTGATCAGATGTCTGAGACAAACCAGACAGATGACATAACAGATATCTAAAGCCAGATAAATTAACTGATATACAGCAAAAAAGATGAAATTTTAAGGCAATTGTATCAAAAGGCATTCACGAAAAATAATCTAACTGTGTCCCTGAGCATTGCTATCTTAAAACTGAGGAGAAATGGGAGATGTTCATCGAGTCATACTGCCAGTAGGTTAAATAACGGAGATGTTGCCAGTGACGCATGAGCTACCACTAGAGGATATTTGGGAGAGAGGAACCACAAGTTGAAATACAAAACCATTTTGACTGTCCTGGACTGCACGAGAATGTAGATGAACTTTGCGAGATGTGTCATACATGTCGAGTTATTGGAAAACGACAGGCAGTATTAAAGCCTGCACCTTCAATATCTATTGCAGCATTTATGGGAGAAAGAGAGAGGGTGGGAGGGCAGAGAGAAAGCAGCAGAGAGAGTGAGGGGGAGACAGGGTGGCAGACAGGGAGGGAGAGAAAGAGAAACACAGGGTGGGAGAGACGTGTGGGGACTGAGAACAAGAGGAGGAAAACAGAAAATGGGGAGAGAGGGGCGTGGGGAGAGAGATAAAGAGAGAGATAGGAAATAGAGAGGGAAGTGGAGGATGACAGAGGGGGAGTGTGAGAAGGGGTGAGACAGAGTGGGAGAAAAAGAGCATGGTGGAGAAAAGGGCAGAGATGGATAGAGAGAAAATGGGGAAAGAAAGAGAAAGAGGTCAATGAGAAAGAGAAGAAGAGAAAAGACTGAGGTATGGAGAGAAAGAGAGAGAGCAAGGTGGGGAGAAAGACAGCGCCAGGCAAAATTAGAGAGAACAGACAGAGATTCGGCAAGACAGAGGGAGACATTGGAGAGAGACAGTGAGAGAGATTGGGGGAGGGACTGTGGTGAGAGAGAGCTAGCAACAGACAGGTGAAGAGAGAGGGGAGAGAGAGAGATGTGGGGAAGACAGAGAAAGGGAGAGAGGTGGACTGCAGCAGTTCGAGAAGACAGCTCACCACCACCTTCTCAAAGGCAACAAGGAGTGGGCAATAAATCCTGGGCCCAGCCAGTGGTGCCCAGAGCCCATAAATGAATCAATAACAGAAAGGGGCAAAGGGGAAGCCAACAAACTACTGAGCTGTTGGTTGGAAATCAACAGTGTGAAAACTGATGGAATCCAAAACATGACAGAAGTTCAATGTACACGTCAGGAAAAATAAGTTTATACTGGACCGCCAAATGGGCTGAATACTCTCCTCCTGTTCCTAGGGCTTATGTTCTTATGGTCACTTCACAGGAACATCAGTTAGCTTTGCTTTCTCTCCACACAAACGCTGCCAGACCTGCTGAGATTCTCCAACTAGTTCTGCTTTTGATTGAGTATTAATTTGAGGTGCTACATTTGAACGTGATATTGAAATCATTTGTCAGTTTCATTACTTTCAGATACTCTCTGGGGGCTCACTAATTTGCCAAATCCAATCTTGCAAACGCGACCCCACAGAGGGGGTTAATTTGAAAGACACGCCGTATGAACATTACCCATCCTTAAAAATAGCAGCTTCACATTGTCCTGCATTGTGTTCCAATTGGGAATAGAATCCAGAATGGAACCCATTCACAACTCGGGGACTGTCTCTCCTTTAAGAGCCGAATTCTAACACAAACTGAACTCTCAGAAAAGATCAATAAATATTCACTGTTAAATAATTATCGAGTGAAGGAATTCCCTGAACCAATATGAAATCTGGAGCTTAGTTTGAAGGTGTTAGAGTGAACAACATCATTACTTGCGGTATGCACCTTCCATTGTCTGTTATTTCGATATTATAATTAGATTGCACAATGACGTTTCAGAGACCACTATATTCAATACCAAGAGAGACTTAATTTCAAATCATTCTTCAGTGATTAACACACCCCTGCAACACAGTATCGGGCTGTCCTGAAGAAGATGGAACTTAATGTCGGGAAAGGT